>NW_006921745.1:6717514-6718138 GCF_000298275.1 Orycteropus afer afer | reverse complement strand
TTCTTTTGATGCTTCCTGCATCATTCAATATTTTGCCCATAGAATCTTTCAATATTTCAACTCGAGGCTTAAAGTTTGTCCTTAGTTCTTTCAGCTTGAGAAATGCCAAGTGTGTTCTTCCCTTTTGGTTTTCTAACTCCAGGTCTTTGCAGATTTCATTCTAGTAATTGGCTTTGTCTGCTCAAGCTGCTCTTTGAAATCCTCTGTTCAGAATTTTTATTTTGTCATTTCTTCCATTTGCTTTAGCTTCTCTTCACTCAACGGCAAGTTTCAGAGTCTCTTCTGACATCAATTTTGGTCTTGTCTTTGTTTCTCGTATTTTTAACAACCTCTTGCTTTCTTCATGGATGATGCTCTTGATGTCATCCCACAATTCTTCTGATTTTCAGTCACTGGTGTTCAATGCACCAACTCTATTCTTTAGATGGTCTCTAAATTCAGGAAGGATATATTCAAGATCATATTTTGGCTCTCATGGACTTGTTTTAATTGTTTTTAACTTCAAGTTGAACTTGCATATGAGCAGTTTATGGTCTGTTCCACAATCACCTCCTGGCCTGGTTTTGGCTGAAGATATTGAGCTTTTCCATCGCCTCTTGCCACAGATGTAGTCAATCTGATTCC
>NW_006921745.1:6702543-6716909 GCF_000298275.1 Orycteropus afer afer | reverse complement strand
TGCCTTCCGACCTAAGGGGCTTGTCTTCCTGCACTGTATTGGACAGTGTTTCTAAGGTATTCATAAAGTTGCCCAGTAATGTATCAGACAGTGTTTCTCTGCTATTCATAAGGTTTTCCTTGGCCAATTTTTGAGAAGTGGATGGCCTCCTCCTTCTTCCTAGTCTTAGTCTGTAAGCTGCATTGAAACCTGTGCACCATGTGCAACTCTGCTGGTGTCTAAAACACCAGTGGTATAGCCTCAAGCCTCACAGCAACATACAAGCCTCACAGGATGAAAAACTGACAGACAAGTTTGTCTCCCTTAGCTGTTGGAAACCTCTGCACCCTCCTCTTACCTAATTCCTACCTGAAACCTATCACTCTGTGGTCCCCAACCACTCCTGGTCACTCCCTTTCCTGACTCTAGGGGGCTTGGGGCCTAGCTTTGCCTCCTGCCCCTTTTAACCTGGATATCCTGCTGCTTCTGAGGTCCCCGAGGCCTCTCTGTTTAGGCTCTATGGTCTGCTGCTGGTCCAAAGACTTAGAGCCTCTATGTTTATGCTGCTCAAAAGTGTGAACTAGAAAGAAGCAGCATTAGCATCACCTGGGACTTGTGAGATATGAAGAGTCCTAAGCCTAGCCTCATAAGGTGCCTGGGTGATGTGTGTGCACTATAGATTAGAGAATGGTTTCTCTATACCACACTGGCTTCTCTGGGTGCTGATGCCCAGAGCAGCATCCCAGTTCTCAAGAGCTGCACAGATTTTTTTCCCCTCATGTTCCTCTCAAAGTCCATAGTACACCATGTGTTAGGATTGAGCTCCATGGGGACAGCTCAGAGGCAGGTGCAAGGTTTATGAAGTGTCTGTGTACATGCTTCCTCTCATACCCTAATCACTGCCAGGGCTTTGGGAGAGCACTTTTTTATAGGACATGGGCAAACATCCTCTGACAACAGACTAGTCCCAGCTGACTGCCAAATGGGCACTTGGAGAGAGCTGTTCAGTTCATTACCTTCTCAAGCATCAGTACAGACCGTGCTTGAGGGAAAACAGAATACACTGGAAGTACCTTTGGAAGTCCCATTAACTCTCATGGGCCAGGACACAGACCCTTAGGCCATCTGCCCTTGGCAACAGCTTAAAAATAAATTCTTTTGTCATTGTTCAGAGTTCTGTACAAGCAAGGAAAATAGACACAGCTCTGTTTGGAATAAAAAAAAAAAAAAATCATAGCTTTCTCTATGCTCATATATAAAGGTCAGTGGTCAGTGAAGGACATTTATCACCTGAAGACACATGTCACCCAGAATGGAGGATCTTCCCTTTTTGTTCATTTATTCATCAAAGATTTTTGAGCTCTGGTGCTAGGTACTGGAGATGCCAAAATGAACAGGCCACCAGCCTGCTTGTGGCAGGGATAGATGTAATAGCAGAATGCCACATGTTAGGGTTACGAAGTCAGATTTGTGGTGCTGAATCTCACAATGTGTTTCAAGTCTGAGTCCTTTAACTGCACTGTGACGGTCTCAGGCTCTTCAGTGGTGTTGCTGCCAAGGGCAGAGCTGGCAGGAGCTTGAGTTTAAGTGTCTTGGCCTATGAAACCAGCACCTGGGCCTGCCAGCCCTTCCGGGCATCATCAAGATGGATGAGAAGGCTAGCCTTTGGTGCTGCGTATCAGCAGTTCACATTCCTATAGTACATTAACCTTTCAAAGTCCTTCTACCAGAAAAATTTCACCAGAACCCTTGCATAACCCTGAACACTAAGCAGGATGATTTTATAGACAAAGGACTTGTCATGTTCGAATACTTAGCCCAGCTTTCCATGTTCCCAGTCCTGGCTGCCAGTTTGAACACTGCAGCTTATGCCTGGTTCTCTGATTTTAATGTACTTTGTTCATCATGGGATTTTATTAGAAAACATTCTGATTCTGAAAGTTCAGGATGGGGCCAGAGACTCCACATTTTTAACAAGTGCCCAAGAGATACTGATGGTGCTGGTCCAAAGACCATATTTGGCGTAACAAGGATAGAGAGGAGGCACAAATAACTGTTTTGTAAATAAAGATTTATCGGACATGACCATGACCATTCATTTACATACTGTCTATGGTTGTTCAATGGCAGAGTTGAGCAATTGTGACAGAGACCATAGGACCCACAGAGTTTAAGATATGTACTATCTGGCCCCTTACAGAAACAGCTTGCTGATCCCTGCTAGAGTAGAACTCTGTTACTCAACCAGTACTGCTCATTCGAATCATCTTGGAAATTTTCAAAAACACTTATGCCTACACCTCACTCCTAGAGATTTTAATCTAATTGCTCTGGGGTTCAGCCTGGGCATTGGGGTTTTTAAAGTCTCCCATGCAATTCTGTCAATGCCTCAGAGCTTCAAGCCCAGTGGATTAAATGGAGCACCATTTGATGCCCTTGCCTCCCTTCTCATCTTGCCTCCACCTTATCATCATGTGATGTTCATTTTTAGAATTGAAACTTGCACCTGATTTCTGCAGCTGCTTTGGGAACAGATTTTGAGGAGAAAGTTAGAATGCACAGCTGAGTTTTGTGCCTCCCCCGCTCTGCAGTACATTTATATGCAAATAGCCAAGAGCCTTGTTTTTGCTACTGCTAAAATTGAATTGGAATCCAGAGGTCTTTTCATGTTGCTTAACCTTCATGATTTTTCCTTTTGCTTTTCTGGGCACATTTCAAGCAGTTGTTTTGTTTTGCTCTTGCATCCTGGTCAATCTTTTTGCTGCCTCCTTCTTAATCATAGCAGATTAATACTCATTTTCTTATAACAGCATTTGCAGAGAGGTTGGAATTTAATGTTTGCTAGTGTCTGTAGGAAAGGGCTCATCCCTACTATGTAGCAAGGACATAAAATTATCTGAAACAGGAACTTATCCTTTAGCTGGCAATGGGGAGAAATACTTGTCTGAAGCTGAGAGTGATCTTAAGATGTCATCTGACCTCTTCCCTTTTCCCAAAGGGGCAAAGAATCTTTTGGAACAGTGCTACCTTTTTCATGCGGATCTCTTTTAGGAAAATGAGTTGGATTCTTCCAGAATAGCATCTTCCAGAATCTCAAATGATGCTTCTCCTGTAGCCTCATTATCTCCTTGCCCCTTATTTCAACCTCAGCTCTGATTCTAAACAGAAGATGCTCACTTTGGTCCTGTTGTGACAAACAAACTTTCTGGGAGGAGCAAATACAACTTCAGAAGGGAAACAAAGTCTACAATCAACTAGAGGGAACTATTTTGTATGCCCCTTGGATATTTTGCTCTGGGTAGAAGAAAAATTTAAGGCAAGGCCTTCTGAAGACTTTTAAGATCCAAAGTCATGGTTCTTAATGCTGGTTCCATTTTAGTATTATCTGAGGAATTATTCAAAATAGCTCACAGCCAGGCCTTAGTCTCCAATATATTGATTTAATTGATCTAGGTGTGGTGTAGGCATGGTACCTTTTTTTTTTTTTTTTAGAAATTTTATTTTGAAATAATTTAGGCTTAAAAAAACTTGCAAAAATAGTACACAGAATGTCTACACATTCTTCACCTAGCTTTCCCAAATGTTGACACTTACATAACCATAGTATGATGATTAAAATCAGGAAATTGACTTTTATACTATTTAATTATCTGTTCTACAGACTATAATTAAATTTTTCGAATTGTCACACTAATGTTCTGTGATAGTTAAGGTTTTATGTCAACTTGGCTGAGTCTGGTTGAGTGGCTGGGCAGCTGGATGTAGTTATTCCCCATGGTGAGACTGGTAATTAACTCCATGGTGGAATCTACTAGAGCAGCTGAGTAGCTGCCTTAAGGATGTGGGCTGCTTCCAGTGTATAAGAAGCAGCTTTGAGGAAGGTCTCTAGCTTATGACATGCTTGAACCCTGAATGTAGCCAAGTTGTTGTTCAACAGCCTGCCATGCCCTGCTGATCTTGGGACTTCTTCTGGACTTGAATTAGTGGCCTGCTGTGTTGTTTGATCATATTGGGATTATGCCTTTTTACTTGTTGACCATGGGTTTGTCAGCCTCAGCAGCCAGCAGCTGCCTGAGTGAAGAGATAGATGCCTCTCACTTCAGTGGGCCAGGAGCAAGAAGCAGAGCTGAAGTACAAGGTCAAGGGTCTATCACCCAGCCCCTAGAGCATGGCACTTTGAACTCCGACTTCTAGCCTCCAAAATTATAAGAGAATAAACTCCTGCTTGTTCAAACCATCCAATTTGTGGTATTTCTGTTAGAGAGGCACTAGGTAACCATAACATTTCCCTTTCAGTATCCCACATTACATTTAGTAGTCATGCCCTTTTAGTCTCCTCTGATCTGAGACAATTCCTTAGTTATTCTTTGTCTTTCATGACCTTGATACCTTTGAAGATTACTGGTCATTTATTTTGTGGAATATCTCTTCATTTGGTTTGGGGCAGGGCATTATTTAATTGTGCAGCTAAAATTGAGAACATTGTTCCAAAGACAACATTATAAATTGGTAAATTACTCCCTAGGGTCATGTGAAAACTTCAGGTAATACTGGAGAAGAGTGTAAAGGCCAACAGAACCTTGATTAATTTGTTTTCTAACCAAGTCTTTCTTGTAGACCTCTGGTTTTGATTCTCTTTTTCTCTCTTTGCTCTTTTTCCAGGTCCCAAATCAGAGTCCTTATTTGACATCAACCCAACTCCTTCATGCCACATTAACACTGAGTCACTTTCAAAGGTGGATCATGTCCTCCTCTGCTTAAAATGCTGTAGATATTAGCTTGTCTCGCTTACAAGACCCTCTGTGATAGATTCCCGTCTCTGCTCTGAGCTCTACCCTGATTCTCTGCTCACTGCAGGTGGCTGTTCCTTCAGCATTGCAGCCATGGGCCATCCCCTAGGCCTTTGTATTCACTGTTCCTTCTGACTGATGATCTTCCCTTGGACATCACATGGCTAGTGTCCTCATTTCTTTTATGTCTTTACTTACTGGACTGGCTCACCCTTTTCCCACAGCCTTCATATCTTCTCCAAGAGGGTATCTTTGCTTGTTTCCTTGACTTTTACATCTCCAGGACCTAGAGTATGGCAGGGCTCAATATATATTTGTTGAACAAATAAATGAAATAATAGCAAAAAAAAAAAAAAAAGTTGCAGACTCACTGACTTCAACTCATGAAGACCCTATATGTGTCAGAGTAGAACTATGCTTTATAAAGTATTTTAATTTTTATTAATCTTTATTGTTATTGTGATGATATACAACAGAATATATACAATTCAACAATAGTTTTACATGTACAAATCAGTGATATTGATTGCAGTATTTGAGTTATGTAATCATTCTCATGCTCCTATTCTGAATTGTTTTGCCCCATTAACATAAGTATCCTGTCTAATCTTTTGAGTTGCTGTTGTCAATTTGATCAAATTTAGTTAGATCTTAAAAGGGCACAATGTTCAAAGTAGACAATCGTTACTAGTTAAGCTAAACAATTGTTTGGTTTTAATCAAGAAATTTAGCAAAGAAAAAGAAAGGGAGAACTTGAAATAATTTTACTCAGTGCTTGGAATGGAATTGCTTGTCTGCCAATAATTACATTGCTTTTTAATTCTCTTTATCTAACTGCTATTTCATACATAGTGTCCCTGGATGAAGCAAACAGTTAACATGTGTGGCTGCTAACTGAAAGGTTGAAAGTTCAAGACTACCCTGAAGCTCCTTGTAAGAAAGATCTGGCAATCTACTGAAAAATCAGCCACTCAGAACCCTATGGATACAGTATTGCCGAGGGAAATGATCAATCACAGTAAGACAAATATTGTATGACCTCATTTATATAAAAAGACAAGAATAGGCAAGTACATAGAGGCCAAAGTTTATTAGTGGTTACCACGGGTAGGAGGGATGGGAAAGGGCTTTTTTTGTTTGTTTGTTTAAAGTCTAATGTTTAAAAGTTATCACGGAACAATACTTTCAATGGTTCATCCACCTTCCACAGCTTCAGAAAGTCTATTTCCATGAGAACTTTAAATTTTGTTCTGTATTTCCCCCCTATTGATCAGTATTCTTCTATAGACTCTTTGATCAAAATACTCAGTAATGATAACTGGGCACCACTAGCTCTTCTGGTCTCATGGAAAAGGGAGTATGTATTCATGGAGGCAAGTAGCTACACATTCCATTTCCTCTTACTATTCCTGTTTCACCTTTCTCTGTTGCTCCAGGTGAATTGAGATCAATTTTTGTACCTGGAATACCCACTTGCAAGTTTTTAAGGCCCTTTTGTTGTTGTTATTTGCCATCAAGTCGGCCCGACTCCTAGCGACCCCGCCTTGGGTTTCCGAGGCAGTTATCACTACGGAAGTAGGATTGCCCAACCTTCCTTCCGAGGAGTGGCTGGTGGGTTTGAACCGCCAGCCTCCTGGTTAGCAGTCAAGTGCCTTAAGCACTATGCTACCACAGATCCTTTTTAAGGCCCTAGGCACTGCATAATGAATTAGGAAATATGATAGAAACATTAAACATGTTATTAGGACAATTAACTGGGATGTCACATGACACCATGTTCTTAATCTTCCAAATGAAGGAACCAAATTCATGAGATGTTTGATTATTCAAAAGTAACCTCTGAATCTGCTCTCTTTTTTTTTTTCCATTGTCATAGATATATCTATCACACAACTTTTGCCAATTCAACTTTTTATAAGTGTACAACATATTGACAGCAATTATATTAATCAGCAGTGCTATCCCACCCTTAATCAATTATTTTTACATCACCATAAACCAAAATTCAATGTTCCATAATCGCCTAGGGGATGGCATCAGGGCCTCAAGCAGTCAGCTGCCACATCCAAGGCTGGCGGTTCAAACCCACCAGCCACTCCCCACCAGGTAGCCGGGCCGTCTCTAGGAGCTCTGGTAGCATAGTGCCTAAGGCACTTGACTGCTAACCAGAAAACTGGTGGTTCAAACCCACCACCCACTCCTCGGAAGGAAGGTTGGGCAATCTACTTCCGTAGTGATACCGCTTCAGAAACCCAAGGAAGGGTCGTTATGAGTCAGGTCCAACTCAGTGGCACATAACAACAGCAACATAACATAACCAATAACCCCCCTTTCCCATCCCTCCTACCCCTGGTAACAACTAATAGACTTCAGTCTCTATACATTTGTCTATTCTTGTCCTTTTATATAAATGAGGTCATACAATATTTGTCTTTTTGTCATTGATTCATTTCCCTCAGCAATATTGTATCCATAGTGTTCTGAGTGGATGATTTTTCAGTAGATTGCCAGATCATTGTTACAAAGAGCTTCTGGGTAGGCTGGAACTTCCAACCTTTCAGTTAGCAGCCACACACATTAACTGCCTCATCCAGGGACTCTATGTATGAAATAGCAGTTAGATAAAGAGAATTAAAAAGCAGTGTAATTATTGAGAGACAAGCATTCCCAGCACTGAGTAAAATTATTTCAAGTTCTCCCTTTCCTTTTCTGTGCTAACTGTCCCACCTTCCATGGTGTAGCTAGTTCCACTCTATCTGGCACCTCCAGTTCTACAGTTTCTCTCTCTTGTATAATGGAAGATTACCCCTGAGGTGGGGCTACCCAATTAATCTCTTTCTCCATGTTTTCCTCATGTTCTCTATGGGGGGAGCCCACCCACTCCTCTGTATCAAGTTGATTTTAATTCATAGTGACCATATAGAACAGAGTAGAACTGCATCATATGTTTCCCAAGGTTATATATAATTCTTCAGGAAAGCAGACTGCTTCATCTTTCTCCCATGGAGTGGCTGGTGGTTCCAAACCACGGACCTTGGATAGTACCCTAATGCTTTAACCACAGCACTGCCAGAGCTCCTAATATTTAGGAAGCTGCCTGAATATTACATGAAAACAGGGGGAAAGTGGAGCCTTATAGGCAACCCCAGTTTTGAATTACTTTAGGGATGTGAAGAGCCCAGATATGCTGACTTTAGGAACTGAGAACCAGGTGCATGGCTTAATTACTCTCCTGGTCTGATCACTCTCTCTCACTTTGGAACACGTGGACAATTGGAACACATTTGCAATCATCTCAGTGCGGTGATATATGGTGATTCTCAAAGTGTGGTCCTTGGGGAAGCAGCAGTAGCAACATTACTTGGGAGCTGGTAGAGGGCAATTTCCCAGTCTCCTGCCCCTGACTTCCTGAATGGAAAACTCTGATGATAGGGCAGAGGAATTTGTGATTTAAGAAGTCCCTGGGATAATCTAATGCCTTCTTAAGTTTGAGGATCCTTAGTACAGTGGTCTACTTCTGAAAGAATTTACTCCTGAAAAACTTATGGATACAGTGAAATATTTCCTGATATAGTGCTGGAAGATGAGCTCCTCAGGATGGAAAGCTGATATTCAAAATAGTAGTGGGAAAGAGCTGCCTCCTCAAAGTAGAGAAATAAAATGTAATCCATCTGTGGGAGAGACAATGGAGAAGCTCAATATCATCAGTCAGAACAGGGCTGGGGGTTAATGATGGACTCAAAAAAAAAAAAAAAAAAAAAAATCTCACATAAAAAAAAAAAAAAAAAAAAAAAATTATCAACCTCACTGCCATTGATTTGGTCCCAACTCATAGCAATCCCTCCTTGGGTTTCTGAGGCAGTATCTTTACAGAAGTAGATCACCCAGTCTTCCTTCCAAGGAGTGGCTGGTGGTTCAAACCCACCACTTCTGGTTGGCAGTCAAATGCCTTAGGCCCTAGACTACCAATTGCTCATATGCAAGTTTAACTTGTAGCTGAAGAGAATTAAATCAAATCAATGAGAACCAAAATAATACCTTGAGTATATCACACCTGAATTTAGAGACCATCTGAGGCACTGAACACCAATGACCAAAGGCCAGACGAGTTGTGAGATGATATCAAGTACATCATGTATGAAGAAAGCAAAAGGTCATTAAAAAGACAGGAAAGAAAGAGAAGGTTAAAACGGATGTCAGAAGAGACTTTGAAACTTGGTCTTGAACAGAGAGTAGCTAAAGCAAATGGAAGAAATGATGACATAAAAGATTTGAACAGAAAATTTCAAAGGGCAGCTCGAGAAGACAAAGTAAAAGATTATAATGAAATATGTAAGACCTGGAGTTAGAAAATCAAAAGGGAAGAACATGCTCAGCATTTCTATCTGAAAGAACTAGGAAAAAATCAAGCCTCGAGACACAATATTGAAGGATTCTATGGGCAAAATATTGAATGGCACAGGAAACATCAAAAGAATTTAGAAGGAATACACAGAATCACTGAACTACAAAGAATTGTTCGACACACAACCATTTCAGGAGATAGCATATGACCATGAATTGATGGTGTTAAAGGAGGAAGTCCAAACTACACTGAAAGAACTGGCAAAAAACAAGGCTCCATAAATAGATGGTATGCCCATTGAGATGTTTCCACAAACATGCAGTGCTGGAAGCACTCATTTGTCTATGCCAAGAAATTTAGAAGACAACCACCTGGCCAACCAACTGTAAGAAATTCGTATTTGTACCCATTCCAAAGAAAGGTTGGTGAACCAAAAGAATGCAGAAATTATCGAACAATATCATTAATATCACACGCAAGTAAAATTTGGCTGAAAATAATTAAAAAACAGTTGCATCAGTACATCCTCAAGGAACTGGAAGAAATTCAAGATAAATTCAGAAGAGGATGTGAAATAAGGGATATCATTGCTGATGTCAGATAGAGCATGGCTGAAAGCAAAGAATACCAAAAAGATGTTTACCTGTGTTTTATTGACAATGCAATGACATTTGATTGTGTGGATTCTAACACATTACAGATAGCATTGTGAAAAAAGGGAATTCCAGAACACTTAACTGTGCTCATGAGGAACCTATATGTAGACCAAGAGGTAATTGTTCGTTCAGAACAAGGGGATACTCCATGTTTTAAAATCAGGAAAGGTGTGTGTCAATGTTGTATCCTTTCACCGTACTTATTCAGTATATATGCTGAGCAAAAAATCCAAGAAACTGTATTATATGAAGAAGAATGTGGCATCAGGATTGG
The DNA here is from genome assembly GCF_000298275.1 of Orycteropus afer afer. Lineage (NCBI taxonomy): Eukaryota > Metazoa > Chordata > Mammalia > Tubulidentata > Orycteropodidae > Orycteropus > Orycteropus afer. The sequence continues at coordinate 6,706,865 of NW_006921745.1, read as the reverse complement.
AAGAGAGTAATTAACAATCTGAGATATGTAGATGGCACAATCTTACTTGCTGAAAGTGATGATGACTTGAAGCACTTATTGACGAAGATTAAAGACTAGAGCCTTCTGTATGGATTACACCTCAGCGTAAAGAAAACCAAAATCCTCATAAATGGACCAATAAGCAATATCATCATAAAAGGAGGAATGTCAAGGATTTCATTTTACTTGGATCCACAATCAACATTCATGGAACTATATATAAGGAATGATCATTCCCTAGAGAAGGATATCATGCTAGGTAAAGTAGCCAAAAAAAAAAAAAACAACTCACAGCTGTCAAGTAGATTCTGACTCATAGTGACCCCTCCTTGGGTTTCTGAGGGCAGTATCTCTACAGAATTAGATTGCCCAGTCTTCCTTCTGAGGAGTGGGTTTGAAGCACCAGCCTTCTAGTTAGCAGTCATATGCCTTAGGAACTATGCCACCAGAGATGATTGACACAGTGACTGCAACAATGAATTGAATCATAACAATCTGTAAGAGGACAGTGTAGGACCAGACAGTATTTCTTTCTGTTGTACAAAGGGTCTCCATGAGATGGAACTGACTCAATGACACCAAACAGCAAGAACAACAATACAGTAATGTAGTGTTGCTATGAATCAGAGTTGACTCCATGGCAGTGGGTTTGATTTTGGTTTAACACAGTGGTTAAGATAGTTACCTCTGGGTTCAGATTGCCTGCATTCAAATCATAGCTCAACTGCTTACTAACTGCACGGCCTTGTGCAAATTACTTACTCTCTTGGTGCCTCACTTTTCTCATTTATAAAGTGGGGGAATAATAATATCTACCTCATTTTTGTCAAGATTAAATATTTTATCATATATAAAGTGATGTGCACAGTGAGCAATGCTACTTAATGTTACCTATTTTTATATTTTCTGTTCATACTTGTTATGCTTTCTGTCCACCAAAAGAGACTGTTATTATTATTTTTATTTTTATTTTTTTCCTGGCTGGCCTGGAAAATGCCAGTTGTGTAGTCTTTGCCAGGATAGGCTGCTAATAAGTTTTGGCTGAGCTGTAAAATGCTAGCATTCGATATCAGCTGAAATGGAACCAAAATCCAGGGAATTACATTTCAGTGCTTTTAAGAAATAACTCAGGCCTAAGGAGTGGTAGCAGGAAGCATTTGGTAACCAAATGCTGCATTCATATGTCTTTAGACTCCACAGATAAAAACTCTTGTGGACCAGTTATGCTGAGCTCTTCAGCTGGATGACAAGCACATGTTTGCAATATGCATGATTACTCAAAGAGGTTGATTACTCAAGACATGGTGGTATTTACCTAGCTTTTGCCTCCTGGCTCGCTATGCAGAAGCAAATGACTAAGATGATATGAACAGGATCAGAGGCCAAGACAGGAAGCAAAAGTTCTGGAGCATAATATTCAAAAACTGATTGTTATTCAAAGCACAGCCCCAGCCTTGTCAGGAGCCTAAGGACTAGCAGGAGTGTTGTTCTTCTCAGGAACATTTTGGTAAGCTCAATTTACAAACAGACACCCTCTCTTACTGGCTCGTCTATTTTTCTGAGGATATTGAGAGAGGAAGAATTCATAAGGCATATTTCCTGTAGGAGAGAAGTATGATAAAGCTATTTAAAGTTTATCTGGAATGCTAAACAGTAAATAAGAGCCAAGAAAATTTGAAAATAAGAGTTAAAGGTGCAGTCATTGAATTTTTCTTGATAGAAATCAACACAAGTTGTAAAACTACAATAATTAAAATGGAGTGGCACTAGAGAAACCAAAGGAAGATGCAACAAGAAAATAGACATTGTATAAATGTAAAATTATTATATGTTAAAGGAATAAACCCAGGTCAATTCAGTCTGTAGATGTGATTGAATAATTGGTACTAGGACGATTTTTAAAGCTACTTGATCAAGTTATTGTTGTTGCTGTTAGCTGCTGTGAAGGTGGCCTCACTTTGGGTGACCCCACACACAATGTGACAAAACATTGTCTAGTCCTGCACCTTATGATTTGTTGTAGAAGTGTGTTGTGGTCCATAGAGTTTTCTTTCTTTTTTAAAATTTTGTTTGTTTATTTGTTGAGAATATATACAACAGAATATATACCAATTCAACTGTTACTGCATTCATTGACATTGATTACGTTCTTCCAGTTATACAACCATTCTCATTCTCCTTTTCTTAGTTACTCCTCCCCCCTTAACATAAACTCACTGCTCTATAAGGTTTCTATCTAATCTTTTTAGTTGCTGTTGTCAAGTTGATCCTACATAGATAACTCTTAAAGAAGCACCATGCTCAAGGTGAATATTCTTTATTTGTTGAGCTAAGCTATTTTTTTTTTCTGATTTCTTTCTTTTTTTATTTTTAAACTTTATTTTATTTTATTTTTGCAATGTTTCTTCCCCTCCCCTCCCCTCCCACCCCTGGTAATAAACAAACTTTCCTTCCATATATAAATCGTTCCTTGACTTTTTATAATAATAAACTAATACAATATTTGTCTTTCTGTGATTGATTTACTTCACTCAGCATAATGTCCTCCAAGTTCATCCACGTTATGCAGTGTTCTGCAGATTTTACATTATTCATTAGTGTTGCATAGTATTCCATTGTGTGTATGTATTATAGTTTGGTTATCCATTCTTCTGTTGATGGTCACTAGGTTGTTTATATCTTTTTGCTATTGTAAATAGTGCTGCGATGAACATGAGTGTGCATATTTCGCTTCTTGTCCCGACTCTCACTTCTTTAGGATACCAAAAACCAAGCTCACTTCCATCCAGTCAGATCTGGCTCATAGCAAGTCCTCCTTGGATTTCTGAGACAGTATTAGTACTGAAGTAGACTGTCCAATCTTCCTTCTGAGAAGTGGCTGGTGGGATTGAACCATCAGCCTTCTGGTTAGCAGTCAAATGCCTTAGGCATTATGCCATCAGAGCTACTTTAAGATATATATCTAGTAATGGGATTGCTGGATCAAATGGTATTTCTAATTCCAACTTTTAAGGAATCACCATACTGCTTTCCACAGTGATTGTAACATTTTACAGTCCCACAAGCAGTATGTGAGGGTCCCAATCTCTCCATATCCTCACCAGCATTTGTTATTTTCTGTCTTGTTGAATTTACTATTAGTGATGGGGCGAGATGGTATCTCATTGTTTTGATTTGTATTTCTCTAGTGGCTAATGATTGTGAACATTTCTTCATGTGTTTGTTGGCCATCTCGATATCCTCTTTGGTGAAGTCTATTCATGTCTTCTAGACATTTTTTAATTGAATTATTTGTATCTTTGTTGTTGAGGTGTTAGAGTTTTCTATACATTTTAGAGATAAGTCCCTTGTCAGATATGTCATTGGTAAATATATTTTCCCAATCTGTAGGTTCTCTTTTGGAAAAGTCATTTGAAGCACATAAAAATCTAATTTTTAGAAGGCCCCATTCATCTAGTTTATCTTCTGCTGTCTGTGCATTTTGGGTTATGCTTGACAGTCTATTTAGGCCATAAATTAGGGCCTGTAAATTTACCCCTCAGTTTGCCTTGAGGAACTTTATAGTTTTATGCTTCATACTTAAGTCTTTGATCCATCTGGAGTTAATATTTCTGTATGGTGTGAGGTACAGATCTTGTTTCATTTTTCTGCAAATAGATATCCAGTTTTGCCAGCACCTTTTGTTAAAGAGACCATCCCATTTAATGGATTTCAGCCCTTTGTCAAAAACCAGCTGACCATAGATTGATGGGTCTTTTTATGGGTTCTCAATTCTGTTCCACTGGTCTGTGTGTCTGTCATTGTACCAATACCAGGCTGTTTTGACTACTATGGCTGTGTAGTAGATTTTGAGATTTGGGAGTGTGAGACCTACTTTGTTCTTCTTCAATAGTGCCTTGCTTATCCGAGGTCTCTCTCCTTTCCATATAAAATTAGTGATAGTTTTTTTCCATATCCCTAAAGAATGTTGATGGGATTGCACTGAATGGGTAGATTGCTTTGGGTTGTTGTTGTTGTTGTTATGTGCCATTGAGTCGGACCCAACTCATAGTGACCCCTTCTTGGGTTTCCGAGGCAGTATCACTACAGTAGTAGATTGCCCCATCTTCCTTCTGAGGAGTGGCTGGTGGGTTTGAACCACCAGCCTTCTGCTTAGCAGTCAAATGTCTTAGGCACTATGCTACCAGAGTACCTAGTGAGATTTATTCACAAGTATTTTATTTTTTTGGTAACTATTGTAAATGGCATTAATTTCCTTATTCCATTTTCAGCAATCTCTTTGCTGGTGTAGAGGAATCCAA
>NW_006921745.1:6651856-6701880 GCF_000298275.1 Orycteropus afer afer | reverse complement strand
TAGGATTTTGTTGAAGATTTTTGCATCTATATTCATGAGGGATATTGGTCTGTAGTTTTCCTTTTGAGTGATGTCTTTGCCTGGTTTTGCTATCAAAGTTATGCTTGATTCATAAAATTAATTTGGAGGTATTGCATCCTTTTCTATGTTCTGGACTAGTTTGAGTAGGACTGGTGTCAGTTCTTCTCTGAATGTTTGGTAGAATTCTCTAGTGAAATCTTCTGGGCCAGGTTTTTTTGTTGTTATTATTGGTAATCTTTTTTACAGCCTGTTCAATTTCTTCTTTTGTTATGGGTCTGTTCAACTTTTCCACCTCAGTCTGTGTTGCTTTAGGTAAAAGTATGTTCTAGAAATCTGTCCATTTGTTCTATCTTTTCAAATTTGTTGGAGTATAGTTCTACATAGAATCCTGATACTATCCTTTTAATTTCTGTTGATTCTGTTGTGATGTCAGCCAATTCATTTCTTATTTGTGTTATTTGTATTCTCTCCCTCTTTTCCTTTGTTAATTTTGTTTGTCAATTTTATCAATCTTTTCTAAAAAACAACTTCTAGACTTGTTGATTTTTTCTATTGTCTTTCTATTTCCTGTTTCATTTATTTCTGCTTGAATCTTTATTATTTCTTTTCTTCTGGTGACTGTAGAAGTTTTTTGTTGCTCTTTTTCTGATTTTTGGAGATGTTGTGCTAAGGTGTTGATTTTAGTTTTTTCTTCTTTTTTGATGTGTGCATTTATTGCTATAAATTGGCCTTTGATCACTGCTTTTGCTGTGTCCCAATGATTTTGGTATGTTGTGTTTTCATTCTAGTTTGATTCAAGAAATTTTTCAATTTCATTTTTTATTTCTTCTCTTACCTAGTCTTTCTTAAGAAGAGTGTTATTCAGTTTCCATGTGTTTACTCTTTTTCCATTGATCTTCCTATTGTTGATTTCTAATTTGAGAGCATTGTGATCTGAGAATATGCTTTTCAGTATTTCAATGTTGTTAAATTTATCAAGGCTTGCTTTGTGGCCTAACATATGATCTATCCAGGAGAATGTTCCATGTGCACTGGAAAAGAATGTATATTGTGCTGTTGTTGGGTGAACATCTACGTATGTTGTTGGGTGAACATCTACAGATGTTTCAAGTCGGTGGAGTGTATCATTTAGTTCTATTGCATCTTTGTTGAGTTTCTTTCCAGTTCTATCTTTCACTGAAAGTGGTGTATTAGTCTCCTACTATGTGTTTGGAGTCATCTATTTCTTTTCAATTCTGGTAAAGTCTGATTTATGTATTTTGGGGCTCTTTCATTGTGTGCATAGATATTTATTATTGTTATATCCTCTTGTTCAATGGATCCTTTAATCAATATATAACGTATTTCCTTGTCTCTTATGGTGGTTTTTGTCTTAAAGTCAATTTTATCAGAAATTAATATCGCTACTACTGCTCTTTTATGGTTGCCGTTTGCTTGATATATCTTTTTTCAACCTTTGATTTTTAGTCTATTTTTGTCTTTGTCTCTAAGATGTGTCTCTTGTAGACAGCATATTGACAGGTTATGTTTCCTTATCCAGTTTGCTACTCTCCATCTCTTGAGTGGTACATTTAATCCATTGATATTCAGTGTAGTTATTGACAAGTATGAATTTGTTGCTGTCATTTTATTATTTGTTTTTTCATGATGTTACTGATTTCATTTTTTCCATATGATTTTCTGTGCTGAGTTCATTTTGTTTATGAACTGTATTATCATTTCCTTTGTTGCTGTTGTTTTAATATTTGCTCAATATTTGTGCTTCTTTTTTATTGTTATCATTTTTCTTAGAGGTTATCCTGTGATTTATAATTTTCTCCCCCAGTTTAGAGCAATCCGTTCTACCTTGCAATTATCTTGACCTCCTCACCATTCAGAAGCTCTGTACCTACACAGTTTTTTCCCTCTTTTTGGTTTGTAGTGCTAGTCATTTGCCAATTGATGTCTCTGATTTCCTGTTCACAATCTTGTAGGCTTATTCACTTTGGATACTTCCATACCTGGGTTGATTTCTGGGTTATGGCATCATGTGTTTCAGTGGTCAGTTGTTGTTTGCTGTTGTTTGTTCTCTGTCCAAAGCACTCCCTTTAGCATCTTTTGTAAGGTTTTTTTTTTTTTTTAACAAATTCCTTTAATTTCTGCTTATCTGCAGTGTCTTATTTTCCTCATTATATTTGAGGGACAACTTTGCTGGGTATATAATTCTAAGTTGGAAATTTTTCTCTTTCAGAGTTTTATATGTATCATCCCATTGCTTTCTTGCCTGTATGTTTTCTGCTGAGATATCAGAGTTTAGTCTTATTGGTTGCCCCTTGTAGGTAACTTTTGGTTTTTCCTATGCTGCTTTCAGGATTTCTCTTTGTCTGTGGTTTTGGTGAGTTTGATGATAATATGTCTTGGTGATTTTCTTTTGGGGGTCTATCTTGTTTGGGGTTCATTGGACTTCTTGAATGGATATATTCTTGTCTTTCATCATATCAGGGAAATTCTCTCCCAACAAATCTTTGATAATTTTCTCTGTGGTTTTATTTGTGTCTTCCTGCTCTGGAATTCTGGTCACATGTGGGTTATTCCTTTAAATGGTATCTCACATGAATCTTATGCTTTCTTTGTTTTATTTAGATCTTTTTTCTGATTGATCTCTTTCCAAATAAGTATTGAGGTATTTGTCTTCAATCTCACTAATTCTGTCTTCCATTAATTCAATTATAATCCTTTTTCTGTTCAATGTGTTATCCATTTCTGAGAATTTAGTATTAATCTTCTGGATTTCTATCAGTGGATTTTGTATCATTTCTAATTTTTCTTTTGTCATTTTGTTCTTGTATTATCTTCTAAAATTGTTCTAGGGTTTTTCTTGGTGTTTTCCTCAATTTTCTTAGTGTTTTCCTTGATCTGTTGAGAATCTGTTGAAGGTGCCTAAATATAATTTTTTGAGTTCCTTATCAGGCAATTCCAATGCTGCTTCTTCCTCAGGGATGTGTCTGGGTCTGTATCCTGCTTCCTTGTTTCTACTGCTTTTTCTTGCTTCTTTGTGTGGACTGTAATGGTCTATTGTCTCTGAGACATTGTGATGTTTTGTATTTATATTTAATTGGTGATCATATGTTAGAGTGATTTGCTCAAGATTTTCATTTTCTTTATTTCATTTGGATGTATCTGAGTAAGTAGGGTATTGTGTTCCTCTACTTGTTAATTGTCAACACTTATGCTCTCACTACTTGTTTTCTTTCCAGTTGTTAGCTTCCCATATGTCTGTCCAGTCTCTGGCAAGTGGAGCCTTTTCTTAGGTCACTGGAATCTGGACAAGAATGCTGTCACTTTAAATACCCAAAATGGCCACCGCTTGTAAACATTCAAAAGGGCTTCATTCTCCGAACAACTGAAAGTCCACAGCTCAGGTTGTCTCCTTCTTTACTGTTTCCCTTTTCTGTTGTCAGCCACCTGTTCAGTAGTCTGTGCAGTCCTTGGTGAGCAGCACCAATTTTTAGATTAATTCTCAGGTCCTAACACCACTTGGAAATATTCAGGCTGTCCATGCCATCAGGATATCTGTTTGTCTGCTGCTCTTTTTGTCTCCTTACTCACTGTTTTCACTCAGGTTCTTCTACTAGTTGGTGTTTAATCCAACTGTATCCTTCCTTTCAAAGCTCAGGGCTCCAGGATTATCTTCAGTATCTGTGTCAATTGGTTTCTCTATTCTTTGTTGAAAAGCGTCTTGTAGCTTGCCTGCCTATTCTGTCATCTTACAAGAAGTCCTATTATTGTTTGATTTTGAGAAGATTTCGGGCATATTTTTGATTAAGGTATAAGGTTTAAAGATTATCACAGCACAATAATTTCAGGAGTTCATCCAGTTTCCCTGGTCCCAGAAAATCTTGATTCTATGAGAATTTAAAATTCTGGTTGGCATTTCACCCCTTTTGGCCATGATTCCATTAGAGTATCTTTGATTAGAATATCAGTATTGGTATCCAGGCACCATTCAGTTCTCCTGGTCTCATGGCAATGGAGGCAGTTGTTAATGGAGGGAATTAGCTACACATTCTATTTTCTCTTTTTATTTCTGACTCTCCTTCTTCCTATGTTGTTCCAGGGGAATAGAGACAAATTGTTGGATTTTTGGCTGGCTGCTTGCAAGCCTTAAAGACACCAGAAATTACACAATGAATTAAGAGGTAGAATAGAAGCACTAAACATGTTATTAGGCCAATTAACTGAGTTGTCCCATGAAACCATGATCCTAAGCTTCCAAACTAAAGAATCAAATCCCATGAGGTTTTTGGTCGTATATAAGCATTCTCAGTAGCTACTTTTTTTTTTTTTTTTTTTGCCATTTTTATAAACATGTCTGCAGAAAAAGCATGGGCAGCATCTTCTGACCTTCTCCAATTTCATGAGGGTGAGGGAGAATCACCATCAGCAGCATCAGCCTGATACCAACCATCCCTCCCACATCACTCTACTTCTTTGCTGGACTTGATTTGTTGCAATGGCTACACAGACAATACTCATGATTATAGGGTTTATTAGGGAAGTAACAGGTTACAATTCAGGTTCAGGAATGCTCAGGATACAATTCTTCCATTAGGACAGCCTCTCCTCAGCTATGCCCATAGGCACACTTCTTTTTAGCCCTCTGCTTCTTGGTCTAGACTCTGCCCTCCTCAAGCAAGTGTTACAAAGCTCTTCTTTGGTGCACTCTACACCACCAGCAAGCCTCTTTCCCAAAGGTACTCATCTTTCTCTGTGTGAGCCAGCAAACTACCACTTTGTCTCATGCCAGCCTCTTGGCTCTGCTGCTCTGCTGCCATTGTCTCTGTGCTTTCTTTCTGCTGGCCTCTCAGTGCAGGGATCTCAGGTCCAAGGGCATTGCTCCACTTCCAGCTCTTCTCTGTCTTGATGGTAGTGAGAACACCCCTTTTTCCTCTGGAAGAGCTCCTTTTAAGTCTAATGGAATGACTAAACTGACCCATAACCATATTAGGGTCCTATACATCTTATGTGCATGATCTCACCCCTTATTTATATTATTAGCAAGATATCCAATCCTGTTGATGGGTCATAAGCACCTCACATTTTCAGAGTTCCACTTCTCTGGTGGGAGTCACAAAGACCATGGCTAGAAGACCCATACCAAGTAATTCAATGTACCACAATATCTTTCACATCACTTTTGCCAATTCAACTTTTTATAGGTATACAACTCATTGACAGAAATTACAATAATCAACTGTGCAATCCTATCCTTAACAATGTAATTTTTCCATCAACATAAACTGAAATGGAATATTTCATAAGCAATAACCCCCTCTTTCCCCATCCTTCCTACTCCTGGTTACCAGTGATAAGCTTTGGTCTCTAAACATTTGCCTTTTCTTGTCTTTTTATATAAATAAGATCACATAATATTCATCCCTTTGTGATTGACTTATTTCACTCAGCATAATGTCTTCAAACTGCATCCATGTTTTAACATGTACCAAGACTTTATTTCTTCTACTGGTTGAGTAGCATTCTATTGTATGTATGTACCACAGTTTGTTTATCCATTCCTCTGTTGATGGGCATTTAAGTTGTTTCTGCTTTTTGGCTATTGACAATAGTCTCATAATGAACATTGGAGTACAGATGTCCTTTTGAATTTCTGCTTTCAAGTCTTTGTGTATATTAGTAGAAGTGGAATTGATGAGTCATATGGTAGTTTTATTTTTTATTTTTTGAGTAACTACTACACTGTTTTTCACAGTGGCTATACCATTTTGCATTCCCACCAGCAATTAATAAGGGCTCTGATGGTGTAGTTCCTAAGGCATTTGACTTCTAACAAGAAGTTTGGTGGTTCAAACCCACCAGCCACTCCTCAGAAGGAAGATTAGGCGATCTACTTTTGTAGAGGTGTCCTATGAGTCAGATCTGACTCAATAGTAGTGAGTTTGCTTTCGTTTAAATATCTCCATAACCAATAACCTTATGAATAGCAGTCAAATACTGTCTGATATGTAACTGGAAAACTTTATGAATAGCCCTGAAGCATGGTCTGATACAGTGTTGGAAGATGAGTCCCTCAGGTTAGAAGGCACTCAAAATATGGCTGCGGAAAGGCTGTCTCCTCAGAGTAGAGCCGACTTTAATGATGTGGACAGACTAAAGCTTTTGGAACCTACATTTGCTGATATGGAATGACTTAAGATGAGAAGAAATAGCTGAAAACATCCATTAATAATCAGAACATGGAATGTACAAAGTATGAATCTAGGAAATTAGAAGTTGTCAAAAATGAAATGGAACGCATAAAGATTGATATCCTAGGCATTAGTGAATTGAAATGGACTGGTTTTGGACATTTTGAATCAGGCAATCATATGACCTGCTCTGCCAGGAATGACAGATTGAAGAGGAATGGTGCGACATTTATCATCAGAGTGAATGTATCAAGACCTGAAGTACAATGCTGTCAGTGATAAGATAATATCCATACATCTACAAGGAAGACAAGTTCATACTACTATTATTCAAATTTATACACCAACCACCAAAGTAAAAGATGAGAAAATTGAAAATTGTTACCAATTTCTTCAGTCTGAAATTGACTGAACATGAAATCAAGATGTGCTGATTATCACTGGTGATTGGAATGCAAAAGTTGGAAACAAAGAAGAATCACCGTATTTGGAAAATTTGGCCTTGGTGATAGAAATACCACTGGAGATCGCATGAAAGAATTTTGCAAGACCAATGACTTATTCATTGCAAATACCTCTTTCAACAACACAAACAGCAGTTATACACATGGATTTTGCCAGATGAAGCACACAGGAATCAGAATGACTACATCTGTGGCAAGGGGTGATGGAGAAACTCAGTATCTTCAGCAAAAACAAGGCCAGGATCTGACTATGGAACAGACCATCAACTGCTCATATGCAAGTCCAAGTTGAAGCTGAAGACAATAAAAACAAGTCCACAAGAGCCAAAATATGACCTTGAGTATATCCCTCCTGAATTAAGATATCATCTAAAGAATAGATTTGATGCATTGAACACCAATGACTGAAAGCCAGAGGAATTGTGGAATGACATCAAGAACATCATCTATGAAGAAAGCAAAAGATCATTAAAAAGACAGGAAAGGAAGAAAATACCAAAATGAATATCAGAAGAGACTCTGAAACTTGCCTTTGAATAGAGAGTAGCTAAAGCAAATGGAAGAAATGACAAGATAAAAGAGCTGAACTTAAGATTTCAAAGAACATCCAGAGAAGACAAATTCAATTATAATGAAAGGTGCAAAGATCTGGAGTTAGAAAACCAAAAAGGAAGAACACACTTGTCATTTCCCAAGCTGAAAGAATTGAAGAAAAAATTTAAGCATCAAATTGCAATATTGAAAGATTCTATGAGCAATATGTTGAATGATGTAGGAAACACCAAATGAAGATGGAAGAAATACAGTCACTGTACCAAAAAGAATTGGTTGGTGTTCATCCATTTCAGAAGGTGGCATATGATCAAGAACCAATGGTGTTGAGGGAGGAAATCGAAGCTGCACTGAGTGAATTTGTGAAAAACAAGCCTCTAGGAATTGTTGGAATACCCATTGAGATGTTTCAACAAACAGATGCTGTACTGGAGGCATTCACTATGTCAAAAGATTTGGAAGATAGCTACCTGGCCAACTGATTGGAAGAGAACCATATTTATATATACCCATTCCAAAAAAAGGTGATCCCACAGAATGTGGAAATTATCTAACAATATCATGAATATCACATACAAGTAAAATCTTACTGAAGATAATTCAAAAAAGGTTGTAGCACTGTATTGACAGAGAACTTCCAGAAATACAAGATGGATTCAGAAGAGCACATGGAATGAGGGATATCATTACTGATGTCAGATAGGTCTTGGCTCAAAGCAAAGAATACCATAAAGATGTTTACTTGTGTTTTATTGACTATGTAAAAGCATTTGATTGTGTGGGTCATAACAAATTATGGATAATATTGAGAATAATGGGAATTCCAGAACACTTAATTGTACTCATGAGGAACCTGTACATAGACCAGGAAGCTGTCTTTTGAACAGAACAAGAGGATACAGTATTGTTTAAAATCAGGAAGGGACTGCATCAGGGTTGTATTCTTTCACCATTCTTATTCAATATGTGTGGTGAAAAAAAAATCTGAGAAGCTGGACTGTATGAAGAAAAGTGTGGCATCAGGATTGGAGGAAGACTCATAGCTAGAGATAAGCAGGTAACACAGCTTTGCTTGCTGAAAGTGAGGACAACTTGAAGCACTTACTGATGAAGACTGAAGACTGCAGTCTGCAATACGGATTACACCTCAGTATAAGAAAAAAAAAAATCCTCACAACTCTATCAATAAGCAGCATCATGACATATGGAGAAATGATTGAAGTTGTCAAAGACTTCATATTACTTAGTTCTACAATCAACACCAATTGAAGCAGTCAAGACATCAGGTAATGTATTGAACTGGGCAAATCTGCTTCAAAAGATCTCTTTCAAGTGCTGAAGAGCAAAGATATATCCTTGAAGATTAAGATGTGCCTAAATCAAGCCATAGTATTCTCAATTGCCTCATATTCATGTCAGAGTTGGACAATGGATAAGGAAGACTGAAGAAGAGTTGATGCTTTTGAATTGTGGTGTTGGTGAAGAATGCTGAAGGTACCATGAAATGCTAAAAGAACTAACAAAGCTGTCCTGGAGGAAATGCAGCTGGAATGTTCCTTGGAAGCAAGAATAGCCAGACTTCGTCTCACATACTTTGGTCTTGTTGTTAGAAGGGATTATTCTCTGGAGAAGGATATCATGCTTGATAAAGTGGAGCATCAAAAAGAAAGAGGAAACCAAGGAGATGGATTGACAGTGGCTGCAATGATGGGCTCAGGTATAGCAGGGATCGTGGGGCTGGCAGAGGACCTGGCAGTGTTTTGTTCTATTGTGCATAGGGTCACTGTGCATTGGAGATGATTTGATGACACCTAACAATGACAACAATAACCCCATAATCTTAGAGCAATAGTTTTAGGGGTTCATCCACCCTCCATGGCTCCAGAAAATTTTAAGTCCATGAGATGTGGAAATACTGCTCTGCATTTTCCCCCCTTTGATCAGGAATCTTCTATGGAATCTTTGATTAAAATGTTCAGTAATGGTAGCTGGGTACTGCCCATTTTTGGTCTCATGACAAAAGAAACAGTATGGAGACAGTTAGGCACACATTCCATAACCTCCTCCTATCCTGACTTTCCTTCTTCCTCTGTCTCCAGGTGAATAAGACCAATTTTGTGCCTTGGGTGGCCACTTTCAAGCTTTTAAGATTCCGTGTAATACACAATGAACTAGGAAGTAGAAAAGAAGCACTAAATACATTATTAGGCCAGTTAACTGAAATATTCCATGAAGCCATGACCCTCAACCTCCAAACCAAGGAAGCAAATCCCATGAGATATTTGGTTGTACAGGAGCAGCCTCAGCAGCCACATGTTGTTGTTTTTTTTTTTGTCATTGTAACTATGTTTATTGCACAACTTTTGCCAATTCAACTTTTTATAGGTATACAACTTATTGATAGCAATTATAATAATTGGCTGTGTTAATTTGTTAATTTGTTAATCAATTTGATTTTCCCATCACCTTTACCTTTCTTATCTTCTCCCTCCCACTCCTGGTAACCACTAATACACTTTTGTCTTTATACATTTGCCTTTTCTTGTTTTTCTATATAATTAGATTATACAATATTTGTCCTTTTGTGATTGGCTTATTTCATAAGCCAATATCTTCCAGCATAATGTCTTCCAGCTCCATACATACTGTAGTATGTATCAAGATGTCATTTCTCCTACTGGCTGAGTAGTATTCCATTGTGTGTATGTGCCACACTGTATTTATACATTTATCTATGAGCATTTGGGTTGTTTCCATCTTTTTTTTTTTTTTTCCAGCTTTGAAGAAAGGTCTATTTATTTATTTATTTTTAAAATTTATTTATTTATTTTGCAGTGTTATTTTATTTTTGCCGTGTTTCCTCCTCTCCCCTCCCACCCCTGGTAACCAAGAAACTTTCCTTTCATGTATAAACCTTTCCTTGACTTTTTACAATAATGAACTAATACAATATTTGTCTTTCCATGATTGACTTATGGAAGTCAGCATAATGTCCTCCAAGTTCACTCATGTTATGTGGTGTTTTGTAGATTCTACTTTATGTTTCCACCTTTTGACTGTTATGAGTATTGCTACAATGAACACTGATGTATAAGTGTTAGTCTGTAAGCTCTGCTGAAACATTTTCAGCATCATACCAACATAAAAGCCTCTGATAACAGATGGGTGGTGGCTGCACATGAGTTGTATTGGCTAGGAATCGAACTCAAGTCTTCTGCATACACAGAGAGATTTCTGTTCCAGTATGAACCACCACCTGTTCCCCTACTCAGTCTAAATACCAAACATCAAAATAAATTCAAGGTTCTTTTTAGAAACTGATTTAATAATAGTATCACAAAAAAGAAAGAAAATGTAAATATTTGGACAATCTCTCTGTTTCTAGACATTAACTATTTTGAAGTTCAAATGCTGTAAATTTTAAGATCTTAAAAATCAGACATACTCATCTTACCTGAATTAGGTTTTCTTTTTACTTTCTTAGTTACAAATGAAAAGTCAGCTCCGATACTACAAGAGCTAGAGGCTGGTTAAGGCCTCTTCTACAACATCCTTAAATTTCTGTTCAAGACAGTGAATATCTACAGCCCAAGGGGGTTGCTTGGGTCATCCAAGATGCCCAGATGACACTCTCTCTCTAAACCAGTATGGCTCATGTGTTCTTGGGTGGTGAAACAGAGGGTTTATCTACATCACACAGCTATGCCTTGAAGGGGGATCATGCTCTGCTTCCAAGGCAGAAACAATGCTACACAATCATCAGACACATATCACTGGCCTGCCCATCATATGGCTAATCTACATTTTCTAGGAGTGAGAATGGGGCCAGGTGACTTGATTGTGGCTGATGTGATACGGGCTGAGGTGATATGAAACCTTTCCATGCTTGGCTCATGACAATCTCCATTCTCTCTTCTTTTTTCATGGTAACCTTAGAAGTCATATGCCAAAGGTAAGGGCACTGCAAGATGTAATATAAGGACCCCTATGTCATTGCCTGTAGGAAATCTGCCCAATTTGCAAAAAGTTATGATGCGAGGAAAAGGTCAAACTCATTGTAATCCTTGTTTTGTTTTAAGCAGAATAAATAGATCCTTTTTCTTTCTCTCTCATTCATTTTCTCTTTCTTTCTGGCATAAGTAGATAATAGCATAATTCCGAACCAAAGTGACTTCTTACAATAATTTTTCAAATAGTATTTGCTCTTCCATTGTTCTGATACTTGTTTACTGGGCCAGGGTGTTTGCTTTCTCATCTATATTTCCCCCCCCCCCAAAGAATGGAAAAAAAGAAACAAAAACCATAAAAACAAAAACAAATTAATTTCCTGCCCAGTCTCATAAAAGGGAATTTGCCAAGTGTTTCCCAGGACAAAGTATTGAACAAAATTCCTTCATTTATTCAACAAATATTTAATAAGCACCTATTATATGCCAAGTACTGCTCTGGTGCTTGGCATAGTTCAGTGAACAAAACATAAAAATCTCCAACCTTGTGGAGCCTACCTTCAAGCAGGAGGAGGTTTTTGACAATTTTTTTGTAACTATAATGAACAATTGAATTATTTAGTATCTTAGAAAGTGACAAGTGTCATGAAAAAAAAAAATGTCTGTGAGGCGGACCAGAGCTGTGGTTGTTTGCACCATTTAAGAGGATGCTTATAGTAAGTCTTGCTGAGGAAGCTTTGAGGAATAGAGAAGGCTGTAGGAGATGAGTTTATAGTATTAATGGTAGTAGAGAGATGTGACATAGGACATTCAGTGCATTTTCATCTTTAAGAGAATTGGAAAGCCATTCAGTAGCAAGAACTATAAACTTAAACCTGCTTAAAAAGGAAATCTATATAATCATATAAAAGGCCAGGAATAAGACTGTCAAACTCTCCAGACTTATATGCTTCCTGTGACTTGTGATTTTCTCTCTCCTGGTATATGCTTATCAAGTCCTAGAGAAGACACTGATTGGCTCTGTTTGGATCACATGACCTCTCTACACCAACTGATGACACGAAGATGCAGTAGGATGATTAGCCAATCTGGCTCCTCTATCTGTCTCCTCTGGCTAGAGAATAGTGTTCAACTTGACAAAACACATGCAAGGAGTTTTCTATTACACTGAAGGGCTTCATCAGGAATGGATGCTTGGCAGACAAAAACAATGAATATTGATACAAAAGTGACAAAACTCAGCACAAAGGGAGATATTTGATTGCATGTTGTTGTTGTTGTTAGGTGCCATTGAGTCGTTTCTGACTCATAGCGACCCCATGCACAGCAGAAGGAAACACTGCCTGATCCCCCACCAGCTCCATGATCTTTGCTATACTTGAGCCCATTGTCACAGCCACCATGTCAATCCATCTCGTGGAAGGACTTCCCCTCCTTTGTCGACCTTCCACCTTACCAAGCGTGAGATCCTTCTCCAGGGAATGGTCCCCTCTGACAATATGACCAAAGTAGGTGAGACGAAGTCTGGCCATCCTTGCTTCCAAGGAGCATCACAGCTGCACTTCCTCCAGGACAGATCTGTTAGCTCTTTTTGCAGTCCATGGTATCTTCAGCATTCTTCGCCAGCACCACAACTCAAAAGCATCAACTCTTCTTCAGTCTTCCTTATTCATTGTTTTGGCTCTGTTTGGATTACATGATTTGATTGCATAGAAACAGAAAAAGAAGTCTGTGTATCAGAAAATGTCACAAACAAAATTATAGGGCAAAACACAAATATAAAATTATACACATGAAATATGAAAAAAAGATAATTCATACAATATATAAAGAATTCATAAATACAATAAAAATAAAAATACCAATTGATAAATGTCAAACGAATTTTAAACAGATAATTCGTAATCAGAAAATACAAAGAACTGACAAAAATCTGTCCATGCTCATTATAAGTGAAGACATGCTAGTTAAAATAATAATGAACCATTTCTCACTCTGGTATTATTTAAAAAGTATTTATAGGGCTTTCGGCATCAATAAGAGCTCTACAAAATGGAAATTCTTATTTTATAATTGCTAGTGGTACAGCTTTGCAAAGTAATTTGGTGATACACATGTTCAAGATGTTTAACCCCAGCAATCCTCTTCCAGAAATATACCCTGATGTAGATAAAAATTTGTGACCAAAAATGTTCATTGTGGTTTCATTTAAAATAGGAAAAAAAACTATAAGTAACCTGAGCCCTGTAGAGTAGGAAAGTAGTGATATGAATTAGAGCCATATTATGGAATAGTATTTTTAAATATTAAGAAAACTTTCAATTGAGAAAAAACAAACAAACTAACTAAACTCACTGCCATGGGGTCGAATCCAACTCATAGTGACTCCTCCTTGCGTTTCCAATGCAATAATACTATGGAAGTAGATTGCCCAGTCTATCTTCTGAGGAGTGGCTGGTGGGTTTGAACTACCAGACTTCTGGTTAGCAGTCAAATGCTTTAGGCACTATGCCACCAGAGTTTTTATGATAGATTCTACCAACTAAAAACATGTACAGAAATGATACACAGTATGATTCGTTTAAAATAACATGAAAAAAATAAATCAAGAATATTACTTGTAATTATTCCTAAGTGTTTAGCAATTTGTCCATAAATATCTTGGGAGAGAGTGTTGAGTTAGCCAGGGAGAATTTTGTTATCTTTCTAATTTTGTGTTGTTACATTTGGGTATTCTGCTTCATGTTTTATTAGACTTTGGTAATTTTTATTTCAAAAACTTCAATTTTTAGTGAAAGCAAACATGGGTATAGGGACGGATAGATAGGTGAACAAGCTAGACAATTAGGTATGTCTAAATGGAGAGTGTATCCAAGATCATATATAGGGTTGGCAGACAATGGGCCTATAAGTTCATGTGAATGATCAGAATTCCCAGGTGTATAGTAGAGCTGACAAGGGGCAAGGTTACGGTCATTACTTGGTCACAGCCAGCTACCCAGAGGGACCGAGTAGTTGATCCTGCAGGCTTGGGACCATAGTCGCAGGGGACATCAAGCTCAATTGGCATAACATACTATACAAAACATTGTTCCACCTACTACTTTGGCGAGTAGCGACTGGGACCTTAAAAGCTAGGAAGCTGCCATCTAGATGCAACAACAGGTCTCTCCTCGTCAAGAAGAAAGAAGAAAACCAAAATTAATGGAAACAATCAGTCCTAGCGACTGGTACACCATCCGATCTGCAACCTATACAACTAGGAGACCAGAAGAACTAGATGGTGCCCAGCTACTACTGCCATCCACTTGGAAGGGATGTAGGAGATCCTGCATAAAGAGGGAGAACAATGTGGTACAAAACTCAAAATCATTTGGAGGCAAAAAAAAAAAAAAGGTGGGGACCAGTTTTGCTGGTCCAATAGAGCCTGGTGTAACCACGGAGACTGTGGCCCCTAGCTGCCCTTCAGGTCTGGAATTGAAACCACAACTGTGGTTTCCAGCTAAACAAAGTACAGGCATGTGAGTTAAACATTTACCTCAAGTAGACACACGCCCTGGAGAGAACAATCATGGGAGAAGGAAGGGCTGCTTATGCACAGGGAGATAACTCAGGGTGCAGAAGAGTATGAAGGGATGGACACTGGGAGGAGGTAACTATGGGGAGGAAGTGGGAGGGGAGCTGCTGCATTGTAAATTTTGGTCAATGACATGAGACAAAGTATATGTGAACTGCTGTATGAAAAGTGAATTTACTCTGTAAATCTTCACCCAAATCCTAATAAAAGAAAGAAAAAAAACTTCAATTTTTTTGACTTGTTATTGGTTATATGTTTATCCATGATATTTTATTGTACTTAACATTTTTATATCTGTTTTTTTTTTTATTTTTAAATTTATTCATGATAGTTGCTGAAGGTTTGTCTATTTTAGTGTATTTTTTTTTTCAAGGAATCAACAAACTTAACATTTTATGACTTTTTAAATTTTTTTCATTTCATTAAAAATATTTTAGTCTTCAATCTCTCTGGATCTTTTTTCATTTTGTGAAATCATAATATGAATGCTTTAGTTTTTTTCCTCTCTTTTATTTTAAATGATTAGAGGATTTATTTGTTTATTATTAGTTTTATTTCATAGTGATTAGAAAAAAGATGTTTTCTTACTTCATGAAGTGTGTGTGTGTGTGTGTGTGTGTATTTATTTATTTATTAAATGTAGCTATCATTTTTCAAAATCAGTGATCTAACAATTCCCAAATAGATTTATGCAACAATACTCACCTTTGCTGATGTGTCAATTCTCAGGTCTTTTGATTTAATGAGTTTTATTTTCAGATTTACTGAATCAAAAGTTCTCAACATTTCTCAATAACCTTTTCAGAGTTGCTGCCTTGACACTTTAAAATTTAGAGACTTAAAACTTTTCAAATTGAAATAAAATTAAAAATGGAGAAGGCAGTGCATTTGGAATGTTCACACATCACTTAGTTATTTAAGAAAAGGTATAAATATTTGTAAACAATGTTCAACCCAGAGGCAAAAATATCACAGTACCTTTGATTTAGACTATATTCAAGAAATGTGTGGTAAGGAATGCCTTTGCAGAGAAGAATTAGAAAAGAAAACATCTAAATATCCAATCTTAAAGGATTTAGTTTGAAAATAGAATGGCTTACCTAATGTGATTCAACTCCCTGATGACCAAACATTATCCAGGCATTCTAGCAGGTGTTGAGACAAGCCAACCAAAACTCACTGTCATCAAGTAGATTCTGACTCGTAGTGACCCTACAGGACTGCGTAGAGCTGCCACATTGGATTTCCAAGACTGTACATCTTTATGGAAGCAGATGGCCACATCTTTCTCCTGTGGAGTGACTGGTGAGTTCAAACCATCAGCCTTTCAACTAGCAGCCAAGTATTTTAACTGCTTTGACACAAAGGCTCCCTGGTGTTGAGATAACCCACTGCGTTGAGTCAGATCTGACTCATAGCCACCCCTCCTTGGGTTTCCGAAGCAGTATCTCTATGGAAGCAGTGCCTATCCTTCCTCCAAGCAGTGGCTGGTGGGTTTGAACTACTAGCCTTCTGGTTAGCAATTAAATGCCTTAGGCACTACACAGTCAAAAGTTTTGTCCTAGAAGAGCTTTCAGTCTAATTGGTGAAACTGATATAGGGAAATAATGATATGCATGCAATGACAAATGCATGCAAAGGAAATTACATAATACAAGAAGCCAGAGGTAAAGGACTAGAGAGGGGTCAGTCAAGCAACAAACACCTGACAGGACTGTTTGTGTAGAATTTTTAAAAGGATAAATCTTAATAATGAGGCAGAAAAATTAATAGGATTATGCATGGATTTTGGCAGAGAAGGAAGGGAGCTGGCTTGAATTTAGATTGCATCAGGGTCTGTATCCTTTCACCACACTTATTCAATATGTATACTGAGCAAATAATCTGAGAAACTGGACAATAAGAAGAATGCAGCATCAGGATTGGAGGAAGACTCATTGATAACCTGAAATATATAGATGACACAACCTTGCTTATGGAAAGTGAAGAGGACTTGAAGCACTTACTGATGAAGATCAAAGACTACAGCCTTCAGTATAGATTATACCTCAACATAAAGAAAACAAAACCCATCACAATTGGACCAGTAAACAGCACCATGCAAATGGAGAAAATACTGAAATTGTCAAGGCTTTCATTTTATTTAGATCCAAAATCAACAATCATTGAAGCAACAATCAAGAAATCAAATAATGTATTGCATTGGGCAAATATGTTGCCAAAGACTTCTTTAAACTGTTAAAAAAATAAATAATTATCACTTTGTGGACAAAGGTACACTCAACCTAAACCATCATATTTTTCAATTGTATCATATGCGTATGAAAGCTGGAGGGTGAATAAGGAGGATCAAAGTATAATTGATACATTTGAATTATGGTGTTGATAAAAAATATTGAACAGATCATGAAATGCTAGAGCAAAGAACAAATCTGTCTTGGAAGAAGTACAGACAGAATGCTCCCCAGAAGAGAGGATGGCAAGACTTCATTTCATGTACTTTGGACATTCTATTAGGAGGGACTAGTCACTGAAAAAGGACAACGTGCTTCATAAAATAGAGGATCAGCAAAAAAAGGGGAAGACTCGCAACAAGATGGATTGACACAGTGGCTGCAAAAATAGGTTTAAATCTAGCACAGTTGTGAGGATGGTGCAAGACCAGGCAGACAGAGTTTCATTCTCTTGCACATGGAACCATTGTAAGTCAGAACCAACTGGATAGCACATAAACAATAACAACAACATGATGATTCTGCATTGTATACCGTACTAGAGAGCTGAGTCCTTATCCTGAAGGTCATGGAGTATCAGTGGCTGTTCTTATATAAGAGATGTAGATGCTGTGGGTTTTATATCGATCGTGACATATAGATAAATGTGTGGAGTGATATTACAGAAATTGGAAGATCTGACATTCAAATTGTGGAATCTGGGTGGTACTTCATCTATCTTCTGTCTCTTTCAACCCTTCTAGCACAGTAGACAGTACAATGGCTATTGAATAAAAGAATGCCAAGTGCTGGGTGTTGCTCTCAGAGTCATTCTCCACATTTCTGCACACTAGACTTTGTAGATTCCACTCAACATCTGGCTTCCCAGAAGGATCAGGTGGGAGACAAGAGGGAGGAAGCCATATTATCATTTTTCCTTCTTTCTACTTCAAGAACATACCTGGCATTGGCCACTTTCTATCATTGTTCCAATTCCCTCCTTCCATTGTCTCAATGCCTGCCCTCTGCCCCATACTGTCTCAACTTCTGATAACAATTTTCCTCCCTGTCTGACCTGAATGAGGGACAGCAGCTTCCTGTTTTGCTTATCTCTGGGCTGCTTTGCAATCCCCTAATAAAAAATATATTTTTGTTGACCAAAAAAATATTGGTCAACATTCAACCATTTGAGGAGGAGCATATGGTCAAGAACTGATGATGTTGAAGGAAGGAACTGAAGGGAAGCTTTGAACTGAGAAATTGGCAAAAAAACAAAGCTCCAGGAATTGATTCACAGTCTCTTGAGATGTTTCAACAAATGAATGCCACACTGGAGGCACTTACTCATTTATGCCTAGAAATTTGGAAGAGAGCTACCTGGCCAGCCAACTGGAAGAGGATCATATTTGTGCCATTCCAAAGATAGGTGCTCCAACAGAATGTGGAAATTACCAAACAATATCATTAATATTACATACAAACAAAATTTTGCTCAAGATAATTAAAAAATGGTTGCAGCAGTATATCAATGGGGAGCTGCCAGAAATTCAAGCCAGATTCAGAACAGAGCATAGAAAGACAGATATCACTGCTGATGTCAGATGGATCTTGGCTGAAAGCAAAGAATACCTGAAAGATATTTATCTGTGTTTTAATGACTACACAAAGGCATTTGACTGTGTGGATCATGACAAATTATTGATACATTGTAAAGAATGGGAATTCCAGAACACTTGTGTTCATGAGGAACAGATACATAGATCACAAGGCAGTTGTTCAAACAGAACAAAGGGATACTACATGGATTAAAAGCAGGAAACATTTGTATCAGTGTTTTTTCCTTTCACCATACTTATTCAACATGTATGCTGAACAAATATTCTAAGAAATTGGACAATATGAAGCAGAACACAGCATTAGGATTGGAGGAAGACTCTTTAACAACCTGTGATACACAGATGACATGACCTTGTTTGCTGAAAGTGAAGAAGACAAGAAGCATTTGCTGATAAAGATCAAAGACTACAGCCATCCATATGGATTACACCTCAATATAAAGAAAATAAAAATCCTCACAACTGGACCAATAAGCAACATCATAATAAATGGAGAAAAGATTGAAGTTGTCAGGGATTTCGTTTTACTTGGATCCTTAATCAGCATTCATGGAAGCAGCAGTTAAAAAATCATACAATGTATTGCACTGCGCAAATCTGCTGCAAAAGACCTCTTGAAAGTGTTAAAGAGAAAAGACGTCAGTTTGAAGACTAAGCTGACCCTGACTCAAGCCATGGTATTTTCAATCACCTCATATACATGTGAAAACTGGACAATGAATAAAGAAGCCCACAGGATAATTGATGCATTTGAATTATGGTGTTGGTGGAGAAAACCAAAATACCATGGAGTGCCATAAGAAAGAACAAATATGTCTTGGAAGTAGTATAGCTGGATGCTCCTTAGATGTAAGAATGTTCAGACTCTGTCTCATATACTTTGGTCATAATTTCAGAAGGAACCAGTCCTCAGAGATGATATCATGCTTGGTAAAGTAGGGGGTCAGCAAAAAAGGGGAAGATCTTCAATGAGACGGATTGAAATAATGGTTGTGATGATGGGCTCAAGCATAGCAAATATTGTGAGGATGACACAGAACCCAGCCTTGTTCTGTTCTGTTGAGCATAGGGTCACTTTAACTCAGAGTTGACTTGCTGCGACCTAACAACAACATCTTTGCAGCTCCTCCATCACTGTGTAACAAGTCTCCTCTACTAATTGTCCTAGCATTATTTCTGTGTTCCTGAGCAGACCCTGACTATTACCATGCATTTTTAAAATTATGGCAAACTATTCTCATTGTATTCAAAAGTTACCTTATGATCTTTCTCATCTTTATCTTCCAGTCTGAAATACTCTTTTTCTCTTATCAAATTTCCATCTTTTCAAAGGCATGAATCCTGACATTCTTATAAAGCCTTCCTTTATCATTCAAGCTCAAAATAATATTATTTCTTGAGCTCTTCTAAAATTTATTGGTCACTTTTGCTGATTTATCAAGTAGCGCTCAAAAAATGTATGTATTTATATATATATAGCTACATAGATAGAGATACATCGTTGTTGCTGCTGTTACATCAATTCTCACTCATAGCAACCCCATATGTGCAGAATAGAACTGGTCCACAGGGTTTTTAAGGCTGTGAACTTTTGGAAGCTGATCACCAGGCTTATTTTCCAAAGCACCTCTGGGTGTATTCAAACCACCAACTTTTCAGCTAATAGTCTAGTGCTTAACCATTTGCACTACCAAGGAACGTGAACTAAAGATATATAGATTATAGATGTATTAGTTTGTAGATATATCATGTTTTTCCCATAGAATACAAACTTTTTGGAAAATAAGGCCTATATTTTATTCTTTGTCATCCAAAGAGTGTCTAGCATTTTGTTAATGCTCTTTTATGAACCAGCAAATTATGGCCTGTGAGCTAAATCTGGTACACCACCTGATTCTGTAAATAAAGTTTTATTGAAACACAACCATACTCATCCATTTACATATCTTTGGCTGTTTTCATCCTACAACAATAGTGTTGAGACAGAAACTGTGTGGCCCACAAAGCCTAAATTATTTACTCTCTGTGAAGACAGAAATATTTTTGCAAACTTCTGCTCTATAAATAACTTCTGATAAATAACAGCAAATAGTATTTATTAAGGGTTTACTACGTGCTAGTTTCCAATGGTGAAGAGGAACAAGTTGGTTCCAGAAGAAGAGACAGAAGAAAAAACAGAAAGAAAAAAAAAAAATCATATGCAACCGTGATAATACTTCTGAAGGTATTAGTTCGGTGATATTGCTGTATTTTGCCTTACATCATATGTTCTGTTTCTGTCCCAATCTTTCCACTATTAGGACTAAACCCAGATATTCCCTTTCCAGGAAGTGGGAGGAGCTAAACACACAACTAAAAGTGAATATTTCTTTTGAATCTCAAAACTAACTTTTTGAATCCTTTATGCAGAGAGAAAAGGTTCTGTTTTTTGTTTATCTTTTATTAATTCCAGATGGCCTACTTTTATAATGGAAGGCAAATCTGCACTATCATAGAACTTTATTATAAGCCATAGGTAGAAAGAACCCAGGGTTCATCATATGAAGGTTTTCACTCATCTAGACATGGAGTCAGGAGAGTGATTAGTTAGAGAGAGGTAGAAGAGAAAGTGGAAGAAATATCCTAGATTATCTCTGTAGGTGAAACCCTGAACATAGGGAAGATCCAGGGAGTATTAGGAAATTTACAGAATATAAGATAGCATTTATTCCATACTTTTCAGGACAATACTCAGAAAAATTGCAAAATAGGCCCTCATTTTCAACACAGCATATATGCAACATGATTTACTAGGAGATGAATAAGAAATATCTGAAGGAAATATTTAGAATGTACTTGAATTCAGACCTGGATTCCCTTTGTCAATGAGGATGGTATGCATGGGGAGAAGTTCTTGGATGCTTCCATGGGTTAAAATGTGGAAGAGAGTTTGGCATTGAAAACTAGTAAGCATGTGAGGGTGGGAGGTGTTTCTGCAGCTTGTAGAGGGAGCAGTTCTATAGAAGATGATGTAGCTTGGATAGTCTAGACCAAGGGCAAGTTGGTGAGTTTGCCTAAGACGAGAGGATGAAGTATCTGTGAGACCTAAAGTCGGGCCAGGTCAGAGAGGTGGTGGCACACTGAGTAGAGACAATAGTCTATGAATTTCACCAACTTCACCTTCAAGAAGCACAAAAAGAGAGATCTATCTGAGGGTGGCACAAGCCTTGAAGTGTAAATCAGTTACTGCCCTCTTTTCTAGAAAGTCATGTGAGTTTATTTCTATACAGAGTAGGTGGGAAATTAGCACAAAAATTTAAGTGGCAAGAAATTGCATTAAGGGAAGCTGAAAAGTTGAATCTGATCAAATCTTTATTGCAAAATGAATAGTTTTAGAGGAAAAATGGCATCTTTCCTGTAGAGCACATGCTAGTCCCTTCTAGCATGTTAGTGCCTGAAAAACTAGGTGCAGCAGTTTGGAATGGGAATTCTGGTGCCCTGAACAGCTCATTAAGTTAGAGTACACCCAACTCAGGGGAGTAAGATTAGAAAGGAGAAAAGGGGAGTGCAATTACCCAGAGCGGGGGAAAAAAACAAAAAACAGGTGAAAGTGACCTGTGGAGCACACACTGGCAGGTGAGAAAAGACATCAGAGGCCTCCCTAGGGCAGTGGAGAGAACACACTGCACCAGAGAACCTGCGGTCACTCCATGGACCTACCTTCAGCACTTGCTTTTATGAGTAAACTTGGGACCACTGGGAGGGAGCAGAGAACCCTTTGGCTCCGGGTACTGCTGAAGCAGGAGCAGATAGGACAATAACACTGCAAGTGGGAGGGCCTGGGATGAACTGTTGACTTGGATTGGGGCAGTTATCCTAGGTCAGTTTTTGGCATGGAGGGGACTGGAGAGCGGGGTTTTTGTGGCTGTCTGAACCTGGTGGAAAATGGCGGCACCCTAACAATTGTAGTCTTTGCAGAACTTGAGCTGCGAGCCTGTGAGTAACAGTACAACATCATCATTAGCAGTCCACTAAAAGCCCTAGAAACCACTCTTGGCACCTTGGAGCTTTTACTTATTTATTTTTTCCCTTCCCTCTTTTCTTCTTCCTTTCTCTGCTACTCCCCTGCTTCCTCCAATAGGAAAACCGCACTAAGCCACCATAACACCTGCCAACTGGAATCCTAAACTCCCTTTACGAGAAACAGAGACCTGCATCCACATTCCACACAGTGGTTCCATCATCACAAAGAAAACTTCAGAACAACCCAGCACACCTAAACTAATAGCCAAAAAACTAAAAATGCACCAGCTCCACCTTTCCAAAATATCAAATCATAAAACCAAGACAAAACAAACCAATGCATAACTAATAGTCAAAAAAAAAAAAAAATGTCTAGGAAACAACAGGTATCCTCAAATCAAACAAACAAACAAACAACAACAACAACAACAAAAAAAAAACACAATAAGACAATAGAAGTAAAATCCAAAACAAAAGTCTTATAAAACACGGAGGAGGAGAAGGCAATAAAATTATCTGAGAAGGAATTTAGAAGGTATGTTTATAGAGCTCTACAAGATCTTAAGGAAACGACAAACAGAGGCAAGGAGAACAGAGACAATACCCTGGAAGAACTCAGGAAAACCATTCGAGAACAAAATATCAAAATTAATACACAATCAGAAATCATACAAAAGCAGCAGTTAGAAATCCAGGAGATGAATACCAAAACCACAGAATTGCACAATACAGTGGAAGCACAAAAGAATAGGCCAAAACTGACTGAAGAATGCATTTCCAACTAGAAGACAAATCCCTGGACACCAGCCTATATGAAGACAAATCAGAATAAAGATTTAACAGAAATGAAAAGAACTTAAGAGTTGTATGTGACAACATGAAAAGAAGCAACATAGGCCTCATTTGAATTCCAGAACAAGAAGAGGTGAAAAAAACCACTGAGAAAATTGTGGAAGGCCTACCAGCAGAAAACTTCCCCCACATCATGAAGAAAAAAAAGATATTTGTCCAAGAAGCTCATAGAACCCTATACAAGGTAGATCTCAAGAGAAAAACACTAAGGAATATCATAATCAAACTCTCCAAAACCAAAGACAAAGAAAGAATTTTGTGAGTTCCTTGGGACAAAAGAAATATTACTTATAATAATCAAACAGTTAGGCTGAGCTCTGATTACTTATCAGAAACCATGCAGGCAAGAAGGCAAGGGGACAGCATATAGAAAACACTGAAGGAAAAGAACTTCCAACCAAGAATCCTAAATCCACCCAAACTGTTCATTGAATATGAGGGCAAAATGAAGGCATTCTCAGACAAACAGAAATTAAGGGATTTTGTGAAAATCAGACCAACTCTAGAAGAAATACTTAAGGAAGTCCTTCCAATAGAGAACCTATAACAGATACAACAAAATCAGGACACATGACATCAACACTAAAACCAAATCAGAAATACACACTCAAAATAAGACCATAAAACATGGTATACTAAAAGTCAAGGAAGCCAGTCTTCATATGACAACAGCAACTAACTAAGTAGTGGGAATAATAGTTCTGGGCATAAACTTCCAAATGGAGAGGAAAACAAGACAAAGTCCTCATAGAACAGACTGTTCTAAAAATGTAGAGACAAGAATTCACTCCAAGGTAACCACAGAGAAAATCCCCATAAGCAAATCCAGAAGGAAGGAAAACATATGGGTTTTGTAAGCACAAAACCAACAATAAAGAAGAAAAGAAAGGAAACACTTGACAACAAAATGAACTCAGCACAGAAAAGGATATGGACCAAGGAAACTCCAACAACACAACAACAACAACAAAAAAAAAAAACAATAAAATGACAGCAATCAATTCATATCTATCACCAATTACATTCAATGTAAATGGACAAAATGCACCAATTAGGAGAAAGGGAGTGGCAGGCTGGATAAGAAAAAAAGACCCGTTGATATGCTGCCTATAAGAGAGCCACTTTAGACACAAAGATAAAAACAAATTAAGAGTTAAGGGGTGGAAAAAAATATACCAAGCCAATGGTAACCAAAAAAGAGCACAAGTGGCAATATTAATTTCTGATAAAATAGACTTTAAGGTGAAAAACAACATAAGACAAAGAAGGACACTATATGACGCTGAAAGGGTCAATTGACAAAGAAGGCATTGCAATAATAAATGTCTATGCACCCAAATAAAGTGTTCCAAAATACATGAAGAAAATATTAATTGAATTACAAGGACAATAAACAACTCTACAATGGTAGTAGGAGATTTAACACACCACTTTCAAGGAGAGACAGATCAACCAGAAAAAAACTCAATAATGATAAGGAAGAACTCAACAATGCAATAATGCAACCAACTAACTTGACCTCATAGACATATACACAGCATTCCACTCAACAAAAGCACAATTCTCATTCTTCTCCAGTGCACATGGATCCTTCTTGAGAATAGATCATGTATTAGGACATAAAACAAGCCTCAATAAATCCCAAAATATTGAAATAGTACAAAGCATCTTCTCAGACCACAATGCTATGAAATTAGAAAATAATAATAGGAAGATCAAGGAACAAACATCAAACATGTGGAAGTTGAACAATACACTGCTCAAAAACTACTGGGTAATAGAACAAATAAAAACTGAAATAAAAATATTCCTAGAAACAAACAAGAATGAAGATACATCATACCAAAACCTATGGGACACAGCAATAGCAGTACTCAGAGGTTAGTTTATAGCAATAAATGCAGACATTGAAAAAGAGGAAAGAAACAGAATCAACACTCTAACTCAACAACTCTAACAACTAGAAAAAGAACAACAAAAGAATCCTACAGTATCCAGAAGTAAGGAAATAATAAAGATCAGAGCAGAAATAAATGAAACAGAAAATAAAACAAAACAAAACAAAATAGAGAAAATCAACAAAACAAAAAGCTGGTTCTTTGAAAAGATTAACAAAATCGACAAACCATTGGCAAATCTAACAAAAGAAGAATGTGCAAATTACAAGAATAGTAAAGGAAAAGGGTGTCATCACAACAGAACCAATTGAAATAAAAAAAGATACTCACAGAATATTATGAAAAACTACTCCAACAGATTTGAGAACCTAGAAGAGATGGACAAATTTCTAGAATCACAAGACCTACCTAAACTATCCCAATCAAAGACAGAAAGCTTGAATAGACCCATAACCAAAGAAGAAATTGAAGAGTTCATTAAAAAAAAAAAAAAAAAAAAAAACTCCCCACAAAGAAAAGTCCTGGCCCTGATGGAGAATTTTGCCAAATATTCAGGGAAGAGTTGACACCTATACTACTCAAGCTATTGCAGAACATAGAAAAAGATGGACTACTCACAAACTCATTGTATGAAGCAAGCATAACACTAATACCAAAACCAGGGAAAGACACCACTAAAAAGGAAAACTACAGAGCAATATCCCTCACAAACATACATGCAAAAATATTCAGCAAAATCCTAGACAACAGAATCCAACAACATATCAAAAAAATAATACATCCTGACCAAGTGGGATTCATACCAGGTATGCAAGGACAGTTTAACATTAGAAAAACAATCAATGTAATCCACCACATCAACAAAACAAAAGAACTGTGTGATTATAGTAATTGATGCAGAAAAGGCATTTGATAAAATCCAACACCCGTTCCTGTTCAGAACTCTCAGCAAAATAGAGATAGAAGGGAAATTCCTCAACATAATAAAAGGCATATATGCAAAGTCAACAGCCAACATCATTATTAATGGAGAAAAACTCAAGGCATTCCCCTTACAAATGGGAACTAGAAGGGGATGTCCTCTATCACCACTTCTATTTAACATTGTATTGTAGTCCTGGCCAGGGCTATAAGTCAAGAAAAGGAAATAAAAGGCATACAAATTGGCAGAGAGGAAGTAAAACTATCTCTATTTGCAGATGATATGATCCTGTACATAGAAAACCCAAGAGACTCAACAAAAAAAAAAATTACTGGAACTAAGAGAGGTTCAGCAAAGTGGCAAGACAAAAGGTCAGCATACAGAAATCATTTGGATTCCTGTATACCAATAAAGAGACCCCTGAAAAAGAAATAAGGGAAACAATACCATTTTCAATAGATGAACTGAAAAGATAAAATATCTAGGAATAAATATTACCAGGGACACAAAAGACCTATACAAAGAAAACCATAAAACACTACTACAAGGACAGCAAGGGCACTACATAACTGGAAGAACCTACATTGTTCATGGATAGGTAGACTGAATATTGTTGAAAATGTCAATATTACCTAAAACAATCTACATATTTTAATGCAATCCTGTTCCAGATACCAACAAAATATTTTAAGGATATGGAAAAAATAATTACTAACTTCATATGTAAAGGCAAGAGACTTTGGATAAACAGAGCACTTCTAAAGAAGAACAAAGTGGGAGGTCTCACACTCCCGGATCTTAAAACCCACTATACAGTAGTCAAAACAGCATGGTATTGGTACAATGATAGACAGGTAGACCAATTGAACAGAATCAAAAGTCCAGAAATAGACCTATCCTCTATGGACAGCTGATCTTTGACAAAGGTCCAAAACCCGTTAAATGGGGAAGAGACAGCCTCTTTTACAAATGGTGCTGGCAAAACTGGATAGACACTTGCAGAAAAATGAAACAAGACTTATACCTCACCCCATACACAAAAACAAACTCAAGCTGGATCAAAGACTTAAATGTAATACCCAAAACTATAAAATTCATTAAAGATAAAATAGGGATAAATCTAGGAGCCCTAATTTACAGCATAAATAGACTATCAAGCATAACCCAGAATACACAGGAGGTAGAAGAAAGCTAGATGACTGGGATCTTTTAAAAATTAAATTCTTATGCTCATCAAAAGACTTTGTCAAAAGGGTAAAAAGAGAACCTACAGATTGGGAGAAAATATTTGTCTATGACATATCTGACAAAGGACTTGTCTCCAAAATCCATGGAAAATTTCAATGCCTCAACACCAAAAAGACAAACAACCCAATTAAAAAATGGGCAAAAGACTTGAACAAACACTTCACTAAAGACGATACGCTGGCAGCCAACAAACACATGAGGAATTGCTAGTGATCTTTAGTCATTAGAGAGATGCAAATCAAAACAATAATGAAATATCATCTCAACAGGACAGAAAATAACAAATACTGGCAAGGTTGTGGAGAGATTGGAACTCTTTTGCACTGCAGGTGGGATTGTAAAATGGTACAACCATTGTGGCCAATGGTATGGCATTTCCTTAAAAAACAGAAAATTGAAATATCATTTGACTCAGCAATTCCATTACTAGGAATATATTCTAAAGATATGAGAGGCAGCACACAACAGACATATCCACACCCATGTTCATCGCAGCACAATTCACTATAACAAAGAGACGGAAACAACCTAAATGCCCATCAACTGATTTGGTTAGTGAATAACCAAATTATGGTACATTCACACAATGGAATACTATGCTACATTAAAGAACAATGATGGATATGCAAATGATCTCACAATGTGGATGAGCCTGGAGGACATCATGCTGAGTGAAATAAGTCATTGCAGAAGGACAAATACTGTATGCGCCCATTACTGTAAAAAGATAAAGAAGTGTTTGCTTAAGAAAGGGAACTCACTGTAGGTTACCAGGATGGGGAAGGAAGGGGAGGGATTAATTTAGGGCTAGTTGGGGCCCATGTGCTGATGTGGGTAAGAGGAGGGATGGTATAGAAAGAGTCTGTGACTGCCATGATAATATTTGGAAAAGGGAGGACACTGAATTGTGCACATAAGACATAGACAACAGAAGCTACTACCAACCAGTATATCCACAATACTCCATTACTATTAACATCAAACACCAGGCTACAGATAAACACATAAACATCTGAGAAGATCAGAGAGGGTCAGTTAACAAGAGTATACTCTAGACCAATGATAGATTCAGTGGAGGCTAATCTTGCACAAAAACAAGTGATACAAAATACCTGCAATGCTTACAAAAACAACAGAAGACAGACAGAGTAATCCCTCACAGACACCCAGACACTGTGGGAGAGAGATCCAATAGATCTACCAACTCAGGACCATAGTGCTAGAGGACACCAGACTCAATTGGCACAATAAAATACATAAAAGCCTTGTTCCTCATCCGACATTTGTGAGTAGCAACTGGGGTCTTAAAAGCTTTCAAGCGGCCATCTAATATGCATCTAATGTCTCCTATTGTCGGAAGCGAAGAAGAGTGCAAAAACCAAGAACATTTGGAAGCAATTAGCCCTAGGACATAATGGTCCTTGAGACCAGAAGATCTAGATGGTGCCCGGCTACCAATGCCAACCACTCAGATAAGGATCAAATCTGGAGATTCTGGATAGAGTGGGAGGCAAAATGTGGAACAAAATCCAAAAACACAATAATGACTAGAATTACTGGTCGGATGGATTCTGGTTAGACCCCAAATACTATGGCAGCAATCGACCACAGGGGACCAGAGGAGCAACATTCGCAGGGCGGAAATGCAGGATACACAGAAGTGCATAACCATGAGGGGCATAGTGGTGGTGGGGCAGGGGGAAGTTGTTACTGGTCGGGGGGGAGGAGACTGGGCTGGGGTTGGGCATAGTAAATGGGGCGTGAAATGAAATGTACATGAAATGTTGAATGTAAAACAAATTGCTCTTTAAACTTGTACCTAAAGAGCAAAATAAAAATAAAAATAAAGGCAGAGGCATTCATTCCTTTTTACTATGTTGATATAAAACAGAAAGCCAGGTGACAGAGAATATGTGTAAAAGGCTCTAGGAAGAACCATTCTTTCCCTTTATTTTTCCATTTGTAATGCTTCCTTTATCTTCCTACCTCTGCTCCCCTGTCTATCCTAGTTGTACTGGTACTGAAATGGCTGGCATCCCTGCAACAGAGCAGAAGTCTTAGGAATATATACATCAGCACAACTTTACCTGCAGATGAATTTTTCATTCATATGACTTTATTCAATGCCATTGAGTTGTTTCTGACTCATAGCAACCCTATCTGGGAAAAAAAAAAAAAAAAAAGGACTAGTTTTAACCGAAACTGAGATACCTCTGAAGGACAGATTGAAAGTTTTTCCAGAATCTCCTCCAATCAGTTAGACACAAGGTTGGAAACAAGATAAGCTGAGTTATTGAGGGGAAAAAATCTATGCTATTTTGCACATCTGAATTTGTGATTGATATATATATATATATATATATATATATATATATATATATAAATCCCTGCCCTATAATAAAATTATTACAAATTATTGTAAGTGTTCTGAATTAGTAAATATAGGGTTAGACTGGCAACGCAGACTGAGGAGGTGGACTTACTCTAAAATAAAGTGCTTAAGGAAGGTGCCTCTAAGAAGTGACATTACACCTGAGATCTGACTGATGGCCAGGGACCAGCCAAATGAGAATGGGAAGAAAGAAATATTATGTGCAAAAGCCTTGTAGCTGGAAAGAACTTGGACTATTCTAGAAATGGACAGGTCAGTATGCTGGCAGCATTGTGAGCCGAGTTGAGAGTCATACAGGATGAGGTTGGAGAGGTGAATCATGTAAGTATTTGTCAAGCTTACTAAAGAGCTTTGATGGCACATGTATCAGTGAGTATAGGCTAGGTTATTCCATGGTAACAAATGACTCCAAAATCTCAAAACACATATTTACTTCTCGCTCATATTACCTTTCCAGTGTGGGTTGCCTGACTCCACTCCACATTTTCATTCCAGGATCTAGGCTAGCAGAGCAGCCTCTATCTGAGATATTGGTGATTCTTACTAGAAAAAAAAAAAACCTAAAAACTGGCTACTGTCGAGTCAGATCCAATTCATAGCGACCCCTCCTTGGTTTTCCCAGGCGATATCACTACAGAAGTAAATTGTCCAATCTTACTTCCAAGGAGTGGCTGGTGGGAGCTCCTAGTGATTCTTAAAGTAGAATGAAAATAGGATCTGGGAAAAGAGAATAGAGAAAAGAAAACTTCTACCTGGAAGTGACATATGCCATTTCTTGCCACATTTATTGCCCAAAGCAAGTCACATAGCCAAATCCAGTTTCAGTGGTTGTTGTTGTTAGTTGTCATCAAGTCAATTCCAACTCATAGAGACCTTGGGTGTGCAGACTAGAATTGTTCCATAGGGTTGTCAAGACAGCGATCTTTAGAAAACAAATTGCCAGGCCTTATTTCTGAGGTACTTCTGGTAAGTTTGAATCACCAACCTTTAAATTAAGTAGTCCAGCATTTACCCATTTGGCCAACGCAAGAACTCCCAGTTTCCATGGAGCAGGGAAGTATAATTCTCCCAAAGGGAAGGGAGGTATATATTGGTATAATTACCTCCTTTTAAATTTATGGAGCTCTGGTAGCATAGTGCCTAAGGCATTTGACTTCTAACCAGGTATCTAATCATTCCCGTTAATAAAGAAATAGAGGGAGCTGCACTTACTTTTTTCTTTATTCACAAATTTAGTCCAGTTACTATCAGTAAAAAGCTGACTTAGAAAGATTTTTACTGCGTGTCAGTATTTTTGTGTACATATTTTAAGAATTAAAATCACTCACTTCTCTAAATTATGGTAAAACAATATTATTCTAGTCCTATAGGTCCTTAATTTGGGGGCAAAGTTTAAATCAACTTCAGTATCATCAGATTTCAAAATTACTACCTAATTGTAAATATCATTCAGTCCTTTGGTAAAGAGCCTTGAGCTAGAGATAAGATCATTTGCCCACAGTATAGAAGAGCAAAATATAATGCTAATAATTTACTAAGTGCTTTTCCAAATGACAAAGTATAATAGCTCGGCACTTTATCCATGCTTAAATTTCAAAGTGAGATCAGGTATGAATTAGTATTTCCATATTCCAAACCAAGGAATGGATGTGCTTAGTTAGGCCAGAGTCTTGGGAAGGACAACATAAGCAGGTATCATTATTCCATTTAGCCCTGAGAGCCACCAGTAAAGTTAAGCAATGCTGAACAACACCTTTGGTTAACATAAGGCAAAGGAACACAAGTGCTGGGGGAGAAACATAAGAGTGACAGATAGACAAAGAAAAGAAAAATGGGATGCAGATTAAAATCTACATCTGGCAGTGCTAGAATCATGTCAAATTATCTTTACTGTCACTCTGAAGCATTTGTGTTGAGATTGTCCACTGCAACTTAAGACTGTCCTGACGACAATTTTTCCTCCTCAAACCTTGTGTGTTATTGGAAAAATGTTCTTCTGGTACAACAGTTTAAAAGACCTTAGTTTCCTTTAATTATTAAACTTATTTCTTTGGTTGTTTTTTTTTTTTTTTTAAAAAGAGATGACTTTCTTTTTGACTTCTGGGATAATAAAACTGACAGCACCTCTTCTATAGGAGATAAAGGGAATTTAATTTGATTGAACACCTATGTACATTTTTACAAGAACACTGAGTTTTTCCTATAGTCATTTTGTGTAGTCTATTGCCCAACTCTGAACAGTTACATAATTCTGTCATAATTCCAGCAATAATAGACTAAGGAGGACCTATGCCACAATCATGCAACCAGCTCTTTATAAAAGGTGCTCAGAAAGAATTCCAGTAACGGATGATGGGTTCCAAAAGATGAACCCGTGTTCATGGAACCATTGGCTGTCTCTCAACAATTTATATCTTGCATCTCAGAGGCTGTTGCTAGAGTAATTAGTTATCAAGTATTCAGAGAAAACTCAAACATTGAGAGTTGTGTCTACACAAACTATTCCATAGTTTAAATTTTGAGAAACATGGCCAAAGGTAAAAACAAAAAACAAACAAACAACAAATAAAAAAACAGAAGAATTACTATCGACCAATTTTAGTATGGGAAGAATACCAGTAAGTCAAAATTGACTTACATAGGCAAATTTAAATACATATATTTAAAACCAAATTTATAATATTGAAGGACCATTTTATTAATTGCTCATAGCTAAAGAACAAATTTCACAAAACACAGAAAATTCCCCCTCAAACAAATTTTATTTGAATTTTGCTCTAACAAATATAATATGAAGGCAACAACTGTTTAAGTTTCGCAGTATATGGCACAGATGAAAAGAAGCAAACAGAGTTAGAAGCAGTCCAGCATTTAAATGCTGGTTTAACAAAAGAGGCACATATTCTCTTATTTAGCAGTCTATACCAGATATCAGAAGACATTTTTTTTTTTCCTTGCAAGCAACAGACTACACTTATTTGCATTAAGTAAAAACATATCTTGATCAACAAAATTACTTTTTTTCTGATTTTCCTTTATATCACAAATGTTAGGGTAAGGCAAATCCTTAATGAATCAAATGATAAAAATCCTATTCCCCAAGAAAATATATTGAACATATTCTGCTAACTTAGTTATTTTTTCAAAGCAAAGCCGACATGGACCACATATAGAGAAATGCCTTTTCAAATCAAGTGCATCAAGCAGAACTGTATTAATTCACAAAGAAGCTCTTCAGTGTTTCACAGAAAGATTTACAATTAACTGCAGTGATTAATATGTGACTCAGCATTGAAGACAGTGTTTCAGATGCATTCTTTGTCAGTGGCTATGAAAGAAGATTTGTTTGTCATCTAAACAGTTACCAGCTATCGGGAAAATCCTTTTATCTCTCCTACAGTAAGTACCTTTTAATTCCAACTATTATGTCAAAAGCCTACTTCGATCCTCTGTACGCAAACACCACTAAGACAATATAATATAATAATT
Organism: Orycteropus afer afer; assembly: GCF_000298275.1. Taxonomy (NCBI): domain Eukaryota; kingdom Metazoa; phylum Chordata; class Mammalia; order Tubulidentata; family Orycteropodidae; genus Orycteropus; species Orycteropus afer. The sequence goes on along the minus strand of NW_006921745.1, from coordinate 6,668,502 downwards.
TCCATCCTTCCCTGTCGTCACCCTTTTATGGCACATGTTGTTGTTGTTGTTATGTGCCATCAAGTCGGACCCGACTCGTAGCGACCCCTCCTTGGGTTTTCGAGGCAGTATCACTACGGATGTAGATTGTCCATCTTCCTTCCGAGGAGTGGCTGGTAGGTTTGAACCGCCAGCCTTCTGGTTAGCAGTCAAGTGCCTTAGGCACTATGCTACCAGAGCTCCCTTTTATGGCACATAGTCTGGTGGAAATGTGGTTGGAAATTAACATCCAGGATTTGCATTCAGGAGAATCAATCAACTTTTGAAATTTATTCCATCATTTGTTGTTGTTGTTGTTATGTGCCGTCGAGTCATAGAGCCTATGAAATGGCCATGCAAGCGAAATAAAGGTTTCCTGTGTTGAGCTGTCTTTCATCTGGCCAATAGCTGGATTTTAAATATTTTACTATTGAAATAGAAATCATCTTTATTATTTGTTTTAAAGCATTAAATAATATAGCCAAATAGCAACCAAAAAACAGAAAACTAAACATTATTTAATCATGAAATGAAGCTTAAACAATTCAGGAATAGGGCTGAAAATATTCCTTATCTTCTTAGTTTCCTGGATACAAAGGTTACTTTCCTTTTTAGCACAATTTTCAGGCAGAGAACTTCCTGTGGCCATTACTACACTGCCCACATTTAAAGTGAATGAATCACTGTCACTGATCATAATGAGAGCACCAGGACTGAAATCATTCCAGTGCTGACTGTTCCGAGCAGGGACCTTAGGTCTCTTTCATCTTTGTTATTAAAACACTCTGTCCCTCTTGTCTCGTGTTGTTTTCAACTGTAACTCATTACAGAGCATGAGTAGCACCAACATTTGGAAATCACAGGAAAATGTGCTCCAAGCAGATTGTACTTGTCAAGTACTTTACAGGAATGATGGTAACTTTCAATTAAGTTATAAAGATGACTGGAATTGTAGAAGCTATTAGTGTTCAAATGGCATATTTCCTGGATTGTTTAAAATGAAACTTTCCCTCGCTTTTCTACAAAGCAATACCTAATGCTTCCATAATGACCGAGGAGAAATGGGCAACATCTTGAGATCACCTAAATATCATTGTTGCTCTGTTGATGAGCAGCTTTAAAGAACTATGGGTTGCTAAAACATATTACAAAGATGTAACTTTCTAAGTATACCACCATACCAAACAAGCCATTCAAATGAGACAATAATTTCAGAAAGGGCAAATCAAAATTCATAGGAAGGCAAGGTAAATTTTCTATAGAGGAAAGAGCAAAACTCAAGAATTTCATGGAATACTTAGAAAGCAGAATGTCCTTTCATTTTAGAAATACTTAATTTGGCTCATAACTTTTCCTCCCTTGATTAAGCAAAATATATATAACTAATTTGTAATTTCTAATGTCTTTAAAAAGAAGGTAGATTTGAGAAGATATGAGAAATGATATCAGTTTCCATGGGGTAGGGAGAGAACAAAATGGTCTTGGAATCCAGGGAAGCTGTGGGAAAGGGTCTTCTTGCTAACTCTTTAACTCCTCCTGGTCCCACCATTCCTGGTACCCACCACACAACTAGCATCTTGGGTTATTAGTACTGTTTGCTTATCTTATAGTCATAATCAATGCCTTGGTTCTCAAGGGTACTAAATTGGTCTTGGACTGGGCAGGAGCAAACCATGCTGTCTAAAAGCAAACCAGGAAACTAGACTGTAAGTAAGAGCTTCTAAATTCTAACTTAAGTCTGCTTTGTAGACCAGCACACCTGGTGTAAAGAAGATAGGTTCTTTTATATAAAGTATATATATAAGGAGATTCAAATGGAGCTGTTAATATTCATAGCATATGTTTGGATCCTAAATACTGTGGCCCCCTCTCTTAACTTTTACCTAAAGCACATGGAAAAGCTCCCACCCTTACAATTGTGCCACAGACTCACATCTTCCTGGTAGGCTGCACAAAGAAGCACATGGTAAAGACCGCAGGAAAAGATTGAGCTCTGTTGAACATCAATGCCAAAGAAAAGCGTATTGTCCACACTAGCTATGGAGGAAGAGACCCTGAAGGCTACCACACCCACCTACATGGTTACATCTTTGTGCTTTGGTCTGGGTAAATCCTGCTTTCATATTTCTCATTAACTACATGGAACAAAGCTGTGCCTTGGGAATCCCTAGATAAAGTATCATTTTTAATTAATTAGTGTAGATCTTTTCCACATGATATCTGGATTTTGCTCATTTTCTATCCTTCTTCCTTTGTGGATTATACTGATGTTGGGTTTGTTGCTTCCTGAAATTTACCCTGCAGCTTATCAATGATCATCTTTATTCTCTTTCTGTGAAGAAACCACTGTGTGACCAGCTTTGTGAAATAACTGAGAGAGCAGAGACATGGGCCGGGATACACATGAATGCTAAATCAGGCCACTGTGCCCCAGGGGCAAAGCTGTAAGAGAAAAGATAGAAATTACAAGGACAAAGCCTAAAAGATTCATTAATGTGGGCACCCCCACCAAATTAATTTTTTTTTTCTTTTTGTTTCTTTTTCTGCAGGTAGACATAACAAAATGTAGCTGGAGAAATTAGAGCAAAGGATTCCCCATCCTTCTGTGGGACTTTCTTCCCCCCACCCCCCTCCTTCACAGCACGTGCTGCTATCGGCCTGCACCCTCACAGGGCTGGGAGAGGCCGAGCAATGTTGAGGATTGTCATTTAGTGCCAGTTCTTTGTTCCTTTGCTTCATCTTGTGCCCCTGCCAAAGACAAAGAGAAACCATTTGTTAGTTTAAGGATAAGTTTTCATAGTCGTAGAAGAAACATGAGTTTAATGCAGCTGTTTAAATGTCTCTTATCCCTAAGGATATCTTGTTTGACTATCGACAAGCTTTGGAAATTTGTGCTGTAATTGCTGGCATGGCGTATCTTTAAAGGGTATATTAAAACACAAACACATTGTTATTGAGACAATTTCAACTCACAGCAACCCTACAAAACAGAGTAGAACTGCTTCATAGGATTTTCAAGGCTGTAATCTCTACAGAAGCAGACTGCCACTCTTTCTCTTGTGGAAAGAATGGTGGGTTTGAACCGCTGATCTTTCAGTTAGCATCCAAGCACTTAACCATCGCACCACCAAAAGTCCAAAACCAAATCCACTGCCATCAATTCCTACTCATAGAAACCTCCACTGGGGTTCCAAGGCAGCACATTTTCACAGAAGTAGATTGCCTTATCTTCCTTCTGTGGAGCAGCTGGTAGGTTTGAACCACCAACCTCCTGGTTAATAGTCAAATGCCTTAGGCACTGTGCCACTAGAGCTCCTTATTGCACCACAAGGCTTCTTAAAGAGTATATAAATCACTGCTAATAATCACTTGCAACATTGACAACTTGCTTCAGCTGATGGGGATCACTAAATTAGCTTTTCAAAGTTTTCTTTTGCAAGCCTAACCTTGAATTGATACGTCCTTTCTTTTTGGGCCCATTCACACACTGCAGTTTCTCGGGTTCAGCATATAAATTATAATAATTTAAATAACAATTACTTGCAAAACTCATTGCTATTTTTGCCATCTCTTTGGGATCTGACTTGTTATGTATCTGCTGTGTGAGAGAATTCTAAGAAGGTACTGTACCTCCCCACCCCCCACCCCCGACATCAAGCTCAATGGGCATAACAGAGTACAAAAAAACATTGTTCTACATTCTACTTTGGTGAGTAGCGATTAGGATCATAAAAGCTTTCCAGAAGCCATTTAGGTCACAACAATTAGTCACTCCTCCTCTGGGGCAGGAGCTCTGGTAGCATAGTGCCTAACACACTTGACTGCTCACCAGAAGTCTGGCACTTCAAACCCACCAGACACTCCTCGGAGGGAAGGTTGGGCAATCTACTTCCGTAGTGATACTGCCTTGGAAACCCAAGGAAGGGTCGCTATGACTCGGTCCGACTCAACGGCACATAACACCACCACCAGCTCTGGGGCAAAGAAGAGTGAAGGAAATCAGATGCATAGAAACAATTAGTTCAAAGGACTACCCAATGAGATGGATTGACAAAATGGCTGTGCTAATGGGCTCAAGCATAGCAAAGATTGTGTCAATGGCACAGGAGAGGGCAATGTTTCATTCTATTGTACACCGGGTCACTATGAGTAAGAGCCAACTCAATGGTACCTACTACCAACCAAAGGGACTACTAGACCATGGGAACCTCAGCTTTCACAACCCTGAGACAAGAACTAGATGGTGCCTGACTACCACTGTCAACCACATGGAAAGGGATCAAACTTGGAGATCCTGGATGGAGTGGGAGAAAAATAGGGAACAAAACTCAAAATCATAAAAAAAAAAGACCAGGCTTACTGCTCTGGTAGAGAGACTGGTGAAAATTCCAAGATTATGGCCACTAGTCACTCTTTGGGCCTGGAATTGAGCTCACTGCTGTGGCTTAACTTCCAGCCAAACAATAGACAGGGTTTCAAGGTGAACAGTTAAACTAGGTAGGTACTCTCCTTAGAAAAATCATCCACTGAAGATCAGAAGGGCAGCATTTGGCAGGGTAATAGCTTAGAAGGTAGGACTGCATAGGAAAGACGACCACCGGGGAAAGGTAACACAGGAAGGAAGTGGGAAGAGAGCTGATACATTGTGTTAAACAGAAAATGAATTTTGCTCTGTAAACTTTCACCCAAAGGGCAATTAAAAAAAAGAAAAGCCACCATGCTGCCAAAGAGTGTATACTCTTTATCTCTCTCTCTGTCTCTCTTTTTTTTTTTTTAAAAAAACTACTTTTTATTGTTATTTGGGTGAAAGTTTAGAGTGAATTCACTTTCCATTGAACAGCTCATACACATTTTGTTTTCTGACATTGATAGCAGTCCCTGCAATGTAATAATAGCTCTCATCTCACCTCCTCCCTGTGGTTACCTTTTCTATGTGTCCTTCTTTTCTATGCGCTCCTGCCTTCTGAGCTTTCTTCCTGCACAAATGCTGCCCTTCTGATCTCCCATGGTTGATTATTCAAAAGAGTGTAACGACCTGGTGTAATTTTCATTTTATAGGCCTATCTATTGTTTGGCTAGAAGTTAACCCATGGTAGTGAGTTCAATTGTGAGTCAGAAGGGTGACTAGGGGCCATAGTCCCGGGGGTTTCACCAATCTCCATCAGATCAGTAAACCTGCTCTTCTTTTCTATGATTTTAAGTTTTGTTCCACACTTTCTCCCACCCTATCCAGTATAACCAATTTTGGTTCCTGTCCTAGTGGTTGGCAATGGTAGCCAGGAACCACTAGGCTGAAGTTCCCATTGTCCCTTGGATGAATTGTTTCATACATCTTTGATTTTCTTCAAATGAGAGAAGAGAAATAGTTGCATCTTAGATGGTCACTTACAAGCTTCTAAGTCCCCAGTCACTAACCACCAAAGTAGGATGTAGAACGATGTTTTTGTGTAGTATGGTATGTCAATTGAGCTTCATGTTCCCTGTGACCATGTTCCCAAGCCCAGAGGCTAAGCAGCTCACTCTCTTCAGGGGTTTGCTTATGGCTAAGAAGTTATCATGACTTTGCCCTCTGTTAGCTCTACTATATATATATATATATATAGACATTTTTATAACACATACAAGTACATATATAGAAATACTGTTTGCTAAGCCTGTGTATAGGCATGGATATATTCCTCTTTGCTTACCCATACTTGATCAACTTGCCTGTCAAGCTATGTATCCACTCATATATTAATGTTTGTTATTAGTGATAATGCAGTATTGCTCATGTAATAGTATTTACCTTTGTTATCTGTACCTCTTGTGCACCTCTCTGTGTCTTCCTTTTTCTTAGTCATATTGTGCTGATGACCTGCTTTTGATATATTGTCTTTCCCTTCACCCAGGTTAATATTTGTGTATCTTCTAGTTAGCTGTATATCCTTCCTTCCCCACCCATCCTTGGTAAACATCAAATAATATTTCTTTTTTTTGTTGACTTTTTAATAATAGTAGTCTCATACAATATTTGTCCTTTTTTATTGACTAATTTTACTCAGCATAATGGCCTCTAAGTTCATCGATGCTATGATGTTTCACAGATTCATTGTTGTTCCTTAATGTTGAGTAGTATTCCATTGTGTGTATGTACCATAGTTTGTTTTCCATTGTGTGTATGTAACATAGTTTGTTTTCCATTGTGTGTATGTACCATAGTTTGTTGATCTATTCCTCCAATAATAGGCATTTAGGTTGATTCCATCTTTTCACTGTTGTCAACAGTCCTGCAGTGAACATTTGTGTACATAATCTATTGGTGTCCCAGCTCTCATTTCTTGAGGATATACCTAGTAGTGTTGTTCTGGTTCCTAGTGCCACTCTGACAGGAATAGACCACAAACGGGAGGGCTTTATAAACAGGAGTTTATTCTTACAATTTAGAGACTTTAAGTCCAAGTTCAAAGTGCCAGGCTCTAGGGGCTGGGTGAAAGCCCCTCAGCCTTGGGCTTCAGCTCTGCCTCCAGCTCCCGGCCCACTGAAGCTAGAGGTTTTTCTTTATTCAGACAGCTGCTGGCTGCTGAGGCTACCAAGCCCAAGGTTGACAAGTAACAAGGCACCGTCTTGATATTACCAAATCACATGGCAGGCCATTAACTCAAGTCCGTTGTAAGTCCCAAAGTCAGCAGAGCATAGCAGGCTGCTAACAATGACATGACTACATGTAGGGTTCAAGATGCCATAAGCTAGAGACCATTCCCAAAGCTTCTCCTTATGTACAGGAAGCAGACCACATCCCAAAGGCAGCTACTCAGCTGCTTGTGGTAGATCCCACCGTTGAGCTGATTGCCAGTCTCATCATGGGGAATAACTACCACTAGCTGCCCAGCCACTCAACAAGGCCCAGCCAAATTGACACAAAAACATAACTACCACAAGTGTGATTGCTGGACCATATGTTATTTCTATTTCCAGATTTTTAAGGAAGTGCCATACCATTTCACAGTGGTTGTACCACTTAAAGTCCCACTACCAGCATATGAGAGTTCCAGTCTCTTCACACTCTCACCTGCACTTATTGTTTTCTGATTTTTGAACTTTGCTATTATTGCTAGGGTGAGGTGATATCTCATTGTCTTGATCTGCATCTCTGTAATGGCTAATGATCACGAGGATTTCTTCATGTGTTTGTTGGCCGCCTGAATGTTTTCTTTGGTGCAGTATCTCTTCATGTCCTCATCATGATTAATTGGATTATATGTCGTTTTGTTGTTAAGTTGTTGAAGTTTTCTATAAATGTCAGAGATAAGTTCATTGTCTGATATGTCATTGACAAAATATTTTTCCTAATCTGTGGGTTCTCTTTTCACTCTTTTGGTGAAGTCTTTTGATGCACACAAGTGTCTAATTTTTAGTAGGTCCCAGTCATCTATTTTTCCTTCTGATGTTTGTGCATTTTTAGTTATATTTGATAGTGTATTTATGGCATGAATTAGGGTCCCTAAGTTTGTCTGTACTTTTTTTTGATGATCTTTATGGTTTTAGGTTTTACATTCAGGTCTCTGATGCAACTTGAGTTTATTTTTGTATATGGTGTGAGTTATGGTTCCTGTTTCATTTTTATGCAAATGGATGTCCAGTTTTACGAGCACCATTTATTAAAGAGACTATGTCTTCCTCATGTAATGAGTTTTTGGCTCTGTCAAAGGTCAGCACTCCAAGGTGATGGATTTATTTCTAGTTTCTAAGTAATAGTTATTCTTATTTGATATTATATAGGTGAAATCTATTCTAATTGGGATAATTTTATTTGAAACTGGAAGTAAACAATGTCCTTTGTATCACAGAGTGTATTGGGATGGAATGCTGTAGGGATGAATTGAAAACATACTAGTATTACAAAATATGTATTTAAAAATATATTTGATAATGACAAAGCAGAAGAAAGCACTGGGCTTAAACAACCTAAGTTACAACACTGAATCAGCCACCTGAATGCAGGCAAATTAATATTCAAGGTCTTCTCTAAGGAAGAGCTGGAGCAAAAATCTCTAAGCTAACTTTACGTTCTTGTGAATTTGTTGTTGTTGTTGTTGTTATGTGCCGTCGAGTCGGCCCCGACTCATAGCGACCCCTCCTTGGGTTTTCGAGGCAGTATCACTACGGAAGTAGGATTGCCCAACCTTCCTTCCGAGGAGTGGCTGGTGGGTTTGAACCGCCAGCCGTCTGGTTAGCAGGCAAGTGACTTAGCCACTATGCTACCAGAGCTCCTCTCGTGAATTTATATATATATATATATATATATATATATAAACTTTTGGGGGCATATCTATGGATATAAAAGCAACAACATGTTCAATGTAGAAAATTTTGAAACTCTAAACCCAAAAGTAGGTAAAAGAAAAGAAGAATGCTGTGTAATCCCTTCTCTAAACAATAACTATATATACACATAAAATCATAAATTTTAATTTTAATCGTGAAAATGCAATCATAAAAGAAATTATAGAAAATAATACAACATATCTATCTAGTTTATGTACTAGATATGTTATATAATATATCTATCTATCTTCTTTCCTTATAGGTCATACTCTGAAACTGCCTTAGAAGCTGCTAAAACTCATTACCACATGGATAGTGTCCTATGAACAAGTTTCTGCTGACCAGCAGAAGGCTGCTTGGTTCCCAGATGGCAGTTTCAGGGTACATGGACAATATTTGATGTGAAAAGGTGAAGCATTAAGACAAGCCAATGGAAAGACTTTAACTGAAGAAGGTAAGAACAAGTCAGCTCAATGGGATGAACTGCATGCTGTCTTCCTAGCTGTTATGGAAGAACTGGGAAATGGGGAGAGCCCATATGTTTGGATTTTTACTGATTCATTGATAGTGACCAATGGCCTGGCTATATGGTCAGACAAATGGATGATGGAAAATTGGACTATTAAGGGGACACCCATGTGGGGCATGGACCTATGGATAGCATTCTAGGAATTCAAAGGGCACATTAGAGTAGGCCATGTCAATGCCCATCAGAAGAATCCCCTTCCTGGATGAGAAGGTGATTGGAATCAGCAAGTGAACAAGTTGCTATGCTCCCTTGAGGTGACCAATTGGATCTATGAAATGAGTGGACATGGGGGTGCTACAGCAATGCAGAGATGAGCTGAGTTAAGACACATCCCTCTTGCACTCTCTGAAGCACAAAATACCCATAAGGACTGCTCTGTCTGTCAGAAAGAAAGACAGAGGTTAGAGATGGCTATGAGGCTGATTCCCCAGGGAGAATGCCTTTCACATAGCTGACAAGTCGATTATATGAGACCAATGATGCCAGTGTCTCCAGATGGCTTCAGATGGCTCCTTACAAGAATAGCTACTTAATCTGAACTGGGTTTTGCTTATCCCATGACAGACACAAATGCCAAAACACCATTAAAGGATTGGAAGAAGAGATACTGTACCAATTTGGGCACCAAGTTATATTTCCTCAGATTGAGACCAAGGAACATACTTTATAGCCCATAAAGTGCAACAATGGGTCAAGAAACATCATACTGAGTGAATATACCATGTTTCATACCATCCTCAAAGTAATGGTTTCATACAGAATTGGAATGGGCAATTGAAATATTTGTTATCTAAAATGGGGGGAGATAAAGGCATGAAGGTCTGGTCACACGCCTTTATGAGTATATGCTCAGACTCAACATGAGGGGGGTGAAGGGAACATCACCAGTGGACAGATTCCTACGTTTTTCTTTGAGATCTGATGTTGTTCGATAATTTCCACATTCTGTTGGATCACCTTTCTTTGAAATGGGTACAAATATGGATCTCTTCCACTCAGTTGGCCAGGTAGCTGTCTTCCAAATTACTTGGCACAGAGGACTAAGTGCCTCTAGTAAGGCATCTGTTTTGTAAAACAACTCAATTGCCTTTCAATTCCTGGAGCTTTGTTTTTCACCAACTCTTTCAGTGAACCTTGGACTTCTTCCTTCAATACCATTGGTTCTTGATCACATGCCACCTCCTGAAAAATATGAACATCTACCAATTCTTTTTGGTACAGTGACTCTGTGTATTCCTTCCATCTTCTTCTGATGCTTCCAGCATTGTTCAATATTTTGCCTATAGAATCTTTCAATATTGCAACACAAGGCTTGAATTTTTCCTTCCATTCTTTTAGTTTGAGAAATGCTGAGTGTGTTCTTCCAGTTTGTTTTTCTAACTCCAGGTCTTTGCACATTTCATTGTAATAATTGACTTTGCCTTCTCGAGCTGCTCTTTGAAATCTTCCGTTCACCTCTTTTATCTTGTCATTTCTTCCATTTGCTTTAGCTACTCTCCATTCAAGGACAAGTTTCAGAGTCTCTTCTGACATTCACTTTTTTTTCTTTCCTTCCTTTCCTGTCTTCTTAATGACCTTTTGCTTTCTTTATGGATGATGTTCTTGATGTCATCCTACAACCCATCTTGTTTTCAGTCATTGGCATCCAATGCTCCAAATCTATTCTTCAGATGGCCTCTAAATTCAGGTGGGATATACTCAAGGTCATATTTTGGCTCTCACAGACTTATTTAGGGAGCTCTGGTAGCGTAGTGCCTAAGGCACTGGACTGCTAACCAGAAGGCTCAAACCCACCAGCCACTCCTCGGAAGCAAGATGAGGCAATCTACTTCTGTAGTGATACTGCCTCGGAAACCCAGGGAGGGGTCGCTATGAGTCGGGTCTGACTTGATGGCACATAACAACAACAACAAACTTATTTAAAATTTTTTCAGCTTCAACTTGAACTTGCATTTGAGTCTTGTTTTGGCTGAAGATATTGTGTTTCTCCATCACTTTTATCTATAGATATAGTTAGTCTGATTCCTGTGTATTCCATTTTGTGAGGTGCATATGTATAGCCACCATTTATGTTACTGAAAAAAGGTATTTGCAAGGAATAAGCCATTAGTCTTACAAAATTCTATCATGTGATCTCCAGCACCATTTCTATCATCAAGGCCATCTTTTCTAACTACTGAAGTTTATTCTTTATTTCCAACTTTTGCATTCCAATCATCAATATTCATCAATATATCTTGATTGCATGTTTAGTCAATTTCAGACTGAAGAAGTTGGTAAAAATCTTCAATTTCTTCATCTTTGACTTTAGTGGTTGGTGTATAAATTTGCAAGCTCTCTGGTTAGTAGTCAAATGCCTCAGGCATATGCCACCAGAACTCCCATATGCTATATATATATTATATTCTTTTCTGTAACTTTTTTATGATTGCATTATCACAATTAAAATTTATTATTGTGTGTCTATAACATATCTGATATATAAGCAGAAGGCTGGTGGTTCAAACTCACCAGCCACTCCTTGGAAGGAAGATTGGGCAATCTACTTCTGTAGTGATACTGCCTCAGAAACCCAAGAAGTGGTAGCTATGAGTAGGATCCGACTCGATGCCAGCGATTTTTTTTTTTTTTTTCCCCCTGGTGGTATAGTGGTTCAGGCATTTGGCTGCTAACTGAAAAGTCTATTGCCTGAACCCACTAGCTGCTTTGCAGAAGAAAGACAAAGCAGTCTGCTTCAATAAAGATTTACAGCCTTGGAAACCCAATGGAGGCCACTATGAGTCAGAAACGACTTGATGGCAGTGGGTTTATTTTTTTTGGAGTATATAAGCAGTACACAAATATATGTGATAAAATTTTGAAAATATCTTTGTGATCTTTATTTGAAGGGAGAAAAAAACAAACAACAACAAAAAAACATTACAGCTACAATTACAACTATGTCTCTTCCGCCCAAGATGTAACCAAACTCCTGACATCAGTGTGAGTCAAGAACTTGAATGTTCTATACTTTCATACATGATTTATACAGACACACACACAAACCCATGCAGTATGTAATGAGAAGTATGTTGTCTTGTTTTCTTTGTTATACAATGTACATAAAATAGTAATTCAGTTTCATCTCATTTTTAACCACCCATCAAATAATAATAATTATTATTATTTTTATAGTTAATGTTTGTTTAGATTTGCCTGTGGGCTTACCATTTTTCTTGGTTTAGAATTGCTTCATGTACCCCAATCCTTCCTCCTTGATTCATTTTTTTTTCTTACTCTTGTACATATTTCAGTAATTTTTTAAAAAAGAAATGGCATATGAATTGCAAACATTCTGCTTTTTTTCTTAAAAATATAATTTTCTTAAATGATAGTGTACCTGGTATAGAATTTTTAATTAATTGTTTTTCTTAGTCTTTGAAGATTCAGTATTATTCCATTTTCTTCTGACCTGTATATTTTTTTTCCTAAATTTTATTTATTTTGTTGTTGTTGTTGAGAATATATACAGTGAAACATACACCAATTCCAAAGTTTCTATATGTATCATTTAATGACATTGATTATATTCTTTAAGTTGTACAACAATTCTCACCTCCATTTTCAGTTGTCACTCTCTCACTGACACAACCCATTGCTCCTTAAGGTTCCTATTTAATCTTTTGAGTTGTTGTTGTCATTTTGATCTCACATAAACTCACTGCCATCAAGTCAGATCCGACTCACAGCAACCCTTCCTTGGGTTTCTGAGGTGGTATCTCTACAGAAATAGATTGCCCGACCTTCCTTCCATGGAATGGCTGGTGGGTTTGAACTCTAGCCTTCTGGTTAGCAGTCACATGCCTACCACTACAAAGAGCCCATTGCTCAAGGCACATATTCTTTACTTCTTGAGCTAAACTATTGCTCAATTTTAAGATGCCTTCAGGGGATAGTTTTGGTTTGAGGTTTAAAGATATCTTAGGACAATAGTTTCAAGAGTTCATCCACTCTTCATGGCTCCACAAAATCTAGATCCATGAGAATCTGAAATTCTCTTCTGCATTTCCTCCATTTAATCATGATTCTTCTATGGAATCTTTCATCAAAATGTTCAGTCATGGTAGCTGGGCACCATCCAGTTCTTCTGGTCTCATGGCTCTTGTTCATGGAGTCAGTTAGCCACAGACTCCATATACTCCTCTGACTCTTGACTCATTCTATATAGGTTGCTCCACATAAATAGAGACTAGTTGTGCCTTGCATGCCTGCTTGCAAACTTTTAAAAACTCAGATACTACTCCTAGTCAGTGAACTAGGAAGTAGAACAGAATCACTAAATATGTTATAAGGCCAATTAACTGGGATGTCCCATGAAACTACGGCCTTATTCATTTCTGTTTGTCTGAGAATCTATTAATTCCACCCTCATTCTTGAATGATAGTTTGCTGGGTATAGTATTCTAGGTTGACAGTTATTCTATTATTTATTTTTTCCTCAGTACTTTAAATACAGTACATCCCTGGGTTTCAGTTGTCCAACTTGCAAACTACTTGTACTTGCTTTATAATGTTATGTAAATTTGGGCTCACATTGAAATGATTGAACCTATGTTGTTGTTAGATGCTATTGAGTCATCTGTGACTCATAGTGACCCTACGTACAATAGGATGAAACACTGCCTGATTCTCTGTCAACCTCACGATCCTTGCTATACCTGAGCCCATCATTGTATCCACTGTGTCAATCCATCTTGTTGATGGTCTTCCCCTTTTTTGTTGAGCCCCCATTTTACCAAGCATAATATCCTTCTCCAGGGAATAGTACATTCTGACAACATGACCAAAGTAGGTCAGAAGAAGTCTGGCTGTTCTGGCTTCCGAGGATCATTCTGGCTGCACTTCTTTCAGGAGAGATTTATTAGTTCTTTTAGCAGTCCATGGTACTTTCAATATTCTTTGCCAACACCATAACTCAAAAGCATCAACTTTTCTTCTGTCATCCTTATTCATTGTCCAGCTCTCACATGCATATGAGGTGATTGGAAATACCATGTCTTGGGTTAGGTTCCCCTTAGTCTTCAAAAAGACATCTATGCTCTTCAGAACTTTAAAGAGGTCTTTTGAAGTAGATTTGCCCAATGCAATACATCGTCTGAGGTCTAGACTGCTGCTTCCATTGGTGTTGATTATACAACCAAGTAATATGAAGTCTTTGAAAACTTCAATCTTTTCTCCATTTATCATGATGCTGTTTATTGGTCCCTTTGTAAGGATTTTTGTTTTCTTTATAATGAGAAGTAATCCATACTGCAGACTACAGTCTTCAGTCATCATGTGGTTCAAGTCATCCTACCTTTCAGCAAGCAAAGTTGTGTCAACTGAGTATTGCAGGTCACTAATGATTCTTCCCCCAATCCTGATGCCATATTCTTCTTCCTATCGTCCAGCTTCTCAGATTATTTGTTCAGCATACAAATTGAATAAGTATGGTGAAAGGATACAACTGTGACATACTCCCTTCCTGATTTTAAAGCATGCACTATCCCTTTGTTCTGTTTGAATGATAGCCTCCTGGTCTATGTACAAATTCCTCATGAGTACAATTAAGTGTTCTGGAATTCTCATTCTTCTCAATGTTAACCATAATTTTTTAAGATCCACTCATTCAAATGCTTTTATAGTCAATAAAACACAAGTAAACATCTTTCTTGTATTCTTTGCTTTCAGCCAAGATCCATCTGATATCAGCAATGATATCCTTTGTCACATCCTCTTCTAAATCCAGCTTGCATTTCTGGAAGTTGCCATCTCCTGAAATGGATGAACATTGACCAATTATTTTTGGTACAGTGACTCTGCATATTCCTTCCATCTTCTTTTGATGTTTCCTGCATCATTCAATATATTGCCCATAGAATCTTTCAATATTGCAACTTTAAGCTTAAATTTTTTCTTCAGTTCTTTCAGCTTGAGAAATGCAGACCATGTTCTTCCCTTTTGGCTTTCTAACTCCAAGCCTTTGCACAGTTCATTATAATAATTGGCTTTGTCTTCTCGAGCTGCTCTTTGAAATCTTCTGTTCACCTCTTTTATCTTGTCATTTCTTCCATTTGCTTTAGCTACTCTCTGTTCAAGGGAAAGTTTCAGAGTCTCTTCTGATATCCATTTTGATCTTTTCTTCCTTTCCTGTCTTTTTGATGACATTTTGCTTTCTTCATGGATGATGTTCCTGATGTCATTCTACAATTCTTCTGGTTTTCGGTCATTGATGTTCAATTCATCAAATCTATTATTTGAATGTTCTCTAAATTGAAGTGAGAATTCTGCAAGCAGTGAACCTATAGCTAGTCACAATAAAATTCTTCATGACAATCACTGTCACTTACTGCATATGCATCTTTGAAATCATTGAAATGTCTTCAAGCCATTCTTGCACTAAAGCAAAGCTAAATAAGAACCACTTGCACCAGTTCTACAAATCCTTATCTATAAGTTCTACTTAAAGACATACTTAGGAACGGATCTCATTCATAACCCAGGAACTGCCTGTATATCATTCCATTACCTCTTGGCTTCCAATGCTTCTGGGGGGAAAAATCCACACTTAATCTTATTAAGGATACTTTCTATGTGACTGTTTGCTTCTCACTTGCTGCTTTCAGGATTCTCACTTTAATTTTTGAGATCTTAATTATTTTGTAAGAAACCCTGGTAGGGCAATCCTTAAGCACTTGGCTGCTAACATAAAGGTTAGCAAACCAGCCAGTGGAATTCATGGGAGAGAAATGTAACAGTTTGCTTCCACAAAGATTTACAGCCTTGGAAACCCTAAGAGGAAGTTCTACAATGTCTTATAGGGTTGCTGACTCAGAGGTCAACTTGACAGCAATGAGTTTGAAACTATGATGTGTCTTGGTGTAGATCTCTTTGAAGTCTTGGTGTAGATTCCGCCTGGGGTTCTTTGAACTTTTGGATTTATAGATTTATGTTCTTTGTAAAATTAGAAATTTTCTTCCTTTCCTTTTATTTTTTAATATGAGCTCTTTGATTCTAGGAGGGGAGAAACAGCCAATAAACTCCCCATAGAACAGTGAACAAAGAGCCCTGGTGGCACCATGGTTAAGTGTTTGGTTGTTAACAGAAAGGTCAGTGGTTTGAACTCACCCAATGACTCTGAGGAAGAAAGACCTGGTGATCTGCTCCCATAAAAATGGCAGCTTAGGAAAACCTATGTGGCAGTTCTAGTCTGTCCTGCAGGATTGCTATGAGTCAGAATCCATGGCACACAATAACAACAAATCAGTAAACAAGATACTTCTAGAGTGTGTTGAGTGTTAGAAAGGAAATAGAACAGGGAAATATAATAGAAACTGACGAGGGGTGGATTGAATATTCCCCCCCCCCTCCGATAAGTGTTATACATCCTAACCTCTATGTCTGTGATTTGATTTATGCTGTTGTAAAGCACTCTGACTGCTATGTGAAAAATAGATGGGGGGAGAGGACAGAGAGACCAGCTGGAAGGCTGATGCAGTGGTCCAGGCAAAAGATGATGGAGGCAAAAGGACACACAGTGTATGATCCCTCTAATAGAAAATACCTGGAATGAGCAAATGTGTAGAAAAGAAAGTTTATTAGTGGTCACCAGGGGTGAGAGAGAGCTGGGAGAGGGAATGATTGCTTGGGCTGGGGGCTGGCTTCTATTAAGGGGGATGGAAAAATTTGGAAATGGTTAGTGTTGATGGTTGCATAACATAATAAAATTAATTAATGTCTCTGAATTGTACATGTAAAAAATGTTGAAATGACA
>NW_006921745.1:6642006-6651567 GCF_000298275.1 Orycteropus afer afer | reverse complement strand
AGTCAGTTTTGACTTATGGCAACCCCATGTGTTACAGATTAGAACTGCTCCATTGGGTTTTCTTGGCTGTAATTTTTTTTTGTATTTAATTTATTGTGATTTAGGTTAAAGTTTACAGAGCAAATTCATTTTCCATACAGCATTTCATACACATTTTGTTTCATGACATTGACTGCAATTCCCCACAATGTAACAGCTCTCTTATAACCTCTTCCCTATTGTTACCTCTTCCTGTGTTCTTCCCTCCCATTCACTCCTGCCCTCTGAACTATCTTCCTGTGCAAACACTGCTCTTTTGTTCTCCCATGATTGATCACTCCAAGGAGTATCTACTTGATGTAAATGTTCACCCACATGCCTGTCTATTGTTTGGCTGGAAGCCACAGGAGTGAGTTCAGGTCCAGACCTGAAGGGTTACTAGGGGCCACAGTCTCCGAGGTCTCATCGGGCTCCATCAATAATCCTTGCCTTTTTTATGATTTTGAGTTTTGTTCCACAGTGTTCTCCCACTCTATGTAGGATCTCCTGCACTAATCCCCTTCTGAGTAGTTGATAGTGGTAGCTAGGAGCCATCTAGTTCTTGTAGTCTTATGGTCATATAGGCTGAAGATCACGTGGTTTACTAGTCCCTTAGACTAATTATTTCCATGTATCTTTGGTTTTCTTCATTCTTCATTGCTCTGGATGAGGAGAGACCCATCCTTGCATCTAGATGGCAGCCTGCAAGTGTTTAAGACCCCAGTCACTACTCACCAAAGGATGTAGAACAACATTTTTGTGTAGTATGTTATGCCAATTGAACTTGATGACCCCTGTTACCATGGTCTAAAGCCCACAGGTCCATCTGCTTGATCCCTCAGGGTAGCTGACTGTAGCCAAGAAGCCACCACAATCTTGCTCTTTGTCACCTCCACTGTACACTGGGCATTCTTACAATACATACAAATATGCATGTAGGAACATTGTCTGCCAACACTATACATGGTCATGGAAATTTTCTGCTATTATTTCTTCTTTTGGTCCTTTTCTCTCTGTTATCTCCTTCTAGAATTCCCATAATGCATATATTAGATCTCTTGTTGTCCCATACTTCACTGTGCTCAGCCTTCTTGAACCTCCATTTCTGTTGCTCTTCAGTGTCTGTAATCTTAACTATCTTATCCCCCATTTGTACATTCTCTCTTCTGCCTGGTTAGAGCTGTTGCTAAGTCTTACTTTATTTCCCATTTTAGGTATTGCCACTTTCAGTTGTAATATTTCACTTTTTAGATTCTGATTTTGTTCTTGCATTTTCCTGCTTATTTCTTTTAGCTCTGTGACTATGTTTTTCATTTGTTCTTTAATTATGTGTGGTATTGCATCTTCTTCTTCTTCTTTTTTTTTTCTCTCATTATTTGGGCTTCCCTAGATGAACTTTCACTCCCTTTGTCATGTTCATTTGGATGGGCCATAGTTTCTCTGTTCTTTGTGTGTCCTGTGACTTTTTCTGTTGGACAGTGGAATTTTTGAGGGTATTAACATGCTCAGTTTTCTCCAATATTTGGTGTTTTTGCTCATACTGCTTTCTTCAAGAATCTCTTATGTGGACAGAGACTTTGACCTTTGCTTATCATTTCCTTTTCATCTCTCTGAGATTTCCTTCTGCCTCCCTGGTTTAATTGGGAATGGAAAGTTCCAGATCTTATTTTTAACTTTCAGTATTTCACAAACACACCACTTTCAGTATTTCACAAACACACCAGAGAACACGCTGCAGTCAATCTACCAGTGGGTACCCTCATTCAGAAGAGATGTTTTATACTAATCATTATGTCCACCAGGGGACATAGTCTCTCTCTCTCTCTCATTATTACTCCTTTCCATTCTGTTTTTCCAATCATGTTTTTAGTCAGGAAGCTCACTGAATGTGAGCCCCCTTTAGGCTAGACATTGTCCTCCAGTTTTGACCAAAGTTTCTTTGCTCTGTGTTACTGTGGTAGTTAAGGTTGTGTGTCAACTTGGCTGGGCCTGGTTGAGTGGCTGGGCATGTGGTGGTAGTTATTTCCCATGATGAGACTGGCAATCAGCTGCATGGTGGGATCTACCACAAGCAGCTGTGTAGCTGCTTTAGGGATGTGATCTGCTTTCCATATATAAGAATATAAGAAGCAGCTTTCTGAATGGTCTTTAGCTTTTTGTTCAAACCCTACATGTAGCCAAGTCATTGTTTAGAAGCCTACCATGCCCTGATGATCTTGGGACTAACTCAAGTTAATGGTATGTGTGGCTTGGTAACATTGGGACTGTGTCTTTATACTTTTTGACCCTGAATTTGTCAGCCTCAGCAGCCAGCAGCTGTCTGAGTGAAAAAAAGCCTCCAGCTTCTGGGGGAGGGTGGGCTGGAACAGGAGGCCCAAGGTTGAGGGCCTTTCACTCAGCCCCTAGAGCCTGGCACTTTGAACTCGGAGTTAAGCCTCCAAACTATAAGAGAATAAAGTCCTGTTTATTAAAGCCATCCCATTTGCAGCATATTCCTGTCAGAGAGGCACTAAGTAACCAAAACAGTTACTTATATCTTAGCTGGTATTCAGGGGAAACACATGTAAGATTTTCTTTGTTTCAGGAGATACAGAGGCTGACCCTCCTCAGAAGGACTCTGAGAGATCTGTCTTGTAGTTTCAGAATTCCAGTGGCCATATGGTGGTTAGGGAAGCAGTCTCCACTTAGGTAACCCACTTTCTGACTCCATTGTAGGAAAGTTTCTATGGAAGTTTGTATCATCCCAGCAACTAAAATTTACCAGTTATGGGGAGATAGTCGTAGTTTGAGTGGACCCTGAGGGAGGTCTGCCTTATTGCTATCCGAGTGTGCCGAGTATGTTGTATGTGAGTATAGGGAGCTCTGGTGGCTTAGTGCCTAAGGCATTTGATTACTAACCAGAAGGCTGGCAGTTCAAACCCACCAGCCACTCAGAAGGAAGACTGGGCAATCTACATCCATACAGATACTACTTCGGAAACCTAAGGAGGGGTTGCTATGAGTCAAATCAACTCAATGGCAGTGAGTTTGGTTTTTGGTTTATGTGAGTGTAGCCTCCACTCAAGATGCCTGCTTCCTAGCAGACAGTAACCTCATTAAGAAGTCCTCAGTGCTGACTTTTAGGAGGAGCAGATAGATCCTATCTGATCTCCAGGGAGGTCTGACCTATTGGTTTCAGAGGCCTTCCTGTTGGGATGCACAGGATGGCAGCTGGAGTGCAAATTATGAGAAAAGATTCCACTGCAGGGGCCTTCTGTAGCAGTTTGCAATAGCCTGGAAACCAAAAATTACCAGGTGGGGGAGGGAGTATCATACTCTGGTCAAATGACTGCTTGTTAACATACAGCAGCCTCAGTCAGAAGTCTCCAGCAGCAACCAAAAGGTAGAACAGGCAGATCTGAACTTACTCCCTTGGTGATCTGTCCTGTTGGTTTCACAGGTCTGAACCATGGAGTGTGTAGGGAGGCTGGCAGAGTGTTTGTTTTCAGAGTAGACTCCACTGCATGCGCTTTCTGTAGCAATTCACAGTAGGCTTGTAACTGACAGTGTTTGGGTAGGAGAGAGGCTGGTTCACTCCAAATGGACCCCTAAGAAGGTCTGCCTCACTGATTTTAGGGAAGAAGCTTAGAATTCTGTGCTTTTGTACAGCCCCAGGGCTGTACAAGGGCTGTGGGGGTTAGGGAAGCAGTCTTGTTTTCTAGTGCCACTGTGGCTGGGGGAGGGGCAGAGACAGGGGGAGAAGCAATTTTCCTATTGTGGATTCTTGCTTCTCTGCAGTTTCCCCTTGCTTTCCTCTGCTCCTCAATTCAGAGTCCCTCAAAGCTGAACATTGTTTCTTTGTTGTATTCTTGCGCTGTGCAGAAAATTGGCATGATGGCTTTTTAATGCCTCCATCTTTGTAGAATCTCCCTTCTGACCTATACTTTTCTTGTTGAGAATCTGTTATAAATTGTAAATCTAACAAGTTATTTTTTTGTAGATAAACTGTCCTTCCTTTCTGTTTACTTTAAAGGTTTTCTCTTTGCCTTTGGTTTTCAAGGACATAAGTCCTGGTCCTTCTTTTAATTTAAAATTCATGACTTTAATCAATTTTAGTATCTTTTTAAATATTGCCAATTTTTTCTTCTTTTGTAATTGTTATTGAACATGAAATTTGTTTGACATTCTTTTTATACCCCTGAAGTCTTTTCTTTTATCTTACATATTTTTCACCTTTTAATTCTTAATTGAATTGAGAATTATTTTCTCGTGTTTTCTTTCCCATTTATTAATACTTTCATCAGTTTTGTATGTTTGCTCTTTAGTTGTCAATTCAGTTCAATCACTATATTTTTATTTGCTTTTTCCAAATTAGTTGCCCTTTATTTATTTTGCTGTTCCATGTAGTTTTATTTCTGCTTTTGCCATTTACATATATTTATTTTATATAAAGAAAATCATTCAAATTCTCCTATTATCTTCAGTTATCATGATGCTAATATTCCAGTTATTTATTTATTTATTTTCCCCCTTTTATTTTGGTGAAAACATACACAACAAAACATTTGCCAACATAACAATTTCCACATTTATAGCTTAGGGACATTGATGACATTTCTCATGCTGTGTCATCATTATTGCATTATAAACGCAATGCACTGCACTGCCATGGAGTGGGATCTAACTCATAGCAACCCCCCCTTGGGTTTCCGAGGTGGTCTCTCTATGGAAACAGATTAACCAAACTTCTTTCCGAGGAGTGGCTGGTGGGTTTTAACCACCAGCCTCTGGTTAGCAGTCAAATGCCTTAGGCACTATACCACCAGAGCTTTATTTTCCATGATATTCCAGTACCATTAGCATAAATTCAATGCCTCACAGAAAAAAGCTTCCCCTTTCCTCTTTAAAGCTCAGGGTTCCAGAGTCGTCTTCTGTATTGGTTTCTGATTTCAATAGGTTTCCCTTTCCTTTGTTGCAGAAGGTCTATGTAGTTTGCCTGCCTATGCCACCATCTTGCCAGAGCTCCTGGGTTCTTTTTCAACCCACTGAATCTCACTCATTGTGGATCATTTCCTTGTGTATTTTACAATTTTTAAAATTGTGAACTCAGAATTTTCTTTTTCCTATAGGAATTCCATGTTGTAGTTTCAAATTTTCATTTGTCAGATACCCCAGGGATAACATTGGTCTGGAATCAATAATCAAGTTATATTTTCATTTGTGTATCACTGTATATTTTGGATAGTATAAATTTGTGCTTCAAGTTATTGTGCATTTGTAGTTTGTTTTTACAGTGAGAGCCATTTTTCTTTCCTCATACAGAACCCTGGGCAGAATCAAGTCTCCTTGTTAACTTCTTGAGCTAGGCATCCCATATTTATTTATATAAAGGTATCAATTTCAATCTCTTACTTTGAGTGGCTCATAGTCTTCAGGTGAACATTAGAATCCAAGCCCATAGCAGCTATTTCTGTATTAATAATCAATCTGTAGCCATTAGCACTCACCAGATTATTGCTTTGGATTTCTTATTTCCCCTCATTTATGCCACTTTTGCTTTCATGTAAGTAGAGCTATATATTTGAAATATATATATATGTATGTATGTGTGTGTGTGTGTGCGAGTGTGTGTGTGTGTATATATATATGTATGAGCTTATTTCTCATTTCTAAATATTTACAGTGAGAGTGGTCAGAATTAATCCACCAGTTACTTATTGCTACGTAACAACCATGTCAAAACTTATTGGTTAAAAACAACAATGATTTATTTTTTTTTTGATTCAGCAATCAGTCTGAGCTCAGTTAGGCAGACCTTCTGCTCCAGGTGGTATCCACTGGTTGAAACATCCAATATGACCTCTCAGATTCTAGCTCCATGTGGTCTCTCCTTATTCTGTGGTATTCTCTGAGTTTCTTACAAGGTGGCTACATTCCCAAAACAAGAATACCAAGAGTACAAAATGGAAGTTACAAAGATTCTTGAAGTCACACAACCTGCCATGTTCTTCCAGAACCAAAATTTGAGATCCCATAGCTATATGGGGAGCTCTGGTAGTATAGTGGCTAAGACACTTGCCTGCTAACCAGACGGCTGGTGGTTCAAGCCCACCAGCCACTCCTCGGAAGGAAGGTTGGGCAATCCTACTTCGGTAGTGATACTGCCTCGGAAACCCAAGGAGGGGTCGCTATGAGTCGGGGCCGACTCGACGGCACATAACAACAACAACAACATAGCTATATGTATATGCCATTAAATATTTCTTTGAGGATATGATGCAGGAGAAGAAATTTTCATTCTTGCTGATAAACTTCCAGATAATTTGTACAAACCCAGCATGTAAATATTTCTGTGGAAATCAGTGATATTCCATAGGCCACACTGTCTTTCTTGGTAACTGTGTTCAGAAACTCACTATTGTTTAGGAAATATCATGTTGTCATTAAAAATTTTGCACCAGGATGATTTGAACTTCCGTTTATCAGCCAGTGACCCTGTATATGTCACCTCCCCTTCGTGGACCTCAGTTTTCTTAAACTAATTTTAGCTTTTAAGTTTATTTATTTGGATTAGTATGTTAGTGAATCAGCATATAGATTCATGTTTGTGGTTAAGGAAAATATCATTTTGACATTAACTACAGAAAACAGATTTATCTTGGTACTCTGTCTTGGTAAGGTACACCAAGGAACATGCATTTAAATTGTTCAGGCTTATTCTCACTTCATTTCTTTTTAATAGAAACTTGTCTGCTATATCATTTTTATAGCATATTGTAAATAAATGAATTGATCAATAAAAGGAAACATAAGTCCATGTTTGTATAAAATTGTATTTACGCTATACATGTATCACATAAGTCCTATAATATTTGGTTTTAAATGATCTTAAGGACCTTTATTAGAAGGATAGATGTTTAATTTCACACACTCTTAAATTTATGCTGCCATGATGCTGGAGTGTAAGAATCTGGTGCAATGTGGTCTCCAGGGAGAGTGTAGAGATCCACCAAGAATAAGATGGGAAGTGCTAGGTGGCAAAGTATCAGTAGATCCTTTGGGTCTTCCACTCAATGAGCCACAGCTCATTCATTCCATAGGTTTCCCATAACTAAATATTTTAATTTAGGAAAAGGAATACTTATAAAGAGGAACTTGACTTCTTTCTTCAAAATTTTCTCACCAGCCGTCAAGGTATGGAAAAGATTTAGAGCTCACTCATCATTCTAGATAGACTTTGGTTTCTGCTGACAGTTGTAGAATGTTGGTCTGGAAAAATTCCTAAACATGATCTAGCCCAGACATTTTCACCATCCTGGGGAATGTCCTGAGGCTCATTTAACTCAGCAAGTGTTATTCCAGATGCACAAGCCCATGAGGTAGCAGTGTGAGAGGCCTGGAACTTAAGGCAGGTTTTTTAATTTTCTTCCATCAGAACACTCTCATGTGCTTTTATATAGTCTCTAGGGAAAAGATATAGTGTTATATTTGAAAAACAGATATAACAAACGACTCAGCAGGTAGCTTCTGGAAAAGCAATGTTTCAGAATCAGCTTGGGTTTTCTGAAATAATTTGATCACTCCAGGAAGTGAAGGAGTGAGATGGCTAGTAATTTTTGTTGTTGTTGTCAAAGCTTAGAAAACCAGGTACGTCATGATTTAGATATGCCGTGACATATTTTTTCCTTAAAGAAGGCAAGCTTCTGGGGATAATCCTTGATTCTTACACTGGTGTTATTTTGTACAAAGATTTCTAAAGTTTAGCCTGAGTCACACTGTGGGACTTGGCAGAACCAAGGGAAATCCAATTGGTCATTCACAGAGTTTCTATGTCCAGTTAATCAATTGAAAATTCCACCACAGGGGCTACTTACCAATTGGTTAATCTTCTTGCTGACTCTCTGTTGAGTCATTTATACTGTCAACCTGATTATTCATTTCAACTGTAACCAGAAAGAAAAACAAAATAGGTTAAATATTTACTAAACCCACATCTTTAAAACACTTAAAATGGTTTGTAATTCGATACTTTTCTGATTTGTTATCTTACACATCTTTTCAGTTTATTTTCATTCATTTAAGATTTTGGGACCATTTATGTGGAGTTTCATTTGTGGGGGTGAGGCAGGCAGATTGCTTCTTTACTGAATTGTAGAAGCTGAGTTTTCCTGTGCAGTTTCATACTGGCTTTTGAGATTGACAGTTTGGGTGTATTTATTAATATCCTTAGGTAAATTTAAAGCCCTTAATAGATAAGAACATAAAAAGAGAAAACAAAGCAAAACACATCATTGACATGCAGAGAGGTAAGCAGCTCTCTCCAAAGCAGGACAATGTCTACAGAACTGTTTGGTTTTCCATTTTAGAATTCAAAACAAACCCTGTAAACTCGCCAATGGATGCAGTAGCAGTGGGCTCCATCAAGTAGAAAAACAAACCATCTAAGCAGATCACACAGCCAAGGTAAAGCATGTGCTTTTAGTTTACTGAGTTTATTGTTATGCGTGAATATTTGCATAAAACAGAATGCATAATTAGTGCCATTGTCCAGAAGTAGCCCAGAGAAGGCATAGCAGACACTCTGGAAATTTAGGAGGGTCAGTGAGTTTAATCACAGTGATATTTTTTAAAGCATCAAAGCCCATATTATAAACTGAGAGAATGAATATACAGATGGACAGTGTACCACATATTATAATAGAACCATGATCTGCAATCTCTGCAGCAACTAGCCAGGAAGGCAAAACAGAATCTCTGAAATAATTAGCTTAGAATGGTCAGGACTTGGTCAATGACTGCAAAACCCCTTATCCCCCAACTATGACCCAAACAGAGAAAGTCAAATATGCTTCCCCAATCAATCACATAAGATATCTTATTTTTAGTTAGCCCTTGTACAACTTCCCCATGTCAACAATCTCCAATCAAAGCATTCATAAAGCCTTCCTTTTTTCCCCCAGTCTATATATCGGCCCCACTCTCCTGCCTGCCTTTGAGTCTCTGTCAAACACAGAGCTTCTTTGCTCTGAATAAATAATCTCTGTTCTTATTTGTATGATCTTTATTTATTTTCATAAAACTGACAACTGGAATCTCTTGTTCTGAAAAATGGCATCTCAATTAGGGTAAAATAAGGGCAGATACTGCTTTTCACATTTCATAGATGATTGGAAGAAGGAATGACATTCTATGACACCTCATGCAGCTCTCTTCTGATGTTGGTGTTGTTAGGTGCCGTTGAGTCAGCTCTAACTCAATAGCAACTCTATGTACAACAGAATGAAACACTGCCCAATCCTGTGCCAGCCTCACAATCCTTGTCTTGCCTGAGCCCATCATTGCGACCACTGTGTCAATCCATCTCATTGAGGGCCTTCCCCCTTTTCTCAGACCCTCCACTTTACCAAGCATGATATCCTTCTCCAGGGAACGGTCTCTTCTGACAACATGACTGAAGTAAGTGAGATGATGTCTGGCCATTCTTGCTTCCAAGAAACATTACAGGTGCACTTCTTCCAGGACAGATTTGTTAGTCTTCTGACAGTTCATGGTACTTTCAGTATT
>NW_006921745.1:6640119-6641512 GCF_000298275.1 Orycteropus afer afer | reverse complement strand
TTACCTCTTCCCTGTGTCCATCCCTCCATGCCCTCCTGCCCCTTGAGCTGTCTCCCAGTGCATAAGAAGCCCTTCTTTCTCCCATGATTGTTCTCTCCAAGGAGTGTATCTACCTCTGGTAAATAAATGTTCAACTCATATGCCTGTCTTTTGCTTGTTTGGAAGCCACAGGTGTGGGTTCAATTCCAGACCTGGTGGGCAGCTAGGGAATATAGTCTCAGTGGTTCCACCAGGTTCTATCAGACCAGCAAACCTGGCCCCCACCCCCTTTTTTTTTTCTCCAAATGATTTTGAGTTTTGTCCACATTGTTTTCCCTCTCTATCCAGGATATCCTACATAGATCCCCTTCCAAGTGGATGACAGTGGTAGCCGGGCGCCATCTAGTTATTTTGGTCTCATAGTCATATAGGCTGCAGATTGGATGGTGTACCAGTCACTAGGACTGATTGTATCCATGAATTTTGGTTTTCTTCATTCTTTGCTCTGGACGAGGAGAGATCCATCACTGCCTCTAGATGGCAGCTTGCAAGATTTTAAGATCCCAGTTGCTACTTGCCAAAGAAGGAGGTAGAACAACGTTTTGTGTAGTATGTTATGCCAATTGAGCTTGCTGTCCCTAGAGACTATGGTCCCGAGCCCACAGGTTCAACTACTTGGTCCCTCGGGGTAGCTGGCTGTGACCAGGCAATGACTACCACCTTGCCTCTTGTCAGCTCTACTATACACCTGGGAATTCAGATCATACACGTAAACTTATAGGACCATTATCTGCCAACCCTCTACATGTTCTTGTGTACACTCCCTGCTTCATAGACATACCTAATCTTTCAGGCTGTCCACCCATCTGTCCACTCATCTATCTACCTGTATACCCATGTTTCCCTTCACTGACAATGCAGTACTGTATGTGCAAAAGTGTTCATCTTTGTTGTCTGTACCTCCCACATACCTCTCTATGTCTTTCTTTTCCTCAGTCTCACCATATTGATCACTCACATTTGGTACATTGCCCTTCTCTTCACCCAAATCAATACTTATCTCCATCTATCTAACAGTGTTCCCTCCCCTCCCCTCCCACCCCTGATGACCAACAAAGAAAATTTCCTTCTATAGATAAACCTTTCCTTGACTTTTACAATAATGAGCTAATACAATATTTGTCCTTTTGTGATTGACTTATTTCACACAGCATAATGTCCTCCAAGATCATCCATGTTATGCGGTGTTTTGCAGATTCTACATTATTCTTTAGTGTTGCATAGTATTCCATTGTGTGTATATACCATAGTTTGGTTAGCCATTCCTCAGTTGATGGACACCTAGGTTGTTTCCATCTTTTGGCTATTGTAAATAGTGCTGTGATGAACATGGGTGTGCATATGTCTATTCTTG
>NW_006921745.1:6636523-6637415 GCF_000298275.1 Orycteropus afer afer | reverse complement strand
ATTATTTCCTTTCTTCTGGTGACTGTGGGCTTTTCTTTTTCTAATTGTTGGAGATGTTGGTTTAAAGTATTGATTTTCACTCTTTCTTCTTTTTGGATGTGTGCAGTTATTGCTATTAATTGCCCTCTGATCACTACTTTTACTTTGTCCCAAAGATTTTGGTATGTTGTGTTTTCATTCTCATTTGATTCAAGGAATTTTTGAATTTCAGTTTTTATTTCTTCTCTTACAGAGTCTTTCTCAAGGAGGGTGTTATTCATTTTCCATGTGTTTACTCTTTTTCTGTTGATACTCCTATTGTTGATTTCTAGTTTGATAACATTATGATCTGAGAGATGCTTTGCAGTATTTCAATGTTTTTAAATTTATGAAGGCTTGCTTTGTGGCCTAACATATGGTCTATCAAGGAAAATGTTCCATGTGCACTGGAAAAGAATATATATTGTGCTGTGTTGCGTGAAGTGTTCTGCAGATGTGTATAAGGCCAAGTTACTGGACTGTATTGTTTAGCTCTTCTACATCTTTGTTGAGTTTCTTTACAGTTGTTCTATCTTTCAAAGAATGTGGCGTATTAAAGTCTCCCACTATTTACTATGGCCTCATCTATCTGGCTTTTCAACTCTTTTAAAGTCTGATTTATGTATTTTGGGCTCTTTCATTAATTCCATAGATAATTATTATGCTTATATCTTCATGTTCAATTGATCCTTTAATCATTATATAATGTTCTTCCTTGTCTCATATGTTGTTTTTGCCTTAAAGTCAATGTGATCAGAAATTAATATTGCCATTCCTGTTCTCTTACAGTTACCATTTGCTTGATATATCTTTTTCCAACCTTTGATTTTTAGTCTATTTTTGTCTTTATCTCTAAGGTGTGTCTCTTGTAGGC
>NW_006921745.1:6633515-6635358 GCF_000298275.1 Orycteropus afer afer | reverse complement strand
GTTGGACTTCCTGAATAGATATATTCTCATCTTTCATCACATCAGGGAAGTTCTCCTCTAACAGATATCGGACAATTTTCTCAGTGGTTTTATTTTTCTCTTCCTGTTCTGGAATTCCAATGACAGGTAGGTTATTCCTTTTGATGATATCACACATTAACCTTAGGCTTTCTTCATTTTTTTAAAAATTTTTTTTCTGATTGATCCCTTTCTAAAGAAGTGTTGAGGTATTTGTCTTCAATCTCATTAATTCTGTCTTCCATTGCATCAATTCTGCTCCTTTGCCCTTCCATTGTGTTATCTATTTCTGAGAATTTAGTATTAATCTTTTGGATTTCTAACTGTAGATTCAGAATCATTTGTAATTTTTCATTTATTTTGTCATTTTTTTCTTGTCTTTTCTTCCAAAATTCTTCTAGGTTTTTTTCTGTGTTTTTTTTTTTGGTCTGTCTTTCAATCCTTTGAAGATACCTAAATATCATTATTTTGAATTCCTTATCATAAAGTTCCAATGCTGCTTCTTCCTCAAGGATGTGTTCTGGATCTGTATCCTTTTCCCTTGTTTCTACCACTTTATCTTGCTTCTTTGTGTGACTGTGATGATCTGTTGTCTTTGAGACATCATGGCATTGTTGTATTAAGATCTCTGTTAACTGTTTGTGAAGAGCAGCAAAAGGTGATTCAAGCTGTTCTTGGTGGGTTTTTTTTTAATCATTGGCCCATTGATGGAGAAGGAGGTGGTGGCTCTCGGTCAGTAAGTGAAGTTGCAGTTGGTATGGGTGTAGTTGTGTCTTATGGGGACTGTTTCTGTCTCCCACTCAATTAGACAAAAATTACAACTGAATACAACTGAATGTAACTGAATTACAACTGATGAGGAAATTAAAGATTTTTACCATCTTCTGCAGTCTGAATTTCACCAAACATGAAATCAAGATATGTTGATTATCATTAGTGATTGGAATACAAAAGTTGGTGGGGGGGAAGAGTCACCAGTAGTTGGAAAATATGGCCTTGGTGATAGAAATAGTGCTGGAGATCAAATGATAGAATTTTGCAAGACCAATGACTTATTCATTGCAAATACCTTTTTCAACAACATAAACAACAGCTATATATGTGGACTTCACCAGATAGAATACACAGGAATCAGATTGACTGTATCTATGGAAAGAGGCAATGGAGAAACTCAGCATCCTCAGCGAAAACAAGCCAGGAGCTCACTGTGGAACAGACCATCAACTGCTCATATGCAAGTTCAAGTGAACCTGAAGACAATTAAAACAAGTCCACAAAACCCAAAATATGACACCTTGATTATATCCCACCTGAATTTAGAAACCATCTAAAGAATAGATTTGACACACTGTATACCAATATCAAAAACCAGATGAATTGTGGGATGATATCAAGAATATCATCCATGAAGACAGTAAAACATCATTAAAAAGACAGGAAAGGAAGAAAAGAACAAAATGGATGTCAGAAGGTACTCTGAAACTTGCTCTTAAATGCAGAGTGTTGTTGTTGCTATGTGCCATCGAGTCGGACCCGACTCATAGCAATCCCCCTTGGGTTTCTGAGGCAGTATCACTATGGAAGGAGATTGTAGCTAAAGTAAATGGAAGAAATGTCAAGATGAAAGATCTGAACAGATTTCAAAGAGTGGCTCAAGAACACAAAATCAATTATTATAATGAAATGTGCAAAGACCTGGTTAAAAACCAAAAGGACAGAACATGCTTGGCATTTCTCAAGCTGAAAGAACTGAAGAAAAATTTCAAGCCTCAAGTTCCAATACTGAAAGATACTATGGCCAAAATATTGAATGATACAGGAAACA
>NW_006921745.1:6631614-6633410 GCF_000298275.1 Orycteropus afer afer | reverse complement strand
AAAAAAAGGAAGGAGCAGTTCAAAGTGGAGTCAAGCCAGTGAGCAGCATGCTTTTTCCCTCTGGCATCTAAGGTCTTGGAAAACTAGCCACAACAGTTTAAATTAGGAATTTCAGTGCTCTGAACAGCTCACAGATTCAGAGTACATCAAACAAGGAAGAGCAGAATTAGAGGAAAGGCAAAGAGAGATTATTTAGGAAAGAGCTACTGGAGGAGGACAGATGGGCACCTGAGAGAGGCATTGGGAACTCTTCTGGAGCAGGCACTGGGCTGCTGGTCTAGGGCACCTGCCTGAGATCCCCAAGCCAAGAGAGAGGATGCCTTATAACAGCTTACCAGTGACCACTCTAACATACTGGTGGGCAGCATCAGAGACCTGCCTCCAGCAGCTCATATTGATTTTTTGGAGGTAATTTGGGTCTCCTGGGTGCTGGCTACGGGCACGGACACCTTCGCTGAGATTCAGAGGAAAACGTGACAGGAAGGGTAGCTCCCTACCCTCCCAGTGAGTCACAGAGTAGACTGGGATCAGACTGGGAGACATCGTGCTTTTCTTTGTCACAGAGATTGGAACCGCAAGTCACTAGAAGGTACTCCCCTGACCCACAGCTGAAACTGTGCACATCTTTGGCACCGCAGCTGGGCGGTATCACAGAAAAACTCCAGAGCCGGACATTAATGATCTGGCAGGATTACATCAGCACCGCAGGCAGACAGAACAGGGAGAGGGAAGAAACCGCACTCCCAGGATTTCTGCCAGTTCTTTAGCACTGTGGGGCCACGGAGGCAGGATCTTTGAGTGTGCGTGAAATTGGCAGAAATTTGGGATGCTCTAACAATAAGAATCTTTCCTGAGGTAGAGCTGCAATCTTGCAAATAAATACATCATCAAAAATAGCCTGCTAAAAGCCCTAGAAACTGAACCTAGCAACACCAAGCTTTCCTTCTTCTGCTCCCACCTTCTCCACCAATATCTTCACTCACTCAATAGAAGAAAACATATTCAGCCAATTACCATAAAACCTTCTGCTTTGAACTCTAAACCTTCTTTATGACAAACAGAAACACATATCCACACTACACACAGGGATTCTACCATAACAAAGAAAACAGCAGGGTGACCCAACACATTTGAATCAATAATAATAATAAAAAAACCCCAGCTTCACCTTTTCAAAATATTAAACCATAAAACCAAGACGAAACAAATCAACACATAACAGCAGCTAGTGACAACCTAAAGAGACAGTGCTATACCAGATTCCAGGGATTTAAGAAGAGGTTCTGCTTTCCAGTAACCCCAACAACTCTCCGGAAGTGTACTGCACAACTGAAGAGGTCCTAGTCTACACCATCTTTTTTTTTTTTTTCCATTCTTCTTCTTTCTCTCATTAACCCCGTCCCTTGCTGGTTTTTTGTTTGTTTGTTTGTTCATTTGTTTTCTTTTGCTTTGCTTTGTTCTGTTTTTGCTTTTATTTTCTTTTGTATTGTTGGTTTACTTCCTTGTTTGTTTCCTTTTTTCATTATTCTCCTTGTCTACCTTTTTACTCTCAGTGACCTATTCCCAGATATAGCAAATTTATCTGTTTCCTTCTTCTTTTCCCCCCTTTCTCTTCTTTTGGGTTATCCTGTGTGATTTCAGGGTACATTTCTTGTCCATGTGTTATAGTTTTTTCGATGGTTATTCAATTGTAATTTTTGCTTAACTGACTGGAAGACAGCAACAGTCCTCACAGGATACAAGTACACCCACACCTCCTGCAACTTCACTTACTAAGCAAGACCCAGCACCTCTTT
>NW_006921745.1:6594305-6626546 GCF_000298275.1 Orycteropus afer afer | reverse complement strand
TAGAAAACTCCAACATCTCAATAACAAAAAGACAAACAACCAATTAAAAAAAGGGCAGAAGACATGAATAGACACTTCATTGAGGAGGATATTCAAGCAGCCAACAAATATATGAAGAAATGCTCATGATCATTAGCTATTAGAGAGATGCAAATCAAAACAACTATGAGATACCATCTTGCTCGAGCACTAGTAGCTAAGTCCAACAAGACAGAAAATAACAAATGCTGGGAGGATGTGGAGAGATTGGAACTCTCATACACTGCTGCTGGGACTGTAAAATGGTACAACCATTGTGGAAAGCACTATGGTGATTTCTTCAAAAGTTGGAACTAGAAATACCATTTGACCCAGCTATTCCATTACTAGGTATATATCCTAAAGAAGTAAGAACCATGGCAAGAACAGACATATGCACACCCATGTTCATCGCAGCACTATTTACAATAGCCAAAAGATGGAAACAACCTAGATGTCCATCAACTGAAGAATGGATATCCAAACTATGGTACATATACACAGTGGAATACTATGCAACCCTAAAGAATAATTTAGAATCTGAAAAACACCGCATAATGTGGATGAACTTGGAGGACATTATGCTGGGTGAAATAAGTCAATCACAAAACGACAAATATTGTATTGGTCCGTTATTGTAATAGTCAAGGAAATGCTTATCTATGGAAGGTCATTTTTTTTGTTGGTTACCAGGGGTGGGAGGGGAGGGGAGGGAATACTGTTAGATAGATAGAGATATGTTTTAATTTGGGTGAAGAAAAAAGGCAATATATCAAATGTGAGTGATCAATATAGTGGCATTGCAGAAAAGAAAGACATAGAGAGGTACGTGGGAAGTACAGACAACAAAGATGAATGCTTTTGCACATATAGAATGGCGTGCTCAGTGGAGGCAAACACGGGTATATGGGTGGATAGATGGTTGTACAGGCGGAAATATTAGGTATCTATATGAAGTAGAGAGTGCACCCAAGAACATGTATATGGTTGGCAGACAGTAGTCCAATAACTTTATGTGTATGATCTGAATTCCCAGGTGTATAATGAGGCTGACAAGGGGCAAGGTTGTAGTCACTGCTTGGTCACAGCCAGCTACCCAGAGGGACCAAGTAGTTGAACCTGTGGGCTTGGGACCATAGTCCCAAAGGACATCAAGGTCAACTGGCAGAACATACTACACAAATCATTGTTCCATCTTCTACTGTGGTGAGTAGCGACTGAGATCTTAAAAGCTTGCAAGCTGCCATCTAGATGCAATGATGGGTCTCTCCTCATCCAGCGCCAAGAAGAATGAATAAAACCAAAAATTCATGGAAACAATCAGTCCTAGCAACTGGTACACCATCCGATCTGCAGCCTATAGACTATGAGACCAGAAGAAATAGACGGTGCTTGGCTAGTACTGTTAACCACTTGGAAGAGGATCTTTGTAGGAGATCCTGGATATACAGGGGTAACAATGTGGAAGAAAACTCAAAATCATTTGGAAAAAAAAAAAAAAGCGGGGAACAGGTTTGCTGGCCCAATGGAGCCTGGTGGAACCACTGAGACTATGGCCCTTAGCTGTCCTTCAGGTCTGGAATTGAATGCACACCTGTGGCTTCCAGCCAAGCAGTAGACAAGCATACTAATTGAGCATTTACCTGATGTAGATGCATTCCTTGGAGAGAACAAGCAAGAGAGAAAGAAGGGCTGCTCAGGCACAGGGAGACAGCTCAGGGGATAGGAGTATATGGAGGGATGGTCACAGGGAAGTGATACCTATTGGGAGGAAGTGGGAGAGGAGATGTTGCATTGTGCTAAATTGTGGTCCAAGTCATGAGACAAAGTGTATGTGATCTGCTGTATGGAAAGTGTATTGGCTCTGTAAATTTTGACCCAAATCACAATTTAAAAAATAGTAAAAAAAAAAAAAGAAAGAAAATAAACTCCTGTTTGTTAAAGCCCCCCTCCCCACCAAAAAAAAAAGAAAGGAAGGAAGGAATCCACAGAGTCACTGTAGCAAAAAGAACTGATCGATCTTCATCCATTTCAGGAGGTGGCATATGATCTAGAACCAATGGTATTGAAGGAGTAAGTCAAAGCTGCACTGAAGGAATTGGTGTAAAATAAGGGTCCAGGAATTGACAGAACACCCATTAAGATCTTTCAACCAAAGGATGCCATGCTGGAGACACTTACTCTTCTATGCTAAGAAATATGGAATACAGCTACTTAGTCAACTGACTGGAAGAGATCCATAAATATTTATACCCATTCCAAAGAAAAGTGATCCCACAGAATGTGAAAATTATTGAACAATATTATTAATGTTACACACAAATATAATCTTGCTGAAGAAAATTAAAAAATGGTTGCAGCCTTGTATTGACAGGGAACTTCCAGAAATGCAAGCTGGATTCAGGAGAGGACATGGCATGAGGGATATAATTGCTGATGTCAGATGGATCTTGACTCAAAGCTAAGAATAACAAAAATGTTTACTTGTGTTTTACTGACTATGCAAAAGCCTTCAATTGTGTGGATTATAATAAATTATGAATAACATTGAGAAGAATGGGAATTCCAGAACATTTAATTGTGCTCATGAGGAACTCGTACATAGACCAGGAGGTTGTCATTTGAACAGAACAAGGGGACATGGCATGGTTTAAAATCAGGAATGGAGTGCATCAGGGTTGTTTCTTTCACCATACGTATTTAATCTGTATGCTGAGCAAATAATCTGAGAAACTGGACTGTATAAATAAGAACATGGCATCAGGATTGGAGGGAGACTCATTAACAACCTGTTATTTGCAGATGACACACCTTGGTTGCTGAAAGTGACGAAGATTTGAAGCACTTACTCATGAAGATCAAAGACTACAGTCTGCAGTATGGATTACATGTCAACATAAAGAAAATGAAAATCCTCACAACTCTACCAATAAGAAAAATCACGATAAACAGAGAAAAGATTGAAGTTGTCAAAGATTTCATATTACTTGGCTAAACTATCAACACCAATCAAAGCAGCAGTCAAGAAATAAGATGACACATTGTGCTGGGTAAATCTGCTGCAAAAGACCTCCTTAAAGTGCT
This sequence comes from Orycteropus afer afer, assembly GCF_000298275.1. Lineage (NCBI taxonomy): Eukaryota > Metazoa > Chordata > Mammalia > Tubulidentata > Orycteropodidae > Orycteropus > Orycteropus afer. Next base: position 6,623,444 of record NW_006921745.1, on the reverse strand, counting down.
TAAGAAGAAAGATATCTCTCTGAAGACTTAAGTGCACTTAAGCCAAGCCATGGTGTGTTTTCAATGACCTCATATTCACGTGAAAAGTAGACAATGACTAAGGAAGACTGAAGAAGAGTTGATGATTTTGAATTGTGGTGTTGGCAAAGAATACTGAAAGTACCATGGACTGCCAGAAGACAAACTCTCCTGAAAGAAGTGCAGCTGGAATGCTCCTTGGAAGCAAGAATGGCCAGACTTCATCTGATCTATTTTAGTCATGTTTTCAGAAGGGACCATTCCCTGGAGAAGGATCTCCTGCTTGGTAAAGTGGAGGGTCAGCGAAAAAGAGGAAGGCCCTCAATGAGATGGATTGACACCATGACTGCAACAATGGGCTCAGGTATAGCAAGGATTGTGAGGATGGTGCAGGACTGGGCAGTGTTTCATTCTGTTGTACATTCAATCACTATGAGTAGGAGCTAAATGACAGCACCTAACAAGAACAAAACATAAATTCTGATCCAACCGTTTGAGTCTATGTTGTGAACTTGATCCCATATAGAAAGGGGTTGAAAGGGAGTAATGCTCAAAGGCAGACAATTTTCGTTTGTTAACCTAAACTATTGTTTGGTTTTAAGATCACTTCAGTGATATTTTTGGGCTTGCTGTTTCAAGATTATCTACGGCAATAGTTTTAGGGTTTCATGCCTCCAGGGCTCCAGGAAATCTAAAGTCCCTGAGAATTTGACAATTTGTTTCGTATTTTTTTCCCTTAGGATAGGTATTTTCTATGGAATATTTTATTAAAACATTCAGTAATTGTGGACAGGCACTATTCAGTTTTATTCTCATGGTAAGAGAGGTAATTATTAATGGATGTAATTAGCCACACATTCCATTTATTCCTATTTCTGACTCTCTTCCTTCCTTTGTTGCTCCAGGTGCAAAAAGATCAATTGTTGTGCCTTGGATGACTGTTTTGCAAGCTTTTAAGACACCAGACACTATTTAATGACCCAGGAGGTAGAACAGAAGCATTAAATACATTTTTAGGCCAATTAACTGGGATGTCTCATGAAACCATAACCTGAAACTTCCAAACCAAAGGACCAAATCCCATGAAGTACTTGGTTACACATAAGCAGTCTCAGCAACTATTTTTTTTTTCTAGCTGTTTTAAATATATTTATTACACAACTTTACCAATTCAACTCTTTACATGTATATAACTTACAATTACAATGATAAGTTGTGCAAACTTACCTTTAATCAATGTGATTTTTTTTTTTTTTAATTGTGATTTGGGTAAAAGATTACTGACTAAATTGGTTTCCATTCAACAATTCTTATACATTTTGCTTTGTGACATTGATTGCTGTCCCCACAATGTAACATCATTCTTCCAGTTTTATCCCAGGGTTTACCATTTCCCTTCACCCTCTTTCCTCTTTGTACATTCTCAGCTTTATTCTTAGCAAATGCACTTTTGATCTGTATTGTTGATTGCTTCCTTACTTCTCTGGTGTTATTGTTCACTTTAAAGGCCTTTTTATCGTTTGGCTGAAAATTCAGCTACAGGAGTGAATTGAGTCCCAGGCTTGAAGGATGTCTAAGGGCCATCATCCTGAGGCTTCCAACAGTCTCTATCAGACCATTAAGCTCAGTAATTTTTATGATTTTGAATTTTGTTCCACATTTTTCTCCCACTATATTGGGACCTTCTATTTTGATCTCTTTCAGAGCAGTGAGCAGTGGTAGCCAGGCACCATTCCATCTTGGTCTCAGAGTGATGGAGAGTATGGTTCACATAGTACATTAGTCCTCTGTACTAGTTATTTCTTGTATATTTGAGGTTTTTTTCACTCTTCTTTGCTCTGGATGGGGAGAAATCAATAGTTGCACCTGAGGTGGCTGCTCATAAGATTTTAAGACCCCAGTCACTACTCACCTACTCACCAGTATAGAATGTAGAACACTGTCTTTGTGTTCCCTGAGAAGTTGGTCCTGAGCTCCTTGTCCCAGCAACCCATTACCTTAAGGTGTTTGGTTATGGATAAAAAGTATTCATAACTTTGCCCCCTGTATGCTCTCTTATATTAATGGATTTATTTGCAGCACATATAAATACATATGTAGGAATATCCTCTGTCAAACTTATGTATATTCATGGATATAGTCCCATTCACCTTCCTGCTCCTGTTCAGCTTGTGACTATATCTATGTATCCACTTGTGGGTTATTGTTATTATTGTCATGTCATGATTATGCATGTAATAGTATTTACCTTGGTTGCCTCTAACTCTTGGGCTCTTCCTGATGTCTTCTTTTCGTGGTGACCTCCCCCTTATTGTATATTGCCTTTCCCTTCAACCAAGTTAATTAATACATGTCTACCCATTAGTTGGTGATTAATCCTCCTTTCCTCTCTGATCCTGCTAATCGTCAAATAATGATTCTTTCAATGTTTAAACTTTTTCTTGACTTTTCACAATCCTGGTCTCATACCAGGACTATAAATATTTGTCCTTTTGTAATTGGCTAATTTCACCTAGCATAATGTCCTTTAGGGTCACCCATGTTTCATATGCATCACAGAGTCATCACCACTCTTTAATGTTGCATGACATTGTATTTGTGTGTGTACCACAGTTTACCTATCCATTTGTCCACTGATGGGCACTTAGGTTGTTTCCCACTTTTTGCTATTGTGAATAATGTTGTGATGAAGATGGGTGTACATATATGTATTTGTGTCATGGCTCTTATTTCTCTAGGATATAGTAGGATTACTGGTAGGTATTTCAATCTCCAACTTTTTAAGGAGGCACTACACTTCCACTATGGTTGTACTATTTTACAGTCCCACCATCTGTTTATGAGGGTTCCAGTCTGTCCATATCCTCACCAACATTTGTTGTTTTCTGCTTTTTTTCTTTTTTTTGAACTTTGATATCAATGCTGAAATAAAATGAAATTTCATTTTTGTTTTGATTTGTATCTCTCTAATGGCTAATGCTTGTGTATTTGTTGGCCTCCAGAATATTTCTTTGGTGAAGTGTCTATTCATGTCCTCTAATCATTTTTTAATTGGTTTTCTTGACTTTTTGTTGTTGAGTTGTGGAAATTTTCTATAAATTTTAGAGATTAGTCCCTTGTCCAATATATTATTGCCATCCTCCCCCTCCCCTCCCCCAGTTTGTGGATTCTCTTTTTACTCTTTTGGTGAAGTCTTTTGCTGTACATAAATGTTTAATTTTTAAGAAGTCTCAGTTTTCTAGTTTGTTTTGCTGTTTGTCTATTTTTACTTATGTTTGATGATGCACTTATGTTATGTATTAGTGTCAAAAAGCATGCTCTTATTGTTTCTTTGATGGTCTTTATAGTGTTAGGTTTTACATTTAGGTCTTTGATCTATCTTTAGTTTGTTTTCATATGTGGTGAGAGATATGGATCTTGTTTCATATTTATTCAAATGGATATCTAGTTTTGCCAGCACCATTTGTTAAAAAGACTATCTCTTCCCTATTTAATACATTTCAGCCCTTTCTCAAAGATCAGATTTACTTCAAGTTCTCAATTCTGTTCATTTGTTCTATGTGTCCATCATTGTAACAGCCTGTTTTGAATACTGTGATTGTATAGTAGTAGGTTTTGAGATTGAGAAGTTTGAATCCTCCTACTTTGTCTTTTTTAGTAATGCTTTGCTTATCTGGAGTCTCTTTCCTTTCCATATAAAGTTTATGATTTGTTTTTCCATCTCTATAAAGAATGATAATAGAATCTGGATGTGGATTACATTATATCTGTAGATTGCTTTGGGTAGTATTGAGATTTTCACAATGTTAAGTCTTCCTATCCATGAGCATGGTATATTCTTCCACATACATAGATCTCTTTTAGTTTCTTGTATAAGTGTTTTGCAGTTTTCATTGTGTAGGTCTTTTGCATTTCTGGATAGATTTATTCCTAAATACTTCATTTTTTGGGTGTTTATTATAAATGCTATTGCTTTCCTAATTTCATTCACAGAGTTCTGTTCATTAGTGTAGAGGAATTTGCCTGATTTTATATGGTAATCTTGTAACCTACCACTTTGCTGAATTCTTCTATTAGTTCTCATAGTTTTCTTGTTGAATCTCCAGGGTAGGGGAAGTTGGAGACAGAACAAGAAAGTAAAATATTAAAAAGAGGTAGAAAAAATAAGAAAAGAAGAAGAAGAAAAGGAAGAAGGAGAGGAGGAAGAAGAAGAAGGAGAGGAAGAAGAAGAAGAAGGAGAGGAAGAAGAAGAAGAAGGAGAAGGAGAAGAAAATCCACAAATGCAGCACAGTACAGGCACAAAAGCCAGCCACAAAACATGGCTGTGGCAGAAATGTGATGCTTAGTCCATGAAAGAAGGCACTTTACAATACAGAGGGGTAGGGGTGGCACTATTGAATGTGGAGGTGGTGGTGGTCGGGGCACTCACTCAGCTGTATTAAAAGAAAATAAAAGGGGAGAAGAAGGAGGGAAAAAAGAAAATACAAAAAACATAGGTGGAAGAGGGAAGAACTGAGAAGAAATTAAAAGGAGAAAGAGAAAGATAATCTGGCATAAGTGTTAGCCACCAAACACAGCTGCAGTGGGAATGTGAAACTCATTCTTGAGGAGTGCACAGCACACCCTTGTCCATGGAGGGGTGGAGGTGGCTGTTGCTGACCACAGATGGGAGAGGTGGTCAGATGCTTTGCAGGAGTGAGAAAAAAAAAGTGGATAGAAGAGGAAGACATATAGAAAAGAATAAGAAAAGAGGGAAGAAGAAGGGTAAACTAAGAATAAGGAGAAGGGGAAAAAAATTAAAGTGAAAAACAGCATAATACTGGTGAAAGCATTAGCCACCAAACACAGCTGCATGGGAATGCAGTGCTCACTCTGTGGGAGTGTGCACCTCCAACAAGAGAGGGGACAGGATGGGTGCTGCTAACTATGTGGGAAGTGGGCAGGGGGAGACTCATTCTGTGGGATCAAAAAAAAAGAAAAAGGGCAAGGGAAGAGTAAAAAAATGAAAAGGAAAAAAAAGAAAAGAAAAGTGAGAGGGAAGAGGGAAGAAATAAGATGAAAGAAAGAAAGAGAGCGAGAGAAAGGAAAAAAGAAAGAAAAAAACAGTGGCACAGTATTGGGGGGTGGCAAGGGTTGATCAGCCCCCAGGTGGGTGGGGTAGGGATGTTGTCACTAGAGGTTGTGCAGGAGGTCAAACCTTTCTTGTCACCAATCACTAATGTGGGTGCTGGTGCAGTCCTGGGCAAATAGAGCCAGTTATCTGGTTCTTATTCTCATCAGAACACAGCTTGAGATAGTTTAAAATGATCACATTGTGTTTGTTGGCAGTTTACTGCTCTTTATTCACTGTTTTCATTCAGTCTCTTCCTCTCATTGGTACTTAATCTATTGCTTTACTCTTTCCTTTGAAGCTCTGGGTTCTAGTATTGTCATTCATATATGTTTCACTTGGTTTCTCAGGTCTCTGTTGTACAGGGCCTGGATAGTATATCTGCTTGGTCTGCTATTTTGGATCCTCCTGGAAAAATCAGAATTTTTCCAATGCTGTTAACCCCCACTTTTCCCTTCTTTTCACCCTTAGTAACCACTAATAAACTATGATCTCTATATATTTGACCTTCTTTGTCTTTTTATATCAGTGAAGTCATACTCATTATAGTGTCTTCAAACTCCATCTATACTGTAACTTGTATCAAGACTTCCTTTCTCCTACCTTCTGAGTAAAATTCCATTGTATGTATGTATGTACCACATTTTGTTTATCCATTCACCTGTTCATGGGCCTTTTCTTGCACTAAAGTAAGGCTAAATAAGAACTGTATGCACTTGTTCCAATTTACTTACAAACTCTACATAAGGACATGCTTAAGAACAGATCATGTTTGTAACTTGAGAACTGCCTATACATTATTTCATTGACTTCTGGCCTGCTATATCTGAGGAAAAATCCACACATAATTTTACTGGGGAAACTTTGTCTGTGACTGTTTGTTTCTCATTTGTTACTTTCAGAATTCTCTCTTTATCTTTGATTTTTGAGAGCTTGACTATAACATAAGGAACCCTGGAGGTGCAATGGTTACGAATTCAGCTGCTAACCAAAATTTGATATTTCAAACTCACCAGTCAAGCCATGGGATACAAATGTGGCAGTCCACTTCCAAAAAGATTTACAGCATTGGAAAACCTATGGGGAATTTCTACTCTGTCCTATAGAATCACTATGAGTTGGAAATCAACTCAACAGCAATGAGTTTGGAACTACAGTTAAGTCTTTGTGTAGATTTCCTTGGGTTTATCCTGCTTGGAGCTCTTTGAGCTTCTTGAAATTGTAGATTCATGTCTTCATTAGTCTGGCTATTTTCTGTCATTATTTCTTCAAATATTCTTTCAGTCCCTTTCTTTCTATCATCTCCTTCTAGATTTCCCAAGATGCATATATTAGCTATTTTCTTGTTGTCTCATACTTAAATTAAGCTGTGTTCAGCCTTCTTTTTCCTCTGTTCCTATTGCTCTTCAGTGTCCAGAATTTTAAATATCTTATCCTCTAATTTGTTGATTTTCTTCTTCTGCTTGATTAAATCTGTTATTAAGTACTTCTGTTGTGGTTCTCCTTTCAGTTACTGTCCCATTCAGCTGCTTTTTAGCTCATTGTCTGTGCTTTCCTTTAGTTCTTTAATTATATTTAGTGTTATCATATTTTAAACTTCCATTATATTTAATTTTTCACTAATTCCTAGATCAAAGATGTATACGTGAATAAGGAAAATGGTCATTACAAATACAGGAAAGAAAAAAATAGTCTAAAATGGATGTTAGCAGAAACTGTGAAACTTACTCTTGAATATAGAGTAAAGTGCATGGAAGAAATAATGAAGTAAGAGAACTGAATAGAAGATTTAAAAGGGCAGCTTGTAAAGGCAAAATAAAGTATTATAATGAAATATGTAAAGACCTGTAGTTGGAAAATCAAAAGGGAAGAACACGTCCAACATTTCTCATGCTGGAAGAACTGGGGAAGAAAATCAAGCCTTGAGATGTAATATTGAAAGATTCTATAGGAAAAATATTGAATGATGCAGGAGGCAAGAAAAGAAGATGGAAGGAATACACAGAGTCACTGTACTGAAAAGAACTGGTTGATATTCCCCCATTTCAGGAAGTAGTGTATGATTGAGAACTGATAGTACTGAAGAAAAAGTCTAAGCTGCTCTGCTTAACAAACAAAGCTATAGGAATTGACAGAATATCAACTGAGACGTTTCAAGAAATGAATGCAGCACTCATTCATCTATGTCAATAAATTTGGAAGACAGCTACCTGGCCAACCCACCGAAAGAGATCCTTATTTGATCCTATTTCAAAGAAAGCTGATCCAACAGGATGTGGAAATTATCAAACAATATAATTAATACCACATGCAATTAAAATTTTGCTGAAAATAATCCAAAAATGGTCGCAGCAGTATGTATACAGGGAACTTCCAGAAATTCAAGCCGGATTCAGAAGAGGATATGGAACGAGGGGTATAATTGTTGATGTCAGATAAATCTTGGCTGGAAGCAGAGAATACCAGGAAGAAGTTTACCTCTGTTTTATTGATTATACAAATGCATTTGACTGTGTGGATCACAACAAATTATGGAAAACAATGCAAAGGATAGGAATTCCAGGAAACTTATTTATGCTCATGTGGAACTTGTACATAGATCAAGAGGCAATCATTCGAACACAACAAGGGAATACTGCATGGTTTAAAATCAGGAAAGGGTGTATCAGGATTGTACCTTTTTACCATACTTATTCAGTCTGTATATTGAACAAATAATCTGAAAAGCTTGCCTGTATGATGAAGAATGCACCATCAGGATTGCTGGAAAGCTCATTAAAAACCTGTGATATGCAGATGACACAACATTTTTTTGCTGAGAGTGAAGAGAGCTTGCAAAGGAAGACTACAGACTTCAGTATGAATTATACCTCAACATAAAGAAACAACTGGGCCAATAACTAACATCATGATAAACAGAGAAAGATTAAAGTCGTCAAAGATTTCATTTTATTTTGATCCATAGTCAATGCTCATGGAAGCAGTATTACATACTGCATTGAGCAGTACTGCATTGAGCAAATCTGCTTCCAAATATGCTTTTTAACTCTTTAAAGTGTTAAAAAGTGAAGAGGTAACTTTGAGAATTAAGGTATTAAGGGTATTAAGCCATGGTATTTTTAATTGTCTCATATGCATGTGAAAGCTGGACAATGAAATAAGAACACCGAAGAAGAATTGATGAATAATTATGGTGTTGGTGAAAAATATTGACGATAAAACGAACTGCCAGAAAAATGCACAAATCTGTTTTTGAAGAAGTACAAGCAGAATGCTTCTTAGAAGTTAGGATGGTGATGCTTCATTTCACGTATCTGGGACATGTTATCAGAAGGGGCTATTTAGTGGAGAAAGATATCATGCTTGGTAAAGTAGAGGGTCAGTGAAAATGAGCAATAGATTGATACATTGGCTTCAACAATGGACTCAAGCACTGCAATGATTGTGAGGATGGCACAAGACTGGACAGTGAGAACTGACTCAAAGGCATCTAAAATAACAAACGCACTTTCACTTCCTTTGTAATGTTCATTTCCATGGTCCATTGTTTCTCTGTTCTTTGTGTGTCTTAACATTTTTACAGGATGTTGGAATTTTCATGAGTGTTAACTTTCTCAGTTCCGCCTCCCCCCCCCCCCCCCCCCCCGTATTTGGTGTTTTTGCCTGCATTACTTTCTGTAAGAAACTCTTCAGTGGGCAGAGCCTTGGACTTTTTCTTAGCATTTCCTCTTCCTTTCCCTCTTCCTGATGGCTCCTTCTGCCTCCTGGTTTAATTGGGGTTCAAAAGTTCCAGATCTCATTTTTCAACTTTTAGTCTTTCCCAAACACACCAGAGAACATACTGTGGTCAATTTGTCCATCAGTTGGCACTGACACTCAGGAAAGATATTGTGTAATAATCAATCTGGCCACCACGAAGCACAGTCCCCTCTCTCCAGTTATCATCCCTTCTCTTCTCTGTGTCTGCAATTATAACTTTAGTGGGAAAACCCACACCAAACAAGTGCTCTTCAGGGTTGCCCTCTAGTTTTGCCCTAGGGTTCCATCTCTGCTCAGAGGGGGCTACTTACAGCTGAGTTGGCATGAAGGAAAGCCAACTGGCACTCCCCAGAAGGACCTCAGAGAGAACTGTCTTGTTGGTTTCAGAGCCCAGTGGTGCTGTGGTGGTTTGTGTAAGTCCAACAGCCAACCTTTACCAGTTGTGGTAGGAGCAGTCATAATCTGAAAAGACTCCCAGGGAGGTCTGTATTGTTGCTATCAGAGCCTTCTCTGTAGTATGTTGGCTGTGGGTGTAGCTTCCACTCAAAATGCCTGCTTCCTAGTACACAGCAGCCTCAGCCAGCAGCCCTCAGTGCTAACTGTAAAGGATAGCAGACAGATCCAAACTGATCCCCAGAGAGGTCTGTCCTATTGGTTTCAGAGATCTGAGCTATGGGGTGCACAGGGAGGCAAGTAGAGTATAGACTAGGGGGACTTACTCCTCAGGCCTTCTATAGAAGTCTGCAATCATCTGACAACCAAAAATTACCCAATAGGGTAAGGTTGTCATGCTCTTGTCAGATGCCCACAGAAATCTTATTGCTATCAGAGTACCTCTGGTTGGTACACTTGGATCCTGCATTTGGTCAAGTCATCAGTCGGTGGCCTGCTCTGTGTGTGCAGCTTCCTCTCAGGACTCTTGCTTCCTAACACACAGCAGCCTCAGTCAGCAGTCTTTAGCACCAGCTGCAAGTGGTGGCAGACTAACCCTAAATTACCCATATGGAGGTTTGTCCCATCAATTTCAGAGGCCAGAGCTATGGGGTGCACAAGGAGGCAAGGAGAATGCTAACTCCATGGCATGCCCTTCTGTAGCAATTCTCAGAAGGCATGCCAGTGACAGTGTGTAGGTAAAGGACATACCTCTAGGGAAGTCTGCCTTGTTACCATCAGCCCCCCACCCCACCCTGTGGAGTATATTGGCAGTGAGTGTAGCTTCTACTAAAGATGGCTGCTTGTCAACACATATCAGCCTCGGTCAGCAGTCTTCAGCACCAACCAAAATGGGATCAGACAGACCTGAACTGATTTCCATCTGCTCTGTTGGTTTCAGAGCTCTGAGCCATGGGTTGTGATACAAGGCTGACATAGTGTTTACTACAGAAGATTTTACTGTAACTGTTCACAACAAACTTGGAGTCGATAGTGTTTGGGCAGGGGAGGTGCAGCCATACTCCAAATGGACCCCTGGGAGATCTGCCTTATTGTTTTTAGGGCAGAAGCTTGAGGTCTTGTCTCTTTGTACAGGCGAGGTAGTGGTGGTTAGGGAAGCAGGTTCTTTTCCAGGGACCACTAACCCAATTCACAGCAGTTGAAGACTAGCAGGTTTGGGGAGAGGCAGAGATGGTGGGAAAAGTGATTGTCATACAATATGCAACTCATTGATTTGTTGATTATTGCCTGTCTGCAGTTCTCTACTACTTTCCTTAGCTCCCTGATTCAGGGTTCCTCAAAACTGAGCACCATTTCCTTGTTGTATATCTTATTCTACTTGTGGAGGAGATTGAGAGCAATGCTTCTTTATGCCATCATCGTCCCAGAATTCCTATCTATGTGGTGGCTTTTAATGAATTGATTTTGGACCCCCCCCCCTTTTTTTTTTCTCCTAGAGAATGCATTTACATGATTTTAAATATCAGTTTGTGCATTAGGGCTTATAATTGAGTGAACTGATTCAGGTGATAGTAAGTCTATGGGACAGATGAATACCTGATATAGTAAACTCTATTTCAAACCAGCGATAAACTTCTACCCACTAGCTGAACTTTTCCCGAGGTCATTATGAACTCCATGTATTTTGACCCTTTTGTGCTACTCTAACAGAAAATACCACAAATGTATGGTTTTAACAAATAGGGATTTATTTTCTTACAGTTTAGGAGGCTAGAAGTCTGAGTTCAAAGCACCAATCTTTAGGGGCTGAGTGAAGCCCCCTTGACCTTGGGCTTTAGCTCTGCCTCTTGCACCCAGCCCACTGAAGCTAGAGGTCTCTCTTAAACTCAAGCAGCTGGCTGCTGAGGCTAACAAATCCAAGGTCAACAAGTGAAATGGCACAATCCCCAAATTATCAAGCAACATGGCAGGCCTCTAGTTCAAGTCCAGAGACAGTATGAAGATTGGCAGAAAACATGGCAGGCCACTCACTGATGACTCAACCAAATGCACGATCTAAGCATTCCAAATAGCTCAAGACTTTCTCGACATCTTCTTATATACTGGAGCAGACCACATCCTTAAGGAAGCTCCTCATCTCCTCACAGTATATTCCACCATGGAGTTGATTATCACATCATGGGGTATAACTACATCTAGCTGCCTAGATACTTAAAAACTGGCCTAGTCAAGTTGACACACAAATTAACAACCACATCAGATAATTTGTTGTTTTCCCCCATTTGGCTAAGAGAACAAAAAGAGTAAATAATTAAAAAAGAAAAAAAAAAAAAAAAAACTTATTTTTACGGTGCTTTCAAAGATTCACTATGGGTTTGCCCAAGTCATTCATCCTGATACCATGAGGTGAAGATGGAACTTTGAGGAGTAAGGTGTACCTGACCCAACAACAATCTTAGCCTGAACTTAAGCTATACCTCCCCTGAATCTGAGTGGAGAGACAACAGGAGGGCAGCACTTTGTGCAGAATAAGTGGTATTTCTTCAAAGTGCCCCAGCTAGAGTACAACAACAACAACAACAACAAACAAAAAAAAAAAAACTGCCAGTTTTATTATGTTCTTAGTAGGAAATAATTTTTGAAACGTGCTGTGGTAATTAAGGTTGTGCGTCAACTTGGCTGGACCTGGTTGAGTGGCTGGGCAGCTGGTGGTAGTATTTCCCATGGTGGAAACTACTGTGAGCAGCTGAGTAGCTGCCTTAGGGATGTGGCCTGCTTCCTATATATAAGAAGAATACTTGGGAATGGTCTCTAGCTTATGGAACGCTTGAATTCTGCAAGTAGTTGAGTCATTGTTCAGCAGCCTGCCATGCTCTATTGATCTTGGGACTTTTAATGGACTTGAATTAATAGCCTGCCATGTGGTTTGGTAATATCAGGACTGTGCTTTATTACTTGTAAACCTTGGGCTTGTCAGCCTCAGCAGCCAGTAGCTGAGTGAAGAAAAGCCTCCAGCTTCAGTGCACTGGGAGCAGGAGGCAGAGCTGAAGCCCAAGATTGAAGGGCTGTCACTCAGCCTCTAGAGCCTGGCACTCTGAACTCAGACTTAAAGCCTCCAAACTGGAAGAGAATAAACTCCTGCTTGTTCAAGCCACCCCATTTGTGGTATGTATTCTTGTCAGAGCGATACTAGGTAACCAGAATATGTACCTTGTTCTGTTGATTCATAGAACAATTTCCTCAATCCTAGATTACACAAAGAACATGTGCCAGATTTGTATTTTGCACAAGCTCAAATAGCTCTGAACCTTACCATCAGGACATGAAGCATTTTCTGTGTCACTGGAACCTTCATTTTTCACAGGCACTCTAGGTGTGTCCTTGTCTTGAGCTGAAAGACAGAAGACAGTTCCTGATTAATAGAGAATTATAAGAATCAACTGTCAATTGTTCTGTCACCCTGAATTGTACTCTTAAATTTATAAATACTCCTGGGATTCAACTACTTTTGCAGGAAAGGTTAAAGGAAGAAAAAATGGGTTGAGTTGCTTGAATACTTTCATGCTTTCTTCTCCTAATTTGTGAAATAATAACATACACAAAGTCTCAAATTAGAAATCTGGTAGCACGAAAGCCAAGAAACTTGGTTTGATCAGAACAACCTACAATTTAAATTTATGGAAATGTTTCATGTGTGCCTTTGAATTTCTGTAGCTTAACCTTTGAAGAGAAAAATAAGAAAACCTATTTTGCCTTAGGCATACCTGTGATAGTTGAAGATGTGTCAACTTGGCTGGACTCCACTTGTGAGTGGTGGTTCCCATGATGGATCACATGACTGCGTCCTAAGCGGCCGGTCAGTCTAGGGGGATTTTCCCCAGGGGTGTGGCCCTATCCCAGGGACAAACTGGAAGAACTGCATTCTGAAATATGTGCTTCCTGGAGCAAGCAGCTCGCTGCTCGCCCCGGAGGAGGCTTTCGGATTCTTTCTTTGTTGGGAACGGCGACCCTGCGTGTCAGTTTGATTCTCCCAGCTCTGCTGCGCTTGCGGGAACCAGACGACTCCGGGCCCCATCTCTCTCCAGAGATGAACTTTGTGACTTGAACTCCTCTGCCGTGCATGTGAAAGCCAGACGGCCCTGGGCCCCATCCCCCTCCAGAGACGAACTTTTCAGCTTGAACTTGTCGGCTTCTACACGCTTGTGAGCCATTTATCTAAGATAAATTTCTCTCTCTCTCTTTCTCTCTCTATAAATATATATATATATATACTTTGCTGGTTTTTGTGTTTCTCTAGAGAACCCAATCCAACACAATACCTGAAAGCTGAAAGACTTATTCTTTTAGCAGTGAGGGATTTTATTATTATTATTTTTGGTTCTTAACAGAATTGAGCAGCTTATTTCCTTCCCTGTGAGGCCTTTTCAAATGCTACCATTTGAGTCCCATCTTTCGTTAATTTCCACCATGGTCATTCTATTACCCAGCTTCCAGAAGCATGTCATAGTTTACTATGGCTGAAATTATGTAATATACTTAAATGTGTTAGTAAAGGTGCAAAAAGGACATGGGGTCAGGATCTGTTGACCTCTTCTAACTTCACAAGAGGAAGACAGGACCATCAGCAGCAGCCCAAGGCTTATTCCTATGAGGCCAGAGACATGCTGCCACCCTCCAGCCTTTTACCAGTTCCAACACCATCTGTCCCTCCCACAGCACTCACTACTTCCCTGCTGGGTTCAATAATTTGTTGCAATGGCCACACAAAAATAATGACCATACTCACAATTGTGGGGTTTATTAGGGAAGTATCAGGTTCAGGAACACACTCAGGATACAATTCTTCTATCAGGACAGTCTCCCCTCTGCTGTGCTCTTGGATGCACCTTTCTGGACGTTGGCCTCTTGGCCTGGCCTCTGCTTCTGTCGCCTGGTAAACCTGTCTCTCTGTCTCGGTTCCAATGCCACCATATATCTGCCAAGGTGTCTCTCTGGTGGGTTGTCTCTCTATTTAGGCATCTCTCAGCCAAGGAGGTCCAAGGCAGGGATCTTGGGTGTAAAGATTTACTCCCCTTCACCTCCAGTTCTTCTCTCTTGATGGCAGTGAGATCCCCTCTCTGCCTCTAGGAGGACTCATTTTAGGCCTGGCAGAGTAACAAAACTAACCAATGCCAATATCAGAATTCTACATACCTTATTTTCATGGTCCCACCCAGTAATCCAGTGGGAGTTACAAAGCCTATGGGTAGAAAAGCCATACCAAGTAATCCACTGTACCAATTCACTTTGCTGAAAAATATTTTTCAAATAGTCAAAAGAATGATAATTTCTTACTTCTCAGCTAACTATTTATTATGTTTTTACAACTTGAAGAGAAAAGCCACTTTAAAATATAAATACTGGTAAAGTACTGGAAAATCCATTATTTGAATTTTTAAAATTATTTCTGTACATTGTGCAGAAGATTAATTTTTATTACATGAGTACTTATCAAACCCAGAGTATGTTCAATTTGATTTACTCTTTGGTGAGGATAACACAAGGATGGGAAAGAGCCAATTTATAATCTCATCACAGAAATAGACCAGCAAAGGTGGAATTTGTACTCTGTGCAATGATTTACTGAAGCTGACAATAAAGAGGTGTGACTCAAAGTTGACTGAGCTCTGAGCCTAGGTTGAAGGATGGGAGAAAGTTAGTATCTGAAGATATATGAAATTGATCAGAGTGAGTGAAACTGAAGGAAGTCATTTTAGATCTGAGGTCTGAAGGATAAGTGAAGAACCCATTGCTTCCAGGATTGAGAAAGATATTTGAAAATTAGAGATGTGTGTATTTGGGAATTAGCTATATAGAATTAGCACTGAAGATATGAGAGTGGATGAGAGAACCAAAGAAAAGGACAACACAAGAAGAAAAAATAACTCATGGGTTCTCAAGCTCTTCAAGGATAATGCAAAAGTAACTATGTCCATGAGTTCTTTTCATTAGTTCCTGAAGAGGAGATTGAGAAAAGGAAAACAAAATTTGAAACTTCTAACAATCTTTGTTAATATTATTTTATATTCTTTCTCACTAAGCCAGTTTTAGAAAGTGGACCATTTTCATTTTATTAACATTCCCTGAAAACATAATTCCAGAAGAAATTATTGATGGATTCCTATAAGCCCAGGAACAGAAAAACTGCTACTTATGACTCAAAATTCATAAGTAATAAGTGAAAAATAAATATTTGACTTTATTTAAAAGAGGAAATGTAAATATAGCAAATATTTGGATGACATTGTGGATTGAATTATGCTCCCCAAAAAGATATGTTGAAGTATCAACTCCCTGATACCTCAGAATGTGACCATTTCTGAAAATAAGATCTTTGAAGATATAATTAGTCAGACAAGGTTACACTGAATTAGGTGGGCCCAATGACTGGTATCCTCATAAGAAGAGATAAACAGACAAAGACACACAGAGAAGAGAATGCCTATGAAGACAGAGAGAAATTGAAATGATGCATCTACCAGTCAAGGAACATCAAGAACTGCAGGCAACCACAGAAACCAAGACAGAAGCATGAAACAGATCCTTCTCAGATCCTTAAGAAGGAAACAACCCCAGCAACATTTTGATTTTGGACTTCTAGCCTCCAGAAATGTGAGATACTATATTTCTGTTATTTTAAGCCACTCAGTTTGTTGTATTTTGTTATGGTAATCCTAGGAGAAACAAATACAGATGGAGAAAAAAAATAAAAGAAAGGAATTTTAAAAAAAAATTAAAAAGAGTGAAGCAAGTGACAAATTACAGAAAAATATTTGCACCTCTTATCATAGCCAAAGGGTTCCTAGTATCTTTACTACATATAACCCTTCTAAAAATAGAGATGAAGGGAAAATATTTAACAGACAGGTATTAAAAAATAAAAATTGTCTGTAAATTTGTGAAGATGATTCACCTTGCTCATAATGAGAGAAATGCAAACTTAAATCACACTGAGAAAGTGATCTCTGCTTCCACCTAACATGTAACTAGCATGTTACAGACTAGCTCTCCTAGCTGAGAATAGTTAGAATAGTTGGGCAGATTACTTAAAAAATGATTTTAAAGCATCAGAGAGCCATGAATGCAACATAAGGAAGTGAAAAATGGTGAGTCTTATATTTCATACATTACAAGAACTTGAGCAGAGCATCCATATGCCTTATGAAGCTAGGGGTAGAGGTTGGAGAAAGTGTTGGGTTAAGAATATACTAAGGAAGAAATATTCTAATAAGTACCTTAGATTTCCTGTGGGATCTCCTGGGGGTAAGGATGAACATGAACTTGAAATAGACCAACTCTTAAGAAAAAAAGAAATGGAAGTCAAACTTTATTCCACTCAATTTCTGAGTTACAGTGCTCTGTCCTACTTTAACTGACTCTGGGAAGCAAAAATTCCTCTCGAGAAGAAGACCAAAACATCTAGAGGCTCCAAATATTTCTTCAATTTTTCAAATACAGTGTTCAGCATTTAATTAGAAATTACCTGGTATTACAGAAGAACAAGACCAAATCATCGAAAACCAAGAATGTAAACAGGCAACATATAAAGACCCATCAGAGATCCAGACATTGAAGACACACAATTAAAAATGATGGTTGAGGGCTCTGGCAAGATGGTGGAATAGGCAGACAAGCTACACAGACCCTGTACAACAAAGCAATGAGAAACTAATTGAAACCAATACAGAAAACAATTTTGGAACCCTGAGCTTTAAAGGGAAGGAGAAAGAAATGGATTAAATACCAACTAGTAGAAGAAACTGAATGAAACAGTGAGTAAGGATAGACATGCAGCTGTGCACTGCTGTCCTGAGGGCACAGCCATTTTGAATAATTTCTGATAGCAACTTAAGAATCAGCTCTGCTCACCAAGCCTGTGTGGGCAAGGACTGCATTGATTCCTGATAACCAAAAGGTAGAACAGTGAAGAAGGGGACAGGTGGACCTGTGGACTGCTGGAGGCTCTCCTGAGGACACAGCCTTTTCAGATGTTTCCAAGTATCCAGCACAGCTGTTTCGAGTGTGTGTGGATGGCATTCTTTCTTAAACTACAACATGGGAATGCACTCCACCTGCCAAGGACAGCATGGATAATCACACTGGAGACTGACAACTGGAGAGGTGTGATATTCCCCTTGTTATTCTTATGTCCCATGCTCTCTTGATGAACAGAGGCATCCCCCTCCACATCTCCACTCACCTTCTTGACCTGCAGGCGCTCTATCCCCAGAGCCTGGGTGCCATGTCCCACCCCTCACAGTTTTGTTTTTAAATTATTCTTTTTATCTTTCTCCTCTCCTCCTTTTTTTTTCTCTTCCTTTTTCCTGGTTCCCTTCTTTTATCTTTCTTTTGGTTTTTCCCACCCCTTGTTTTTCCTTTTGCACTTTTCCCTAATCTTTTATGCTTGCTCTTCTTTCTCATACCAGTCTCCCCAGATATTGTGCCTTTTTCTCTCTCTCTCTCTCTCTTTTCTCATTACCTTTCTTTTATCATTTTAAAATATATTTTGAAAACTTTTTTTCTTATATATTGCATTTCTCTTTTTTTCTTTTGTGATTGTGCCCATTTGTTTACACGGTTTTTTTTTTTTTTTTTTTTTGGTGGTTTAAAAAATTTTTTTTGTCTGACTAAGTGGGAGACAGCAACCATTCTCAGACAATCTAACTATACCTGAATCTCTTGCAGCCCCATATAATGAGTTAAAGCTACCACTTGCTATTGCACCAACTGACCAATGATAGATAGCAGCCAAGACCAGCTCAACTTACCCTCAAATGCTGTTTATGAATAGCTAACAGACATCTGTACATTTGCTCTTATTCTTTTTCATACCCACCAGGAGACAGGTGGTGAGTGCCTAAGTGTTAACAACTAGCGAATAGAGGAGCGTAGTACCCTGCTCACACAGATATATCAAAACAAAAAAAAAAAAAAAGGAAAAAATCCTTCATGAATCACACCAACACACAACCATAAATTAAACATAAATACAACAACATCACAATGTCCCAGAGACAATAGACCATTATAGTCCATACAAAAAGCAAAATATAGTAGTAGAAACAGGGGACCAGGATACAAACCCAGAAAACATCCCTGAGGAAAAGGCAGAATTGGAACTCTGTGATAAAGAATTCAAAAGAATTATATTTAGGTACCTTCAACAGATTGAGAGGCAGATCAAGGAAAACACTGACAAAATCAAGGAAAATACAGACAAAACTCTACAACAATGTAGGAAAACAATACAAGAACCAACTGACAAAACAAACAAAAAATTAGAAATGATATAAAAACAACAACAAAACAAATCCAGAAGATTAATACTAAGATTTCAGAAATAGATAACCATTGAATGGACAAAGGAGTAGAATCAAATCAGTGGAAGACAGATTAATGAGATTGAGGAAAAATACCTCAAAACTACTTTGTCAAGGGATCAATAAGACAATAGATCAAAATATAATGAAGAAAGCCTAAGATTCATATGGGATACCATCAAGAAGAATAAACCCAAAATACCAAACACACTTCCATTGAATTGGACCCAACTCATAGCGACTCCTCCTTGGGTTTCTGAGGTGATATCATTACAGAAGTAGATTGTCCAGCCTTCTTTCTGAGGAGTGGCTGGTGGGTTTGAACTGCCAGTCTTCTGGTTAGCAGTCAAATACCTTAGGCACTATGCCACCAGAGCTCTCATCAAGAGGAAGAACCTACATGTAATTATAATTCCAGAACAAGAAAAGACAGATAAAACCACAGAGAAAATTGTCATAGATTTATTGGAAGAGAATTTCCCTAATACGATGAAAGACAAGAATATATACATTCAAGAAGTTCAATGAACCCCAAACAGGATAGATCCCAAAAGAAAATCAATGAGACATATGATAATCAAACTCATTAAAACCAAAGACAAAGAAAGAATCCTGAAAGCAGCACAGGAAAAAATGAAAAGTTACATACAAAGGGAAACCAATAAGACTAAGCTCTGATTTCTTAGCAGAAAACATGCAGGTGAGAAGGCAATAGAATAATGTATATAAAACCTTGAAAAAAAAAATCTTCAACAAAGGATTATATACTCAGCAAAATTTTCCCTCAAATATGAGGGTAAAATTAGGAGATTTCCAGATAGGCAGAAATTAAAACCAGACTAATCGTACAAGAGATGCTAAAGGGAGTCCTTCAGACAAAGAATCAACAACAGCAAACAAGAATAAATGATTAACATACATGATGACATAACCCAGAGACCAACCCAATTATAGAAGTATCCCACATGAAATAAGCTTACAAGACTGTAAAAAGGGATCAGAAACATCAATTGGTAAATAAGGACAACCACAAACTAAACAGAGAGAAAATTGTCAAAGTGTAATAAATTATAAGTGTAAATAAATAATTAACAAATAGTGTAGTTACAGAAGTTCTAAATGATGGAAGTCAAGACAATTACAAGATAGAACAGACTTTTAAATTTGGAAAGAAAATGAAATTATAGGGTAACCTCAAAGAAAAACAATAAACCTTCACATCAAAATAAAAAAGAGGAGAAGCACAAATACTTAGCAAATACTAAAATAATAGCAATGACAGAGATGATGACATGATCCATAAACACAATGAGCTCAGCACAGAAAATTATATGGAACAAAGAAATCAGCAACACCACAAAACAACATATAACAAAATGACATCAATAAATTCTTACTTGTCGATAATTACATTGAATGTAAAAGGATTTAATGCACTACTCCAGAAATGACATACATACAATGGAATACTATGCAACCCTAAAGAACAATGTAGAATCTGCAAAATACCACATAACATGGAGGAACTTGAAGGACATTATGCTGAGTGAAATAAGTCAATCACAGCATGACAAATACTGTATTAGTCTATTATTGTAAAAAAGTCAAGGAAAGATTTATACATAGAAGGAAAATTTCTTTGTTGGTTACCAGGGATGTGAGGGGAGAGGAAGCTAAATTCCTAGATAGGTTGGAAAAAAAGAAAAAAAAAAAATATAAAGAGATAGAGACAGAGAGAGAGAGAAAGAGAAACCAAAAATTATTAGTGGTACCAGAGGTAGGAGGGAGGGGGGAAAAGGGAAACTTTTGTTTGTGGAGCATTGGGTTTATTTTAATGGTGGTGGTGGAACATTTTGGAAAAGGGTAGCAATAATGGTGTCACAACATGAAGAATGTCATCAATGTCCCTGAGCTGTGAATGGGGAAGTTGTTATGCTGGCAAATGTCTTGTTGTTTGTTTTCACCACAATAAAAGTAAATATATATAAATAAATAAAAATAATGATTGATATGTTTAAGAAATGGGACACTGAGAGTTTTCCTTTTAAAAGTTATCAGAGGATTGGATACAAAAATGTGTGAAAAAATTTTCTAGATGAAAATTCTGTTGTTGTTGTTGTTGTTATGTGCCGTCGAGTCGGCGAAAATTCTAGAACTGAAAAAATTAACTGAAGAACAATTCCACCCACCTCATTATTTTACAATGGATTGTGTGAGAAGTTTCATGCTGTGTCTCCCACTATATTGATATCAATCAGCATTAACTGCAATGTTAGGTGTGAGATCCAAGAGAGAAAGAGATTCAAGATAGATAGAAGGAAACAGGAATCAAAGGCCTATATAGTGCTACATAGCTACATACCTGAAACAGAGGAAGGCATAGACTGTTAAATCTTCTTTGGTAGACATTCTTTATTTAATATCATGAGTATGGTACATGCATGAGTATGTATATATGTGTGCATGTGTATCTGTGTATGTGAAAGATGGCATGCTTATATGAATATGTATGCACATATGTGTGCATGTATAAGTATGTGTGTGTGTATCTGTGCGTGCATTTTGGAAAGAAGGGAAAGAATGACAGACATTTGTTACTCTGACATGTGTGAAAAAGGTATTATTCCTAATCCCTTCTCCCCTGCTGGGCAATGCAAACTGACTGCCCTAAAGAAATGAATCCATTTCACACAAGCAACAGAATCTGATCAAAACAAAAATTGCTTCAACAGCTTATTTATTTCAGCTTGCCTGTCCCTCTCCCCGTTTTGATTGCTACTGCTTGGAACACAAACAAGAGGTATATTTCAGGGCATCTAGCAGGAGATGAAAGATGCTAAAATAGAAAGAGTTTAGGACATTCAGTACCATTTACATTTTTGGTTACCAACTGCAACTGACCTCAAAACCTTGATTATGGTAACCTTTTGTAGGTCAGAGGTGTTACATAAAAAGTAATATACGAGGCAAGTCCAACACAGAGCACAAGATACTGAGTTGCATCCAGACTGCAGTTAACTAGAGTTTTAAATACATAAATATGGATAAATGTTGGCAAATCTGCTAAGCTTTTCTCTCTTGAGATTTGCATTGACAGTAAATACCACGTGACAAATGGAGTTATAAACAATTATTTCTCAGAACATGTAGCTGCATGGAAACCATGACAGTCAAAGAGAGTATAACTTGTCTGCATTAAATTTTTGTATTGAATTAAACAAATGTTAAATCAAACATTCTTGAACCACCTTGACAACTGTTTCAACTTTATTATTAATGTAGTATATCATATAATTGTTGAAAAATGCTCACTTCTTTCCTGCCACCCCCATGGGAGTATATGTCACTGTCCTTTAACTTTGCACTTGGCCATAAAAGTTGATTTGGTCAATGGAATATTAGCAGAAGTTAGTCAAGTAGAGGCTTGAAATGCACACAAGCAGCTGGAACTTCTCTTGTGCTCCTGACTTTCACTAAAAGAACATGTTTTAGGGGGTCACTGATTCAAGTCAGGTGATACCTTGATCCAACCTACAGCCTGAAGTGCTTCTTGGCTCAGACTAGTTGTAGCTGATCCCCATATCCATAAATCTAACTATGATTGTTGTCTTAAGTCCAGAGATTGAAGATGGTTTGTTACATATTATTATTGTTGTAATAAGTAATTAACATGCTCAATATTATTTTTTAAACTGCCTGAGGCTTAATGTTGCTTTCTAATTTTGTCCCATAACAAAGTATAGCTGATCTTTATTGAGTTCTAATATTTTTAGTTGCATTTCTTTATTTGTTGTTGTTGTTATGTGCCGTCAAGTCGGTCACAACTCATAGCGACCCCTCCTTGGGTTTCCGAGGCAGTATCACTACAGAAGTAGGATTGCCCAACCTTTCTTCAGAGGAGTGGCTGGTGGGTTTGAACTGCCAGCCTTCTGGTTAGCAGTCAAGTGCCTTAGGCACTATGCTACCAGAACTCCCTCTTTATTTATTTATTTTTTTTAGTGCATGTTAAAAAGTATTCTAACTTGTATTTATTATTGAAATTGCTAGGCAAAAAATAAAAATTCTATTAGAGTGAATTTTGCATGAGATTTCATTTTTACAGTTTTATATTGTAGTAAAATATATATAACAAAATATCTGCCACTTCAATCTTTTTCAGATGTATGACTCACTCACTCACTCACTCTCACTGCCATCGAGCTGGATCTGACTCATAGCGACCCTTCCTTGTGTTCTGAGGCAGTATCACTACACAAGTAGATGCCCAATCTTTCTTCCAAGAAGTGGCTAGTGGGTTTGAACTACCAGCCTTCTGGTTCACAATCAAATGCCTTAGGCACTATGCCACCAGTGTCAGTTACATTTGCCATGTTGTGCAACCCTCATCACTTTCTGTTTCCAAATTTTAACCCTCATAACTTTCTGTTTCCAAATTTTTCCATCACTTTTAACAAGAACTCTGTACCTCTTAAGCAATAATACCTCTTTTCCCACCCCACCTGACTCTGGTAATCACTAATGAACTTTGGGTTCTATGTGTTTGCCTCTTTTATATATTTCATATAAATAGGATCACATATAATTTGTCCTTTTTTGTCTAACATTTCACTCAGCATAATGTTTTTGAACTTCATTCGTGTTGTAGCATGTATCAGAACTTCATTTCTCTTTATGATTGAGTAATATTCCATTGTATATATATACAGGGAATATACAAACAATATTATTTTCCATTCATCTGTTTATGGACACTCAGACTGTTTTCTACTACTGGACTATCTTGATAGTGCTCCAATGAACATTGACGTACAACTCTCTGTTTGCATCCTGCTTTCAATTATTTTGGATATGTATCTAGGAGTGGAATTGCTGGGTTATATGGCAAGTCTATGTTTAAAATTATTTTAATTTTAATTTTAGTGAAAATATACACACCCAATGCAAAATGAGTATGGAACTTTGTTTTCTGACATCCTCTAACTTCATGATGGGGAGAGAGAATCGCCATCAGCATCAACAGCCCAAAGCTGATTCCTATGAGGCAGAGGTCAGACATGCCTCCACTGTCCCAAACTTTTTATCAATTCTGATGCCAATCATCTTTTCCAACAACACTATTTATTTATCTATTGGGTTTGAGAGTTCATAGCAATGGCCACACAAAACTCAAGATAGTACTCAAATTTATGGTGTTTATTAGGGAAGTAATAGGCTACAGTTCAGGAACAAGAATGTTCATGATAAAGTTCTTTACATGGAACAAAATTCAAAAAACACAATAATGACCAGAATTATTGGTTGGATGGAGTCTGGTGAGACCCCCAAGACTATGGCCCTGGGATACACTTCAGCCCTGAGATAAAACTCACTCCCAAGGGCTATTTCTCAGCCCAAAAGTAATAAGAATTACATGCAGAACACCCAATCCAGGGAGATGCACCCACCTACTCTATGGAGTTACATCCCTTGGAGCATTCAGCCATGGGACACCAGAGTGGCAACACAGAAGAAAAGCTGGACACACAGGAGTATATAACTAAGAAAGAGGAAGATTCCTGTTAAATTGCACAGATTCCAATCAATGTCACTAATCAAAATGTGCATGAATTGCTGAGAGGAAAACCAATTTTCTCTGTTAACTTTCACTAAATAATAACATTTAAAAAAAAAAAAAAGGAGAAAAAAAGAAGGAAGAAGAAATACACAGTCATTGTAGCTAAAAGACATTCAATTCAACATTTCAGGAGGTAGCATGTGGTCAAGAAGTGATAATACTGAAGGAAGAAGTCCACACTGCACTGAAGGCATTGGTGAAATAGAAGCCTCAAGGAATTGATAGGCTAACAATTGAGATGTTTCAACTAATGAGTGGACAATTGAAAATATTCAATCAACTATGCCAAGAAATTTGGAAGACAGCTATTTGGCTACCTGACTGGCAGAGGTTCATATTTGTGCTCAATCCAAAGAAGGATGATCCAATGGAATGTGGAAAACATTGAACCAATATCATTATCTCACACAAGTAAAATTTTTCTGAAGATAATCCAAAAACAGTTGCAGCAATACATTGACAGGGAATTGTCAGATATTCAAGCTGAATTCAGAAAAGTACATGGAATAAGAGATATCATTGCTGATGTCAGATAAATCTTGGGTGAAAGTAGAGAATACTAGAAAGTTATTTTCATGTGTTTTGTTGACTAGGCAAAGACATTGGACTGTGTGGATCATAACATATTATGAATAATATTACAAAGAACTGGAATTCCAGAACATTTAATTATACTAATATGGAACCTGTACATAGACCAAGAGGCAAAATAAGGGTAGGCTGTGTGGCTTAAAAAGAGGAAAGATGTGTCAGGGTTGTGTTTTCACTGTACTTGTTCAATCTATTCGCAGAACAAATGATCTGAAAAGCTGGGCTAAATGAAGAACAAAACATCATCAGGATTGAAGGAGGACACATTAACATCCTGTGATATGCCAATGGCACAACCTTGCTTCCTGAAAGTGAAGACAAACAAACAAAACACTGATTCCAACTTATTGTTGTTGTTGTTATGTGCCATCGAGTTGGACCCAACTCATAGTGACCCCTCCTTGGGTTTCCAAGGCAGTATCACTATGGAAGTAGATTGCCCCATCTTCCTTCCAAGGAGTGCCTGGTGGGTTTGAACCACCAGCCTTCTGGTTAGCAGTCAAGTGCCTTGGGCACTATGCTACCAGAGCTCCTAATTCCAACTCATAGTGAACCCCATTAGGTTTCCCAGGTGGTAAATCTTTATGGAAGTAGATTGCCCAATCTTGCTTCCATGGAATGGCTGGTGGGTTTGAACCACCAACCTTCTGGTTAGCAGTCAAATGCCTTAGGCACTGGAAGAGGACTTGAAACATTTACTAACAAAGATCAAAGACTACAGCTTTCAGTATGGATTATATCAACATAAAGAAAACAAAAAATGAGGAAAATAGTATCTCTTTAATAGTCCCCACGTTAATTCCCTCTAGCATCTTAGTGCCTGAAAAACTAGGTGGAGCAGCTTGAAATTCTAGTGCTCTGAAGAGCTCATTAAGTCAGAGTATGCCAAACTCAAGGGAGTAGTATTAGGGAGGAGAAAAGGGCAGGGGAAAAACAACAAAAACGGAAACTTGCCCTGTGGAGCGCTGACCAGCATGTGAGAAAGGCCATCAGAGACCTCCTTGGGGGAGCGCCGACCAGCAGGTGAGAAAGTTCATTGAAGACCTCCCTGATGTAGTGGAGAGAAAGCACCACCCCAGAGAATATGCAGCCACTCCATGGATCTACCTTCAGCACCTGCTTTTATCACTAAACTTGGGACACTGGGTGTGTGCAGACGTTTCTCTGGCTCCAGCACTGCTGAAGCCCAAGCAGAGAGAACATTAATGCCACAAGTGGGAAGGCCCCGGGGGGAACTCCCACAGTGGATTGCGGAATGGGAATAGTTACCTTAGGTCAGCTTTTTGGCACAGAGGGGCATCGAGAGCAGGGTTTTTGCATGTGTCTGAATCTGTTGGAAAGTGACAGCTCCCTAACAGTTGGAGTCTTTGCTGAACTTGAGCTGTGGGCCTGTGAATAACAGTACAACATCATCATTAGCAACCTGCTCAAAGCCCTAGAAACCACTCCTGGCACCTTGGAGCTTTTCCTTGTTCTCTCTTCTCCTCCCACTTTCTCTGCCTCAACCCTCCCTCATTCAATAGAAAAACCACATTCAGACACCATAATACCTACCAGCTCGAATCCTAAACTCTCTTTACGACAAACAGAGACCTACAACAACATTCCACACAGCAATTCCATCATCACAAAGAAAACTGAAGAGCAACCCAACACACCTGAATTAACAACCAAAAATATAAAATACACCAGCTCCACCTTTTCAAAAAATTAAATCATAAAACCAAGACAAAACAAATCAATACATAACCAATAGTTAAAGACAACTTCCAAATGTCTAGGAAACAACAGACAACCTCAAATCAAACAAACAAACAAACAAACAAAACAGGACAAGACATTAGAAGTAAAATCTGAAACAAAGATCTCATTAAACATGGAGGAAGAGGAGGCAATAGAATTATCTGAGAAGGAATTTAGAAGATATTTTTATAGAGCTCTATAAAAACCCAAGGAAACCCCAAACAGAAGCAAGGAGAACACAGAAAGATCCCTGGGAGAACTCAGGAAAATCATTCAAGAACAAAATAACAAGATAAAAGCACAATGAGAACTCATACAGAAACAACAGTTAGAAATCCAGAAGATGAATACCAAAATTTCAGAATTACACAACACAGTGGAAGCACAAAAGAGTAGGATAGAACTGGCTGAAGAATGCACTTCCCAACTAGAAGACAAATCTCAGGACACCAGCTTGTATGAAGAAAAATCAGAACAAAGATTTAAGAGAAATGGAGAGAACCAAAGAGTTACATAGGATGACATGAAAAGAAACAACATATGCTTCATTGGAATTCCAGAACAAGAAGAGGTGAAACACTGAGAAAATTGTGGAAGACCTATGAACAGAAAACTTCCCTGATAACATGAAAGAAGAAAAGATATTTGTCCAAGAAGCTCACAGAATCCCATACAGGATAGATCCCAAGAGAAAAACATCGAGGCGTATTAAAATCAAACTCTCCAAAACCAAAAAAAGAAAGAATTTTTCAAACTGCCTGGGATGAAATAAATATTACTTATAATAATCAAACAGTTTGTCTAAGCTCCAATTATTCAGCAGAAACATTACAGGCAAGAAGGCAATGAGACAGCATATATAAAACACTGAAGGAAAAGAACTTCCAAGCAAGCATCTTATATACAGCCAAATTATCCATCAAATATGGGGCAAAATCAAGGCATTCTTAGAGAAACAGAAATTAAGGGATTCTGTGAAAACCAGACCAACTCTACAAGAAATGCTTAAGGAAGTCCTTCCAGTAGAGAACTCACAACAGAGAACAACAAAATCAGGACACATGACATCAATACTAAAACCAAATCAGAAATATACACTCCAAATAAGACCATAAAACATTGTACACTAGCAATTAAAGAAGCCAATCTGCACATGAAAACAGTAACTAACCAATAGAAGGGATAAAACTTCTAGGTACGAACTTCCAACTGGAGAGAAAACAGGACAACGTCCTCATAGAACAGACTGTTCTAAAAATGTAGAGACAAGAATTCACTCCAAGGTAACCACAGAGAAAATTAACAATCCCACTAAACAAATCCAGAAGGAAGGAAGACATATGGATTTAATGAGCACAAAACCAACAATAAGAAGAAAGGAGAGGAACTACTTGACAACAAATTGAACTCAGCACAGAAAAATATATGGACCAAGGAAACACCAACAACGTGACAAAAAAATAAATAAATAAATAAATAGAATGACAGCAATCAAGGCATAACTATCACTAATTACACTAAATGTGAATGAATTAAATACACCAATCAAGAAAAAGAGAGTGGCAGACCAGATAAGAAAAGAAGACCCATCAATATCCTGCCTATAAGAGACCCACTTTAGACACAAAGATAAAAACAGATTAAGAGTTAAGGCATGGAGGGGAGGTTCCAGCAAGATGGCAGACTAGGCAGAAAGACTGCACAGACCCTCTTCAACAAAGAAAAGGGAAACCAATTAACACAAACACAGAAGATAATCTTGGACCCCTGAGCCTTGAAGAGGAGGATATAGAAGTGGAATAAACCCAAAATAGCAGAAGAATTTGCATGAAAATACCAAAAAAGGAGACATACGGAGCTGTGGTCTGATAGCGATCCTGAGCGATCCTGATGGCACACAGACAGCTTGTAGATTCCCAAGTGGTGGTAGGACCTAAGAATTAACCTTAAAATCAGCCCTACTAGCCAAGAACTGCACAGAGGACTGCTCTGGTGGCTGGGGAATAAACAGAGAACGTGAAGAGAAAGGCGGTCTGAGCTGTGGACTTTTGCCAGTCTGGAGATGCCACCATTTTGAGGGTTTAAAAGCAGCTTGACTATTTTGGATATTTAAAGAGATAGTGTGCTCACAGATTCCTGGGGCATAAGAACACGTTCTGCTTTCCAGCAACCCCATGGTCACTCCGGACCTGCAAGACTGAAAAGGCACCACATTCTTCTTGTTACTCTTATACCCCACACCCACTTGGTGAATGGAGGTGCGGCCATCCCCTGCTCCCACCTACCTTCTGGGCCTACAGAAACTCCATCACAGTCTGTGTGCTCAGACAGAACCTGGGTGCCCTGCCTTGTCCTCAACCGATTTTTTTTTCTCTTTTTGTTATTTTTTTCTTTTTCACTTTGTTTTTTTGGGTGATTAGTTTCCTTGTATTTGTCTGTTTAAAAACAACTATTATTATTAATTCTTTTGTCCTCTTTACTATTAACTTATTACTATTTACTTAATCTTCCCCTCCCAGGTCTTAGTTTTCAGCATTTTTTCTTTTCCCTGT
>NW_006921745.1:6572256-6578959 GCF_000298275.1 Orycteropus afer afer | reverse complement strand
CTTGGCATAACTGAGTGAGTGCCTCCAATCGGGCATCTGTTTGTTGAAATATCTCAATCGGTATGCCATCAATTCCTGGAGCCAGTTCTTTCATTGCAGCTTTGACTTCTTCCTTCCTTACCATTGGTTCTAGATCATATGCCACTTCATGAAATGGATGAAGATCGATCAGTTCTTTTTGGTATAGTGACTCTGTGTATTCCTGCCATCTTCTCTTGATGTTTCCTGCATCATTCAATATTTTGCCGGGGATCTATGTAGGAGTTCCTTGATAGAGAGGGAGAAAAATGTGCAATAAAACTCAAAATCATTTGGAAAAAAAAAAAGTGTGGAGACCAGCTTTGCTTGTCCGATAGAGCCTGGTAGAACTACTGTGACTATGGCCCCTAGCTTCCCTTCAGGGCTGGAATTGAACCCACACCTGTGGTTTCCAGCCAAACAAAAGACAGCCATATGAGTTAAACATTTACCTCAAGTAGATACACTCCTTGGAGAGAACAATCATGGGAGAAAGAAGTGCTGCTTATGCACAGGGAGACATCTCAGGGGGCTGGGGTGCATGGAGATATGGACATAAAGAAGAGGTAACTATGGGGAGAAAGTGGGAGGGGAGCTGTTGCATTGTGATAAACTGTGGCAATGTCATGAGACAAGGTATATGTGAACCACTGTATGGAAAGTAAATTTGTTCTGTAAATCTTCACCCAAATCACACACACACAAAAAGAGTTAAAGTGTGGAAAAAATACACCAAGCCAATTTTGAAAGAGAAGATGCAAATATAAATATACCAAAAAAGAGCAGGAGTGGCAATATCAATTTCTGATAAAATAGACTTTAAGTTGAAAAACAACATAAGAGACAAAGAAGGACAGTATATGATGCTGAAAGGGTCAATTGACAAAGAAGACATTACAAAAATAAATATTTATGCATGCAATGAAAGTGCTCCAAATATATGAATCAAGTATTAATTAAATGAAAAGGGACAATAAACAACTCTACAATAGTAGTAGGGGATTTTAACACACCACTTTCAAGGAGGGACAGATCACCAAGAAAAAATCTCAACCAAGATTCAGAAGAACTCAACAACACAATCAACCAACTCGACCTCATAGACATATACAGAGCATTCCAGCCAACAAAAACACATTTCACATTCTTCTCCAGTACTCATGGATCCTTCTCCAGAGTAGATCAAATGTTAGGACATAAAAGAAGTTTCAACAGACTCAAAAACATAGAAATACTACAAAGCATCTTCTCAGACCACAAAGTTATAAAATTAGAGATTAATAATAGGAAAATAAGGAAAAAAACATCAAGCATATGGAAGCTGAGCAATTCACTGTTCAAAAACTACTGGGTAATAGAACAAATAAAAAGTGAAATTAAAAGTAAATTCCCAGAAACAAACAAGAATGAAGATACATCATACCAAAACCTATGGGACACAGAAAAGCAGTACTCAGAGGTCAGTTTATAGCAGTAAATGCATACATCAAAAAAGAGAAAAGAAACAAAATAAACATTCTAACTCAACAAGTCCAACAGCTAGAAAAAAACAACAAAAGAATCATATAGTATCCAGAAATAAGGAAATAATAAAAATAAGAGCAGAAATAAATGAAACAGATAACAAAAAAAAGAGAGAGAGAGAGAGAAAATCAACAAAATAAAAAGCTAGTTCTTCAAAAAGATTAACAAAATTAACAAGCCATTGGCAAATCTAACAAAAGAAAAGAAAGAGAAGATGCAAATTACAAGAATAGTAAATGAAAAAGATGTCATCACAACAGAATCAACTAAAAATAAAAAAGATACTGACAAAATATTATGAAAAACTGTACTCCAACAGATTTGAGAACCTAGAAGAGATGGACAAGTTTCTAGAATCACAAGACCTACCTAAACTATCCCACTCAGAGACAGAATACTTGAACAGATCCATAACAAAAGAAGAAATTGAACAGGTCATTAAAAAAAAAAAAATGTTCTGGTCCTAATGGCTTCACTGGAGAATTTTACCAAATATATTCAGAGAAGAGTTGATACTTATATTACTCAAGCTACTCCAGAACATAGAAAATGATGGAATACTCCCAAACTCTTTTTATATAACAAGCATAACACTAATACCAAAATCAGGGAAAGACACCACTAAAAAGGAAAACTACAGACCAACATCCCTCATGAATACAGTTGCAAAAATCTTCAGCAAAATCCTAGCCAACAGAAGCCAACAACATATATAAAAAAATACATCCTGATCAAGTGAGATTCATACCAGGTATGCAAGGGTAGTTCAACATCAAAAAAACAATGTAATCCACCGCACAAACAAAACAAAACAAAAAAACCTTATGATTATATCAATTGATGCAGAAAAGGCATTTGATAAAATCTAACACCTGTTCCTGTTCAGAACTCTCAGCAAAGTAGGGAGAGAAGGGAAATTCCTCAACATAATAAAAAGCATATATGCAAAGTCAACAGCCAACATCGGTATTAATGGAGAAAGACTCAAGGCATTCCACTGATGAACAGGAACCAGACAGGGATGTATGTCTTCTATCACCACTTCTATTTAACATTGTTTTGGAAGTCCTGGGCAGGGCAATAAGGGAAGAAAGGGCAATAAAAGGCATACAAATTGACAAAGAGGAAGTAAAACTATCTCTATTTGTGGATGATATGATCCTGTACCTAGAAAATCCAAGAGACTCAAAAAAAAAAAAAAAAAAAAACCTGGAACCAATAGGTTTAGCAAAGTGGCAGGATACAAGATCAACATACAAAAATCATTTGGATTCCTCTACACCAGCAAAAAGTCCTCTGATAAAGAAATAAGAGAAACAATGCCATTTACATTGTTGTTGTTTGTTGTTGTTTGTCATCGAATCAGACCTGACTCATAGCGACCCCTCCTTGGGTTTCCCAGGCAGTATCACTACAGAAGTAGATTGCCCCATCTTCCTTCTGAGGAGTGGCTGGTGGGTTTGAACCTCCAGCCTTCTGGTTAGCAGTCAAGTGCCTTAGGCACCATGCTACCAGAGCTCCCATTAAAGATAAAATATCTAGGAATAAACCTTACCAGAGACACAAAATACCTATATAAAGAAAACTATAAAACACTACTACAAGAGACAACAAGGGCACTACATAAATGGAAGAACCTACCTTGTTCATGGATGTTGTTGTTGTTGTGTTCCATCGAGTTGGACCCGACTCATAGCGACCCCTCCTTGGGTTTCAGAGGCAGTATCACTACGGAAGTAGATTGCCCAACCTTCCTTTCGAGGAGTGGCTGGTGAATTTGAACTGCCAGCCTTATGGTTAGCACTCAAGTGCCTTAGCCACTATGCTACCAGAGCTCCTTGTTCATACATAGGTAGAGTGAAAATTGTGAAAATGTCAATACTACCTAAAGCAATCTACACATTTAATGCAATCCTGATACAGATACCAACCAAATTTTTTAAGGACATGGAAAAGAAAGACCTCAGATAAGCAGAGCACTTCTGAAGAAGAACAAAGTTGGAAATCTCATACTCCCAGATATTAAAACCTACTATACGGCCACAAGGAGCTCTGGTAACATAGTGGCTAAGGCACTTGACTGCTAACCAGAAGGCTGGCGGTTTAAACCCTCCAGCCACTCCTCAGAAGGAAGATGGGGTAATCTACTTCCCTAGTGATACTGCCTCAGAAACCCAAGGAGGGGTTGCTATGAGTGAGGGGCTGACTCGACGGCACACAGAAGCAGCAGCAGCATACAGCCACAGTAGTCAAAACAGCATGATATTGGTACAATGATAGACAGATAGACCAATGGAACAGAATCGAAAGTCCAGATATAGACCCATCCATCTATGGACAGCTGATCTTTGACAAAGGTCTAAAACCCATTAAATGGGGAAGAGACAGCCTCTTTAACAAATGGTGCTGGCAAAACTGGCCACTTGCAGAAAAATGAAACAAGACCCATACTACACCCCACACACAAAAACAAACTGAAGCTGGATCAAAGACTTAAATGTAAAACGAAAACTATAAACATCATCAAAGTTAAAATAGGGGCAAATCTGGGGGCCCTAATTTATGGCACAATATACACTATCAAGCATAAGCCAGAATGCACAGGAGGTAGAAGAGAGACTAGATGACTGGGACCTTTTAAAAATTAAAAATTCTTATGTGCATCAAAATACTTTTGTCAAAAGGGTGAAAAGAGAACCTACAGATTGGGAAAAAATATTTGCCTATGACATATCTGATAAAGGATTTATCTCCAAAGTCTATAGAAAACTTCAACACCTCAACACCAAAAAGACAAACAACCCAATTTATAAATGGGCAAGACTTGAACAGACACTTCACTGAAGACAATATGCCTGTGGCCAACAGACACATGAGGAAGTGCTAGTGATATTTAGTCATTGCTGTTGTTATGTGCTCTCGAGTCGGACCCGACTCATAGTGACCCCTCCTTGGGATTCCGAGGCAGTATCACTACGGAAGTAGATTGCCCAACCTTCCTTCCGAGGAGTGGCTGGTGGGTTTGAACCTCCAGCCTTCTGGTTAGCAGTCAAGTGCCTTAGGCACTAGGCTACCAGAGCTCCCTTTAGTCATTAGAGAGATGCAAATCAAAACGACGAAGAGATATCACCCCAGCAATAATACCAATGTTCAACAGGACAGAAAATAACAAACGCTGAAGAGGTTGTGGAGAGATTGGAACCCTTGTACACTGCTGGTGGGATTGTAAAATGGCACAACCATTGTGGCATACTGAAAATAGAAATACCATTAGACCCAGCAATTCCATTAGTAGAAATATATCCTAAAGAGCCGAGAGGCAGTGCATGAACAGACATATGCACACCTATGTTCATTGCAGCACAATTCTCAATAACAAAGAGATAGAAACAACCTAAATGCCCATCAACAGATGATTGGATAAACAAATTATGGTACATGCACACA
This sequence comes from Orycteropus afer afer, assembly GCF_000298275.1. Lineage (NCBI taxonomy): Eukaryota > Metazoa > Chordata > Mammalia > Tubulidentata > Orycteropodidae > Orycteropus > Orycteropus afer. Next base: position 6,573,970 of record NW_006921745.1, on the reverse strand, counting down.
AGGGAATACTACGCTACATTAAAGAACAGTGAGGGATACGCACTTCATCTCACAATGTGGATGAGCCTGGAGGATATTTGGTGAGTGAAATAAATCAATCACAGAACAACAAGTACTGTATGAGCCCATTACTGTAAAAAGACAAAGGGTTTGCTTGGGAAAGGGAGCTCACCTTGTAGGTTACCAGTGTGGGGAAGGAAGGAGAAGGATTAATTTTGGGCTAGTTGGGGCCCACACACTGATGTGGATAGGGGGAGGAATGTATGGAAAGAGTCTGTGACCACCATGATAAGATTAGGAAAAGAGCAGTCACAAAACTATGCAGATAGGGGATAGATGACAGATGCTAATACCAACCAGTGTGCCCACAATACCGCATTACCATTAACACCAAACACCAGGCTACAGATAAATACATAAATACCTGAGAGGATCAGATGGGTGTCAGTGAATAGGAGTAGACTCTAGACGAAGGATAGATTCAGTGGAGGCAAATCTTTCACAGATATCAGTGATATAAAATACCTGTAATCCTTATAGAAACAATAGAGGACAGACATAGAGTAATCCCTCACAGACACCCAGACATGAAAAATGTGGAACAAAATCCAAAAACTCAATAATGACTAGAATTACTGGCCAGATGCAGTCTGGTGAGACCCCCAATACTATGGTCCTGTGATACATTCTGGGCCTGGAATAAAGGTCACTAACAAGGACTGGCTCTCAGTCCAATAGTAAACAAGATGTACATGCAGACCACTCAACCCAGAGTGACGCACCCACATACTCCATGGAACTGCATCCCTTGGAGCAATTGACCATGGGGCACCAGCGGGGCAACATTCACATGGAGGAAAGGCAGGACAAACAGGAGTGCATATCTACGAGGGGCAAAAGGGTAGGGTTACTGTAGAGGGAGGGGGGAGACTAGGTTAGGGTTGGGCATGGCAAATGAGGAGTGAAACTAAATGTACACATAATGTTGAATGTAAAAGCAAACTCTTAGAATAAAAAATTTTAAAAAATATACAAAAATCCTCACCACTGGACCAATAAACAACATCACAATAAATGGAAACTACTGACATTTTCAAGAATCTCATTTTACTTGGATCCATGAATAATGGAAGGAGCACTCAAGAAATCAAATGAGATCAATCCAAGATGGTAGACCTGGCAGGTATATTAACTAGACCCTCTACAACAAAGACCTGAGACACCAAATGAAAGGAATATGGATGACAATCCTGGAACCTAGAGCTTCAAAGGAAAGTATAAAGAAGTAGATTAAATACTGATTAGTGGAAGAGACTAAAAGGAAACAGTGAAGGAGGCATGTTGTTGTTTTTAGGTGCTGTTGAGTTGTTTCCAACTCATAGCGACCCCATGCACAGCAGAAGGAAACACTGCCCGATCCGGCGCCAGCTGCATGATCCCTGCTATACTTGAGCCCATCATCGCAGTCACCATGTCAATCCATCTTGTTGAAGGCCTTCCCCTCTTACGTCAAACCTCTACCCTACCAAGCATGACATCCTTCTCCAGGGAATGGTCCCTTCTTACAACATGACAAAAGTAGGTGAGATGAAGTCTGGCCATTCTCATTTCCAAGGAGCACTTCCTCCAGGACAGATCTGTTAGTTCTTTTAGCAGTCCATGGTACTTTCAGCATTCTTTGCCAGCACCACAACTCAAAAACATCAACTCTTCT
>NW_006921745.1:6540206-6571346 GCF_000298275.1 Orycteropus afer afer | reverse complement strand
TAATTTCCACATTCTGTGGGATCACCTTTCTTTGGAATGGGCACAAATATGGATCTCTTCCAGTCAGTTGGCCAGGTAGCTCTCTTCTAAATCTTGGCATAACTGAGTGAGTGCCTGCAATGGGGAATCCATTTGTTAAATATCTCAATGATTCCGTTAATTCCCGGAACCTTGTACTTCACCAATTCTTTCATTACAGCTTTGACTTCCTCCTTCAGTACCATTGGTTCTAGATCATATGCCATCTTCTGAAATGGATGAAGATTGACCAGTTCTTTTTGGTACAGTGATTTGGTGTATTCCTGCCATCTTCTCCTGATGTTTCCTGCATCATTCAATATTTTGCCCATAAAATCTCTCAATACTGCAACTCGAGGCTTAAATTTTTTCTTTAATTCTTTCAGCTTGAGAAATGCTGAGCATGTGATTCCCTTTTGATTTTCAAACTCCATGTCTTTGCACATTTCATTATAGCCATTGATTTTGTCTGCTCGAGCTGCTCTTTGAAATCTTCAGTTCAGCTCTTTTATCATTTCTTCCATTTACTTTAGCTACTCTCTGCTCAAGGGCAAGTTTCAGAGTTTCTTCTGTCATCCATTTTGGTCTTCTCTTCTTTTCTCCTCTCTTTAGTGATCTCTTGCTTTCTTCATGGATAATGTTCTTGATATCCTTCCACAATTCTTCTGGTTTTCAGTCGTTGGTGTTCAATGCATCAAATGTATTCTTTAGATGATCTCTCAATTCAGTAGGGATATATTCAAGATCGTATTTTGGCTCTCTTGGACTTGTTTTAATTGTCTTTAACTGCAAGTTGAACTTGCATGTGAGCAGTTGATGGTCAGTTCCACAATCAGCTCCTGGCCTGGTTTTGGCTGAAGATACTGAGCTTTTCCACCGCCTCTTGCCACAGATGTAGTTAATCTGATTCCTGTGTGTTCCATATGATGAAGTCCATGTGTAGAGCCGCTGTTTTTATTGTTGAAAAAAGGTGTTTGCAATGAACAAGTCATTAGTCTTGCAAAATTGTACCATGTGATTTCCAGCATTATTTTTGTCACCAAGACCAAATTTTCCAACTACTGGTGATTCTACTTTGTTTCCAACTTTGCATTCTAGTCACCAGTGATAATTAACACAACCTGATTGCATGTTCAGTCAATTTCAGACTGCAGAAGTTGTTAAAATTCTTCAACTTCCTCATCTTTGGCTTTGGTGGTTGGTGCATAAATTTGAATAATAGTCATATTAATGGGTCTTCGTTGTAGTCGTATGGATATTATCCTATCACTGACAGCATTGTATTTCAGGACAGATCTTGAAACATCCTTTGTGATGATGAATGCCACGCCATTCCTCTTCAAACTGTCATTCATATGGTTGTCTGATTCAAAATGGTCAAAACCAGTCCATTTCAGCTCACTAATGCTGAGGATGTCAATCTTTATGCATTCCCTTCATTTTTGACAATTTTGCTAGATTCAAACTTCGTACATTCCACGTTCCGATGATTAACAGATGTCTGCAGCTGTTTCTCCTCAATTTGAGTGGTGCCACATCAGCAAATGGAGGTCTCGAAAGCTTTACCTTATCCATATGTGTAAGGCTGGGTTTACTCTGATGATGCAGCTCTTTCCCAGTGCTATTTTGATAGCCTTCTAACCTAACCGGACTATTCATAAAGTTGTGCGGTAATGTATCAGACAGTGTTTCTTTGCTATTCATAAGGTTTTCCATGGCCAATTCTTTGAGAAGTGGACAGCCTCTTCCTTCTTCCTGGTCTGTCTCAGTCTGTAAGCTGGGCTGATACCTGTGAACCATGTGCATCTCGCTGGGTTTGAAATACCAGTGGCTCAGCCTCAAAACTCACATCAACACATCACCACGGTAGGACAAACCAACAGACAAGTTTATCTCCCTGTTCGAAACAGAGTGGTGAATTGACAACTGGTCTAGCCCAGCCCAATCCTTTTGAATTATTGCAAGGAGCGTTCTGATTGAGGAAGGAACCATATGACTGATTCTACTTGCCCAAGACTGCATTGGCACCCACATCAGTGATCAATGAGCAGAGAGGTATGATCTCCCACTTTACTCAACACATTCTCCTATTGACTAGAGGTGCAGTCCCCCCCTCCCACCTCCAGCTACTTGGTGGCCAGTCACATCTTCCTGTATTTCCAGTGCTGTGGTTTTCTGTCTCTTTCTCTTTATATTTCTTCTTAAGTCTCTCTTCCACTCTTTTATTTTTTTTTCTTCTTCTTCTTCTCCCTCCTCTTTTTTGATCCTTAGGAGAGTGCTCTCACTCCCTGTCCTGCAGTCAGTAGTGCATGCTCTCAGGAAGCTAGCACCATGGTCCTGCCTCAACTGTGTTTTACAGCTAGTGCTTGTGCCAGTACTATGCCATTTATTATTATTATTATTATTATTATTATTATTATTATTTCTTCTTAGAACTTCCCTTTCCTACCCCTTTGTTTTTTGTCTTTTCTTTTTTTTTATTTTCCTCTTCCTTTATTTATTTATTTATTTTGATCCTGCAGAATGGGCACCCATCTCCCACCACTTCCATGGTCAGCTGCACCTGCCTTCACTGCCTGCATGGGCAGTGAAGCATAATCCCACAGAGAGGGTGTCCCACCCCTAACACCTTCAGAGTCAGCAATGCCCACTCCTACCCCTTCCTGGCCAACCCTATGAATTTCTTTTTTTTTTTTTTCTTTTTTTTAATTTTAATTTTGATTTTGATTTGGGTGAAAGTTTACAAAGCAAATTCATTTTCCGCACAGCAATTCATACACAACTCATACAATCTCATGACATTGACTGCAGTTCTCCACAATGTAACAGCTCTCTTTCCACTTCCTCCTTATAGTTATTTCTTCCTTATGTCCTTCCCTCCCAGGAATTCCCATCCCTTGAGATGTCTCCCTGTGAAAACACTGTCCTTCTGTTTTCTCATGATTGATTGCTTCAAGTAGTGTATCTACCTGATGTAACTGTTCACCCCATATATCTGTCTAATTTTTTGGCTGGAAGCCACAAAAGTGAGTTCAATTCCAGACCTGAAGTGTCGCTAGGAGCCATAGTCTCAGGGGTCTCAACAGCCTCCATCAGACCAGCAAACTTGGTCATTTTTTTTTCATGAATTTGAGTTTTGTTCCACATTGTTCTCCCACTCTATCCAGGATCTCCTGCACTGATCTCCCTCCAAGTGGTTGACAGTGGTAGCTGGGCATCATCTAGTTTTTCCTGGTCTCATGGTCTTATAGGCTGAGGATTTACTGGCATGATCTACCAGTAGGATTCATTGTTTCCATGCATCTTTGGTCTTCCTCTTTCTTCTTTGCACTGGATCATGAGAGACCCATCATTGCATCTAGATGACCTCTTACAAACTTTTACGACCCCAGTCACTATTCACCAAAGTAGGTTGTAGAACAATGTTTTTGTGTAGTATGTTATGCCAATTGAGCTTGATGTTCCCTGTGACCATGCAACAAGGGCCATGTTCCTGCTGAAGTCATGTCTGGAAAGCAAGTACTTGTGCTAGTACTATGCCATTTTTTTATGTTCTTTTTCCTCTTTCTCTTTCTTTCTAGTTCTTCCCTCTGCTTCCTCTTGATTTTTTTGTTGTTGTTCTCTTCCTCCCTTTCTTTCTCTGCCAGTTGTGAGCCAGCAACCCTACCTAGCCATACCTACCAACCTGACACCCCACCACTGAGTGAGTGCTACTACTATAGCATCACTGGATTGATGATAGATGACCATCAATAACTGCCCACCTGCTCCTCAGCTGCTCTACATGACCAGCTATAAGAGATTTGCACCAATACTCTTACCTGTTACCAAATTCACCTGGATATGAGTGTGAGCATCCCAATGCTGCCAAACTAGTGATCAGAGTATCATACCTGCCTGTTGCCTGAATATATTAAAACAAAACAAAGCAAAAAATAAAAGTGAAGCAAACCAACATTCAATCAACAAATTAATACAATAACATGACAATGTCTTAGAGAAAGCACTCACTTTCAAAGCACACATAAAATGAAGAAGATGGCTGTAGAAAGTGACCAAAATACAGGGCCAAAAAATTTTCCAGAAGAAGAAATACAACTGGAACGACTTGATAAGGAATTCAAAAGAATTATATATAGGACCTATCAAAAGATTAAGAAAGTGATCAAGGAAAACAAAGACAGCAACAAGGAAATTAGGTAAAATCAAGGAAGACCCAGACAAAACTCTAGAAGAATTCGTGGAAACAATACTAAGTACAAACTGACAAAATAATAGAAAAGTAGAAACCATTCAAAAACAGCATCAGCAAATAGCAAATTCTAACAGCAAATAGAAATCTAGAAATTCTAAAATTTCAGAAATAGATAACACACAGTAAAAGCAAAGAAGTAGAACTGAATAAATGGAAAAGAATGAGTAAAATTGAAGATAAATTAAAAAAAATATGAATCTATTGGAGGAACAATCAGAAAAAGAATGAAAAAAAAAAAAAAAAGAAAAAGCCTTAGAATTTTTTGGACACCATCAAGAGAAGTATCTTATTTGTGATCAGTATTCCAGAACAGAAATAGACAACAACAACAACAAAAATCGAGAAAAATGTTGAAGACTTTTTGGGAAAAAAACTTTCTATAATATTATTAAAGTCAAGATATTCATTCAAGATGCTCAATGAACCCCAAATAGTATAGAGTGCAAAAGACAATGTCCAAGATTTATCTTAATCAAATTTTCCAAAACCAAACACAAAGAATCCTGAAGACATGTTCAAAAAAAATGAACAGTTACCTACACAATAGAACCAGTAAGACTAAAATCTGATTTCTCAGCAAAAGCCACGCAGGTGAGAAGTCAATGGGATGATATATAAAAGTCCCCACAAGAAGAAAAAAAAAAAAGCCAACCAAGCATTATAAGTGCACAAAATTGCCCCTCAAATATAATGACAAAATTACAACATTTCCAGATAAACAGAAATTAAGGAAATTTTCAAAAACTAGACCAACCTTATATGAAATGCTAAACAATACAATCAACCAACCTGACCTCATAGATGTATACAGAACAATCCACTCAACAAAAGGACAATATAGATTCTTTTCCAGTGCACATGGGACATTCTCCAGAATAGACCATATATTAGGCTACAAAGCAAGCCTCAGTAAATTTTAAAACATTGAATACGGCAAAGCATACAAAGCCATCTCCTCAGAATATAATTCTGTAAAATTAGAAATCAACAGGAAGATAAAGGAAAAGAAAATACATGGATGGAATAACACCCTGCTTAAAAACTACTCAGTAGTAGAAGAAGTAAAAAATGAAATTAAAAATTCTTTGAATAACACCAGAAGGAAAACACTACCTACCAAAATCTTTGAGACATAGTACTCAGAGGACAATTTACAACAATAGAGCACAAGTCAAAAAAGAAGATAGAAGTAAAATCAACATTGAATCCAACATCTCCACCAATTAGAAAAAGAACAGCAAAAAAAGCTTACAGTCACCAAAAGGAATGAAATATTAAAGATTCAAGCAGAAATAAATGAAACAGAAAACAGAAAAACAATAGAAAGTATCAACAATACTAGAAGCTGGTTCATTGAAAATATTAATAAAATTGACAAACTACTGGAAAATTTAACAGAAGAAAAGGTGAAGATGAAAAGAACATGAATAAGAAATGAAATGTGTGATGTCACAACAGATCCAACTTAAATAAAAAGGATAGTTATAGAATATGACATAGAACTGTACTCCAACAAATTTGGAAACCTAGAAGAAATGGACAAATTCCTAAAAACATACTTCCAACCCAAATTAACACATTTTAAAATAGAAAATTTTGATAGGTTTTGGATGTTTCCATCTTCCTAAGATGGGATGGGGGATGAACAGTCAAACAAATTCATCTACAACAAAGAGGTTAATGCCAGGGAATCCCTTGTGATCAGCATGGTCAGTTAGCAGTGGACTCAGGAGAAGCCTGGCAAGTCAAAGCTCTCCCCTCCAGCAGAGTCTGAAGGGCCTTGAAGCATGGACCACATTCTTCTATCAGATAGTTTAAGGTCAAGACTTGGTCATTTGACTCCCTTTTCAAGAGGGGCTCACTTTGTCCTCCAAGAGGAAGAAAACTAGGTTAATGTCACTCTGGAACTCTTACCAGCTTGGGTAGAACAGCTTGATGGCTTGGTTTAGAATGTCAGGGAGCAGATCCTAAAAATGAGACAGCAGAAGAGTTCACAGCTTCCTTGAGGGCCCAGAAGTTAAAGGATTGATCAATCAGTAGTGGTGGGGTTTGTGAAGAAATCACCCACAGGCCTCAGGAATCTTTCTGGATTCACAGCTAGGCATCAGCTCTCTCAGTGCTTAGATCATCAAATCCCTCAACTGAGTTTCTTACCTGGACTCTTTCTTCAATACCTGAGAGACTTCTGACCTCTGAATTTCCACACACACCCACCCCCTTGATTGCTGATATCTTCAGCAATCACTGTTGTTGTTGTTATGTGCCGTAGAGTCGGCCCCGACTCATAGCAACCCCTCCTTGGGTTTCCGAGGTAGTATCATTACGGAAGTAGATTGCCCAACCTTCCTTCTGGGGAGTGGCTGGTGGGTTTGAACCATCAGCCTTCTGGTTAGCAGTCAAGTGCATTAGGCACTATGCTACCAGAGCTCAGCAATCACTAGTCACTCTGATAGTTATGTTGTCTTTTACTTACTCCAGAATTTTGAAAACTGAGGGATTCTTGGCCCTGTTAGGCTGTCTCTTTGCTTCAACCACTGCCTGACTCTTCTCTCAGACTGTCATAAATACTTTCTAAAGTTGTCAAACTGACTTTATTTTCTGTGTGTAAATTGCCTCCGGTGAGTGAATGGATTTGGACAGCCTTAAATAATAAATAAATAAGGACTGCACTGGCTTTATCTCTTCACATTTAATCTCTTGTTCTAGGAGGCAATTGAGGAACCACTCCCTACAATAAATAATAATAATAACAATAATAATAATAATAGTAACATCTAGAATTTTCCTTTCAGGCAAAAAAATCTTAATCCTGTTTTTGTTCATGTATTTTATCAAACTGGAGATCCTGTCACATAACCTCTTCAGCAAGATAACAATTCATCTTTGAGGAAGAGGCAATCCAATTTTGACTTATTGATCTCAGAACACAATACTTTTCTGAAAAAAAAACAAGAAAAGAAGACCAATCTGTGTGTGATTGTCAAATAAAACCCTGAAGACCACACTTTTTACAGAAGGGAAAACTAACAGTTTAATTTCTTCCACTTTACAGAATTATCTAGACATTTTGAAAAAAATCTTTGGAAGTTCAAAATAATGTATCCAGAGGCAGGAATATTTCCTCTCACCCAGTCCTTTTCTTTGGATAAATAGGAAGTTTCAGTAATGCCAAAAAGCCCTGGTGGCACAAAGGTTTAGACTTAGGCTGCTAATTGAAAGGTTGGCAGTTCAAACCTACCCAAGGGCTCCACAGGAGAAAAGACGTGGTGATCTCCTCTCATAAAGATTACAGCCAAGGAAACTCTATGGGGAAGTTCCACTCTGTTATTCTGAATTGCTGTAAGTAGGAATCAACTTGACAGCACTATAACATACTAATCATTATCCTCAAGTTTCACCTCTTTGAATCTGCTGCATTCAATCTGGCTGACTTCAATAGAATATTGATTATTTGTGTGGTTTTAAACTTTAGAATGTCAGGGAGCAGATTCTAAAAATGAGGCAGCAGAACAATTCACAGCTTCCTTGTTAACTTTTAGGGCCCAGAAGTTAAAGGATTGACCAATCAGTAGCAGTGGGGTTTGTGTGGAACTCACCCACAGGCCTCAGGGGTCTTTCTGGAATCACAGGTAGGCATCAGCCTTCTCAGTGCTTAGATCATGGTGGCTCTGTAGTTAAGTGCTTAGCTGCTAACTGGAGGGTCAGTAATTTGTACACAACAGCCACTCTTCAGAAGAAAGATGTGGCAATCTGCTTCCATAAAGATTTCATTCTGGGAAACCCTATGGGGAAGTTCTCCTATATCCTATAGGGTAGCTCTGGGTCAGGATCGACTTGATGGTAACAGTTAAACCTTGGAGAAAGAAAAAAGGTGGGTTCTCATATAGCAATAATTGTCCTCCATTAGAAAGTGACTACTATTAGATATGTGCTGTATGTGATTTTGAGGTCGGGGAGGAGTGCTCCCAAAGATTTTGTTACTTATGAAAGGATTGTATCTATTTTGTGACTACATTGTTACTACTGTATTTAATTAATTTAAAGACACATTTTCCATGTTTTAATATCTCTAAAATTGGCTGCTAACCCACAGGCATCTTAGAAGAAATTCTTGGCAATCTACTTCCAAAAAAATCAGCCATAAAAAACCTTATGGAGGTGTTTCAAAACTAAGCAGTCTTGGCAACTGCTCTTTGCTTCTGTTATTGTTGTGGTAAATATACCCATTATAAAACTTTTGCCAATTCAATTTTTATAGGTGTAAAACATACTGACAGAAGTTACATTAGGTTGTGCAATCCTATCCTTAATCAGTATAATTTTTCCATCACCATAAACTAAAGCTTGGTAATTGATAAGAAATAATCACTTTCCTTTTTTCCTCCCATTCACCCTTAGTAATCACTAATAAACATTGGTCCCTATATATTTGCCTGCTCTTCTTTCTTTCTTTCTCTTTCTTCTTCTTCTTCTTTTTTTTTTTTTTTTTTTAATATGTTGTTGTTGTTGTTATATGCCATTGAGTTGGCCCCAACTCATAGCGACCCCTCCTTGGGTTTCTGAGGTGATATCACTACGGAAGTAGGATTGCTCAACCTTCCTTCTGAGGAGTGGCTGGTGGGTTTGAACCGCCAGTCTTCTGGTTAGCAGTCAAGTACCTTAGTCACTATGCTATCAGAGAAGTGAGGTTATTATATGTTTGTCCTTTTGTGATTGTCGTATTTCACTCAGCATATCTTCAAGCTCCATACATGTTGTAGCATGTATCAAGACTTCATTTCTCTTTCTGACTAAATAGTATTCCACTTCACTGCTATTCATAAGATTTTCAGCGGCCAATTTTTCAGAAGTGGATGGTCCAGTCCTTAGTGTGTTTAAGTCTAGATGTTTTGCTGAAACCTGTCTACCATGGATGACCATGCTGGTGTTTGAAATACTGGTGGCATACCTTCCAGAATCACAGCAACATACAAGCCACCATAGTACAACAAACTGAAAGAGAGGTGGTAGTAAAAAAAAAAAAGACAGAAAAGGAATAAAAGACCAAAGTAGATGTTAGAAGAGACTGTAAAACTTACTCTTGAATGGAAAGTAACTGAAGTGAATGGAAGAAATGATGAAATAAAAGTGCTGAAAGAAGATTTTAGAGGGTGGCTGAAGAAGACAAAGTAAATTATTATAATGAAATGTGTGAAGACCTAGAAGTAGAAAACAAAGAAGGAAGAAGAAATTTCTCAAGCTGAAAGAACTGAAGAAAAAATTCCAGCCTCAAGGATACTGAAGGATCCTATGGGCAAAATATTGAATGATGAAGGAAGAGTCAAAAGAAGATGGAAAGAATACACAAAATCACTGTATCAAAAGAATTGGTTGACATTCAACCCTTTCATAAGGTAATATATGATCAAGAACTAATGGTATTAAAAGAAGAAGTCCAAGCTGCACTGAAGGAACTGGCAAAACACAAGACTTCAGGAATGAACAGAATACCCATTGAAATGTTTCAACAAATGCAGTACTGGAAGCACTCACTTGTTTATGCCAAGAAATTTAGAAAACAGCTACATGGCCAACCAAGTGCAAGAGATCCATATTTGTGCCCATTCCAAAGAAAGATGAACAACAGAATGTGGAAATTATTAAACCATATCCTTAATATAACACGCAAATAAATTTTTGCTGAAGATAATTCAAAAATGGCTGCAGAAGTATATTGAGAGGGAACCATCAGAAATTCAAGATGGATTCAGAAGAGGGCATGGAGTGGGGATATCAATGCTAATGTCAGATGAATCTTGGCCGAAAGGAAAGAATACAGGAAAGATGTGTACCTGTGTTTTATTGACTATACAAAGGTGTTTAATTGTGAATGAATTCAGGACATAATTTTACATAATTAGCACCAGTTTGTGTTGCAGATATTTAAGAGAGACATTTTTTAACCTTTGCATCAATGCCAAAATAAGACAGCCTAGTCCTCTGGCTTTTAGAGAAGCTATTTTTTAATGGCTGAGCCACCACTCCTGGGCCTCCCTCCAAGTCCTCTTTTCTGCAATGGTCAGTACCTGTGCACTCTGAAAGTGCCACACAAGGGTCCAAGTTTCTCTGCTTCTCTGCCTGGTTCTTTACCAGCAGCACTACCAAGGTTAGTTGAGCCCTTGTACAGGATAATCCAGAAGTGCAGGGGATCTAACAGCTACAGGGGGAGCCCTCAATCAATGAGAGCAGGGAGTCAGTGCACAATGTCCATTTCCCTATTAGTGGAGCCCCAATTGTTCACTGTGATAATCTGCTAATAAACCAAGCTTTACTGGTTGTCTTTTCTTCTCTGTCTCACATCCTTACTCCTCGACTTTTTCTTCTGGGACCATCTCCAGATAAACTACCTGTACTTACCACAAAGTCTCAGGATTACAAACTAATGTACTGTCTATCTCTCATGTCTCCTCTAACCTCAACTGAGGGTGTAGATTTTTGATGTCTTATATTAGACTTTCTTTCTCTTAATTTTCTTTCTCAGTGATATCTAATACAATGGTGAATGTTATAATTTGAAAAGCCAAAACCAAACTCACTGCCATCAGGTCAGATCCAACTCACAGAAACCCCTCCTTGGGTCTCCAGGTATCACTACAGAAGCAGATTGCCTGTTCTTCCTTCTGAGGATGAAGGTATCTTAATTTTAATAGCATAATATTAATATTATTATGAATAAAAGTATTATTCAGGGCTTTATGAATAGCCCTGAAACACTGTCCCATATTGTGCTGGAAGATGAGCCCCTCAGGTCAGAAGGCAAAATATGACTGGAGAAGAGCTGCCTCCTCAGAGTAGAGCTGACTTTAATGTGGATGGAGTAAAGCTTTTGGGTTGGGCAATGTACTTCTGTAGTGATACCACCTTGGAAACCCAAGGAGGGATCATTATGAGTTGGATCTGGCTCTATGGCAGTGTGTGGATTTGCTGATATAGGATGGCTCAAAATGAGAAGAAACAGCTGTAAATATCCATTAATAATTAGAAAATGGAATATATGAAGTATGATTCTAGGAAAATTGGAAGCTGTCAAAAATGAAATGGAACTCATAAAGATCAATATTCTAGGCCTTGTGAGCTCAAACAGACTGGTTTTGGCCATTTTGATCAGACAACCATATGATCTACTGTGCCAGGAATGGCAAATTGAAGAGGAATGATGTAACATTCATTGTCACAAAAAATATTTCAAGATCTATCCTCAAGTATAATGCTGTCAGTGATAATATCCATACTCCTACAAGGAAGACCAGTTAACACTACTATTACTCAAATTTACGCATCAACCACCAAAACCAAAGATGAGGAACCTGAAGATTTTTACCAACTTTTGCAGTCTGAAATTGACCAAACTTGCAATCATGATGTTCTGATTATCACTGGTGATTGGAATGCAGAAGTTGGAAACAAGATGAATCACTAGTAGTTAGAAAATATGGCCTTGGTGGTAGAAATAATGCTGGAGATCACACGATAGAAGTTTGAAGACTTATGACTTATTCATTTCAAATACCTTTTTTCAATAACATAAATGGCAGCTATACACATGGACTTTGCCAGATAGAGTACAAAGGAATCAGATTGACTACATCTGGGAAAGAGGCAATGGAGAAGCTCAATATCTTCAGCCAAAACAAGACCAGGGGCTGACTGTGGAACAAAACATCATCTGCTCACATGCAAGTTCATGTTGAAGTTGAAGACAATTAAAACAAGTCCACAAAAGGAAAAATATGATCTTGACTATATCCCTCCTGAATTTATAGACTATCTAAAGAACAGATTTGATGCATTGGACACCAATGACCAAAAACCAGAGGAATTGTGGGATGACATCAAGAACATCATCCATGAAGAAAGCAAAAAATCATTAAAAAGACAGGAAAGGAAGAAAAGATCAAAATGCATGCTAGATGAGACTCTGAAACTTGCTTTTGAACAGAGAGTAGTGAAAACAAATGGAAGAAATGACAAGATAAAAGAGCTGAACAGAAGATTTCAAACAGCAGCTAGAGAAACAAAGCCAACTTTTGCAATGTAATGTGCAAAGGCCTAGAGTTAGCAAAGCTAAAGGGTAGAACATGCTCAGCATTTCTCAAACTGAAAGAACTGAAGAAAAATTAAGACTCGAGTTCCAATACTGAAATATCCCACAGGCAAAATATTGAATGATGTAAGCAGATGGAAGGAATACATAGAGTCACTGTACCAAAAAGAATTGGTTGGTGCTCATCTATTTCAGGAGGTGGCATATGATTGAGAACCAATGGTATTAAAGGAAGAAGTCAAAGCTGCATTGAAGGAATTGGCAAAGAACAAGTCTCCAAGAATTGAGGTAATATCCATTGAGATGTTTCAACAAATGGATGCTGCCCTGGAGGCATGTCTATGCCAAGAAATGTGGAAGTCAGCTACCTAACCAACTGATTGCAACAGACCCATATTTATACCCATTCTAAAGAAAAGTCACCCCACAGAATGTAGAAATTATTGAACAATATGATTAATATCACATGCAAGTAAAATCTTGTTGAATATAATTCAAAAACTGTTGGAGCAGTATGTTGACGGAGAACTTCCAGAAATGCAAGCTGGATTCAGGAGAGGATGTGGAATGAGGGATATCATTGCTGATGTCAGATGGATCTTGGCTGAAAGCAAAGAATACGAGAAAGATGTTTACTTGTGTTTTATTGACTACACAGAAGCATTCAATTGTGTGGATCATAACAAATTATGGATAACATTGAGAAGAATGAGAATTCCAGAACGCTTAAGTGTGCTCATGAGGAATCTGTACATAAACTAGGAGACTGTCGTTTGACAGAACAAGGAGATAGTGCATGGTTTAAAATCAGGAAGAGAGTGTGTCAGGGTTGTGTCCTTTCACCAAATGTATTCAGTCTGTATGCTGAGCAAATGATCTGAGAAGCTGGACTACATGAAGAAAAATGTAGCATGAAGGTTGGAGGAAGACTCATTAACAACCAGTGATATGCAGATGATACAACTTTGCTTGCTGAAAGTGAGGATGACTTGAAGCACTTACTGATGATTAAAGACTACAGTCTGCAGTATGGATTACATCTCAACATAAAGAGAACAAAAATCTTCACAGCTGGACCATTAAGCAGCATCATGATAAACAAAGAAAAGATTTAAATTGTCAAAGATTTCATATTACTTGGTTCCACAATCAACACCAGTGGAAGCGGCAGTCAAGACATCAGATGACATATAGCACCGGGCAAGTTGGCTGCAAAAGACCTCTTTAAAGCGCTAAAGAGCAAGGATGTCTCTCTGGAGACTAAGGTGCTCCTAACCTAAGCCATGGTATTTTCAATTGCCTCCAATGCATGCGAAAGCTGGACAACGAATAAGGAAGACCAAAGAATAGTTGATGCTTTTGTGTTGTGGTGTTAGCAAATAATACAGAAAGTACCATGGACTGCCAGAAGAACTAACAAATCAGTCCTGGAGGAAGTGCAGCTGGAATGCTCCTTTAAAGTGAGAAGGTCAGACTTTGTTTGACCTACTTTGATCATGTTATCAGAAGGGATCATTCCCTGGAAAAGAATATCATGGATGGCAAAGTGGAGGGTCAATGAACAATAGGAAGGCCCTCAACAAGATGGATTTCCATGGTGGCTACAACAATGCAGTCAGGAATAGCAAAGATTGTGAGGCTGGCACAGGAACAGGCAGTGTTTTGTTCTGTTGTATGTAGGGTCATTATGAGTCAGAGCCACCTTGATGGCTCCTAATAACAACAACACAATATTAATAACAAATAAAACTCTGCTTGGATTATATACACATTGAACATGTGATATAGGTCATTATATCTTCCCCAGAACATCAATATCAAGTTTTAATTAGGTGTGAAATATTTTGTCCACCCAGATCCAATTAAGTTAAGTCTGTGCCTATAGGTGCCTATAGGGCTCAGGTCTTACCATACTATTCTAAAAACACTTTTAGGAAATAAGTGATATCAAATATCTTTAATTCAGTAGGATTTTGTTTGTTGGAAAGTTATATGATTTTTGAAATTTTCTCTTATGTGATTTGGGGGTTTGATTATCGACTGGCAGCCTCCCTGGTCTACCTGCACTTTTCAAAATGTGGTCCATTGGCTACCTTCCCCAGATTTACTTGTGGATGATTATAAAATGCAGATGTCTAAGCTTCTTACCAGGTCTATGGAATAAGAATCTATGTTTGGTGGGTCCTAACAATCTTCATTTTAATAAGCTTCCCCAGTAATTCTTGTTATTGTTGTTGTTATGTGCCATCGAGTTGGACCCGACTCATAGTGACCCCTCCTGGGGTTTCTGAGGCAGTATCACTATGGAAGTAGATTGTCCCCATCTTCCTTCCAAGGAGTGCCTGGTGGGTTTGAACCTCCAGACTTCTGGTTAGCAGCCAAGTGCCTTAGCCACTATGCTACCAGAGCTCCCTAGTGTACATGGAAATTTGAGCATCATTTGCATATGCTCTTCACTAAAACACCATTTTTAATGTGTTTGTTTAATGCGCTACCTTGAAGTTTTATTCATGCCAATAAAGTTATGGCTAAAATTAAGAAAAGAATTCAAATATTGGGAATAGGATTATCTGAATAACATGACTTTTTTTTTTTTTTCAAATGACCACCACATCCATAAATCAAGACAAAAATTCTAGAAAAGCACTGCATTTATTTATTCAACAAATTTGTGTTCAATGCCTAAAATAAGTTAGTGTGGTTACAAAAATGAATAAAATTCTATCATAACTAAAAGAAAATGACTGTGTGTAAAGCACTGGAATCAGAGTTTAGAGCCTAAGTTTGAGGTTTGAATTCTGATTCAACTACTTATGAGCTGGGTGATTTTGGCCATGTAATTTAAACTTTCTCAGGTTCAGTTTTCTAACATGTAAGAATGAGAAAAATACCTACCTCACAAATAGATAATGTATATAAGGCACTTTGCAAGAGTGTTTCACACTTAATATGAAATTACAAAAAGCTATTAATTGAGAAACATAACAAAATAATGAAATGCACTATATATAACAGAACAGGGAAGACATTGTCAATGTGTTCAGACCAAACCAAACCAAACTCACTGCCATTGAGTCAATTCCAACTAATAGCGATCTCCATTAGGTTTCGAAGGTAGTAAATCTTTACAGAAGTAGATTGCCCCATCTTCCTTCCATGGAGTGCCAATTTTCTGGTTAGCAGTCAAATGCCTCAGGCACTGCACCACAAGAGCTCCTTGTGTTTGCACCATGCAGTGATTATGAGCCTGGATTCTGGAACAAGAAATCTGCTTGATTTCTATCCTGCCTTTCTCTCCTACTAGCTTTGTGACATCATTGAGAAAATGACTCCACCTCTGCCTGTGACTACATAACCTTTCTTCCTCCCTTTGTCTTTCTTATCTCTTATTCCTCAATAAATCCTTTTATCTCCTAACTCAGTCTATATATAAATCTTTTACTTCCTGCAGAACCCAAATGGCACAGCTATTATTTGGCTTGTTTAGTAGGTGGGAAAATTAGGTTGTCTTAGTGACTGAGGGGACAGTCCAGGGAAAAGGAAAGATGGAAACGACTGATTAGCAAAGTCAAGGAGAGACTGGGACCATGAGACAATAAAGGGCATAGGAAAAAGGAAGACCCAGGAAAGTGGAGTTGTTTAATGTTTTGTGTACAGAAATCATTTTAACTCTTATAAGGTAATAACTGGGAGCTCTGGTAGTGTGGTGCCTAAGGCACCTGACTGCTAACCAGAAGGCTGGCGGTTCAAACCCACCAGGCACTCCTTGGAAGGAAGATGGGGCAATCTAATTCTGTAGTGATACTGCCTCAGAAACCCAAGGAGGGGTCGTTATGAGTCGGGTCTGACTCGACGGCACATAACAACAACAACAAGGTAATAACTACTTATTTTCACAGCCCTGTGAAGAGTGTTATTGTATTTTTTTAAGTGAATGTCTAATTTGATCATTTTTAATTAAAAATTAGTCCACCAGAATGAGTCATGGCAGTAGCATTGACAGGAATAAAGGCATGACTCATCAGATCATTAAAGTACCAAGGGATCTTTATTGCCTTACCAGAATCAGTAAGCTTTATTTTCTCTGTTTTCTAAATAATGCAATTTGTTTTCACTGCAAATACTATGTTTCCTTATATTCCTATTTTTATGTAAATTACATACATACATTCATGTGGGATGAAGATATGCAGACTTGGATCTGTGAAACTGATGAGCCTGACAGTGACCAGAGCTGGGCTTTGGGTTGATTTTCTGGTGAGGGTGATGGGTCTGCTTCAATTCAGTTCCATTTTTATGAGCTTCCTTGTATTCAGTGGCATAGGTCTTGGGGTAGTTTGGATGCCATACTTAGTTATGGAAGAATGATATGCTGGAGTTAATAACAAATTCTGGCTAAAATGTATACACCCTCATCTATAAGCACCTTTGAGTGTCTATTAGGCGCCTTTGCTCAGAAGGAAGGTTGGGCAATCTACTTCCATGGTGATACTGCATCAGAAACCCAAGGAGGGATCCCTTTGAGTTGGATCCGACTCAGTGGCAGTGAGTTTGGTTTCTTTTTTTTTTTTTAGACCACTTTGCATTCATTATCTAGCAGATACTCATTGAACTTCTACCATGTGCCAGCATCTTTATAGGCAACAAGGACACAACTATACATAAAATGTGGTCTCTGCCCTCCTAAGACTTATGTGATAATGTCAACAGTTAAAAAATAAAATGATTTAGGCATGGAATTGGAAGAAAAGCAGTAGCCTGGGTATCATACTTGAAGGTTAAGGACAATGTGTGATGATAAATGCTGCATCCAAGTCAGGCAGAGTTAACACTGACAAGAGGCCATTGGATGTGAAGTTTAGAAAGCCATGTTTGGTATTCACCTGTGCAACATAAGAGAAAAATGTTAGTGGAGTTGAGACCTGTAGGGTAAGTAGGGGTCTGCTATGGATTAAATTGTATCTCCTCAAAATATATGTGGTAAAGGCACAGTGATTAAGCACTTGGCTAGGAATTGAAAGGTCAGTGTTGGAACCCAGCTTCTGCTCCATAGGAGAAAGACCTGGCCATCAGCTCCCATAAAGATATCAGCCTTTGAAACCCTATTGGGCAGTTCTACTCTGTGTGATAGGGTCACTATGAGTCAGAATCAATTCAATGGGCAATGAGTTTTATACCTATGGCTATAATCTCATTTTAGAATTTTGTTTTATTAATGAGTCGGTATTAGTGGAGGGTGTGTCTTTAATCAATTTCTTTTGAGATGTCAAGGTTACAGATTAAGAAAGCAAACAAGAGGAAGATAGATACTATGTCACATGAAGGTCACCAAGGAGCCAAAGAAGATGAAAAGAGTCAAGGACCTTTCTCCAGAGGAAACACATAAGTCCCCCGAATTTGGACTTCTAGCCTCCCAAACTGTGGGGAAAAAAAAAAAAATCTGTTTGTTAAAGCCACCAATCTGTGGTATTTCTATTATGGAAGCACAAGATAACTGAGGCAGAAATCATGGTAATGAAAGGACTTTATTGCAAAGAATAGAGGCAGTATGCTATACATACAAGACATGTAGCTATGAAAGAAAAGATGGTGGCTTTAAGGGGACAACAAGAGCAACTATCAGTTTTTCAAGAGGGGAAAAACTGTGCATGTTTGAAGGCCAAAGGGGAGGAACTAGTGGAAAGGAAGATGTGCACAATGCTGGAAAACTGTAAACAATTGAGAAGACAGAGCATTAGATGATTTAAAAAAAAAATGGAAACGATTCAGATGTAATGGTATAATTAATGGTTGGAAAGAAAAACAAAAGCAGAAAACCCAGTTACTGTTGACTTAATTATAATTCATGGTGATTCAGAGTGTCAGAGTAGAATTGTGCTCCGTAGAGTTTTTAATGGCTGATTATTTTGGGAGTAGACCACCAGGCCTTTCTTCCAAAGCATCTCTGGGTAAATTTAAACTTCCAAAGTTTTGGTTACAGCTGAGCTTGTTAATTGTTTGCTCTATTCAAGAATTCCCTTACCAAGGAGACAGGTGGTTGTTATGCCTGAACAGACGAGAATGAGGAGGAAAGCATATTGGGTCAATGGTATTTCTTGCAGAGAAAATAGAAAGCTAGAGAATTTCTCCCACAGTAATGTTGATTTTCTCAGCAAAGTGGGAGGTAGGATCATCTACAAGGAGAAAGAATTCTGGAGACTTTAAGAAAGAATGGAATGGAGACTTTCAGCAAGTGGAATAGGCAGACAAGCTACAGAGACCCTCCGCAACAGTGAAATCTGAAACCAGTTGAAACATATATAGAAGATAATCTAGGAACCCTAAGCTTTGAAGAGAACAATAAACAAGTGGATTAAATACCAACTAGTAGAAGAACCTGAATGAAAACAGTGAATAAGGAGACAAACAGAGCTGTGGACTGTTGGCTTTCCTGAGAACATGGCCAATTTGAATATTTACAAGTGTCATTCCGATCCAGACAGAAACTTAAGAATTGGCTCTACTTGCCAAGGACAAGCATGAGTAACTGCATTGGTGGTTGACAACTAGAAATTAAACCAGCAAAGAAGGAGACAAACAGAACTGTGATCTGCGAGCTATTCTGAGGGCAAACATTTTGAATATTTGTAAGTGGCATTCTGATCTGGCCAGCAACCTAAAGATAGACTCCACTTGCTGAGAATAGCATGGGTAACCACACTGGAGGCTGATGACTATAAAAGTGTGATATTCCCCTTGTTACTCTTATACACCATACCCTCTTAGTGAATGGAGATGTGGCCATCCCCTGGCTCTAACTATCTTATGGACTGGCAGCAATTCCTTCTGGGTTTGTGTGTTCTGACCAAGGCTGAGTATCCTGCTCCTCACCCTGAGTTTTGGTTTTGTTTGTTTCAAAATTATTCTTTTCATCTTCTTCTTTCTTTCTTTCTTTCTTTTTTTTTTTTTTCTCTTTCCTTTCCCTGGTTCTATTTCCCACCCCCAAACCCCCTTTGTTTCTCCTGGTTGCCTTTTATTTTCTTTCTTTTTTTGGTTCTTCCCATCCTTTGTTTTACTTTTTGCAGTTTTCTTGTTTTGTTCTTTACTATTCTTTCTCTCTTGCTCTTTTATCTCATTCTCACTTCCATGGATATTGTGTGTGTGAGACTGTGTGTGTGTTTTTGTCTTTATCTTTCTTTTATCTTTTTTTAAATATATTTTTAAATTTTTTCTTCTCATTTATTGCTTTCCATTTCCTTTTCTTTCTTTATGATTGTTCCTATTTGTTTATGTGGTTTGTGTTTTTTATTCTTGTTTTTATTATTTGTTTATTTATTTGTTTGTGTGTTTCTTTACCTGAGTAGGAGACATCAACCATCCTCACATGACCCAATCATACCTGTACCTCCTGCAGCCCCACCCACTGAGTCAGGGTTTCCACTTGCTTCTGCACCCACTGACCAACAATAGATGGTGCCCAATACTAAGCCATTCACCCTTAACTGCTCTTCATGAACAGCCAACAGAGATCTGTAGACATATACTCATTCTGATGGAGGAGCACCATGTCCTGCTCACAGAGATGTGTCAAAACAAAATAGAGGGAAAAAAAAAATCTCAGGTGAATCACGGGAGCTCTGGTAGCATAGTGGCTAAGGCACTTGACTGCTAACCAGAAGGCTGGCAGTTCAAACCCACCAGCCACTCCTCGGAAGGAAGGTTGGGCAATTCTACTTCCGTAGTGATACTGCCTCAAAAACCCAAGGAGGGGTTGCTATGAGTCGGGGCTGATTCAACTGGCACATAACAACAACAACAACAGGTGAATCACACTGACATACAATCACCCTAATTAAATACAAATACAACAACATCACAATGTCTCAGAGGCAACTGACAATCTCAGTCCATACAAAGAAGCAAGATAAAGTAGTACAAACAAGGGACAAGGATAAATACCCAGAAAACATCCAGGAGAAAGAAGCAGCCTGGGAACACCCTGATAAGGTATTCAAAATAACTATATTTAGGTATCTTTAATGGATTGAGAGATAGATCAAGGAAAACACTGACAAAATTAAGGACAGCACAGAAAAAACTCTAAAACAATTTAGGAAAAAAATACAAGAACAAACTGACAGAATAAGTGAAAAACTAGTAGAAATCCAGACAATTAATTCAGAAACAGATAACACATTGAATGGGCAGAGGAGTAGAATTCAATCAATGGAAGACAGAATTAATGAGATTGAAAACAAATACCTCAATACTACTCTGTTAAGGGGTCAATCAGAAAAAATGATCAAGACAAAAGGAAGAAAGCCTAAGATTCACATGTGATACCATCAAGAGGAATATTTGTACCTATTACAAAAAAAAAAAAAAAAAAAGGTTATCCAACGGAATGAGGAAATTATAAAGCAATATCACTAAATTTACATGAAAATGGTTTTGGTGAAAATTATTCAAAAATGGCTACAGCAGTACATTGACAAGTAACTGCCAGAAATTCAAACTTGATTTAGAAGAGGATGTGAAACAAGGGATATCATTGCTGATAATACTTATGTTACTCTCTTTTCTTCCTAGATTCTGATACTATTTTGATACTAACATACTATTTTAACTTTTTTCATTAGTTACTTTTGAATCATTAACTAAGTCACCTGAAGGGTACAAGTTCTCCATCTTTTCCCTCTAGCTTTCCTTTTCCCTTTCTACCTCCTGACACACACCTACAAGTCCAGAAGACTAATATTGATATTCTATTTTATGACTAAAATAAACCGAAATAATTCATTCTAAATGTTAAAGCAATTAGTATTTTATGGTAAAAATTATTATCAGATAATATGTTGAAAATACTATTCTGATTATTTTTTATTCATTTTCCCTACATATTACATTTTCTAGCAGCCAATTACTGATTTGGCCTCTAGGAATAAGACATCCCAGGAAGAAGGAATAGGGTAGAACAGTTTTCTCAACTTTAATTTGCACATTAGAATAAACAAAGGAGCTTTAAAAATACTGATGCCTGGCTCCCACTCCAAGAATGTCTGGTATAATTGGTCTGGAGTGTGGCCTGGGCATTGGGATTTTTGAAAGTTCTTCAGTAAATTCTCATCTATAGTCAAAGTTTAGAACCACTTGTTATTTAGAAAGTATTGATCAGAACAGAAAAGTGAATGGAAAGTCTACCTCGTATGAAACCTTCTTTCAAATGTGGAAAGAAAGTCAGTGACTCAGAGGAAGGAGACATATATTTAGGTTTAGAGGAAAGCTAAAAATTGAGGAGAGGCTTTTGTCCTACTTCTCTTTGAAGTGTCATAAGGTGAAATGAGATGGTGCCTTAGCATGATCAGGTTTAACTCTGCATAATCTGTTCATGTCCCATGGTAACCAGAAGTTCCCTCATGCCTTATGGATACCAAAAAAACCATACTCACTGCTGTTGAGTCAAGTGTGACTCATAGGGACACCTCCTTGGGTTTTGGAGGCAGTATCACTACAAAAGTAGAGTGCCCAATCTTCCTTCCAAGGAGTGGTTGGTAGATTTGAACCTCCAACGTTCTGGTTAGTAGTCAAACACCTCAGGCACTGTGCTACCAAAGCTCCCACCTTATGGATGGGGACCTAGAATACACCTGATAGCGCTGACTGGTGAGTTTACCTGGGTGGGGAGCAAGTGACCTTGAGTAGGACAACCAACTGAAGCTGTACAGGTTTTGCAAGGCACATCTCCAAGGTGCATCAATATAAATTTAGCCCCCTGGGGTTGTGCAATTGAGAGCTTTGATCCTGTAGCAGAAAAAGGCAAAATGAACCACTAGACAGGAAACAGTATAAACCATAGTCAAACTGCAGGGCCAATTGGAGTCAAGGTCAGGTGGGGTCATCAGAGAGAATCACCAAGCTAGACTGTTATTATTGTTGTTAGGTGCCATCGAGTCATTTCCGACTCATAGCAACCCCATGCACAGCAGAATGAAACACTGCCCAATCCCACGCCAACTCCATGATCCTTGGCTATACTTGAGCCCACTGATGCAGACACTGTGTCGATCTATCTCGTTGAAGGCCTTCCCCTCATTCATCGACCCTCCACCCTACCAAGCATTACATCCTTCTCCAGGGAATGGTCCTTCTGACAACATGAACAAAGTAGGTGAGACGAAGTCTGGCCATTCTCGCTTCCAAGGAGCATTCTGGCTGCACTTCCTCCAGGACAGATCTGTTAGTTCTTTTAGCAGTCCATGGTACTTTCAGCATTCTTGACCAGCACCATAACTCAAAAGCATCAACTCTTCTTCGGTCTTGCTTATTCATTGTCCAACTCTCACATGCATATGAGGCGATTGGAAATGTAATGGCTTGTGTCAGGTGCACCTTAGTCCTCAAGGAGACATCCTTGCTCCTCAGCACTTGAAACAGTTCCTTCGCAGTTGACCTTCCCAGTGCTACGTGTCATCTAATGACCTGACTGCTGTTTCCATTGGCATCTATTGTAGAATCAAGCAACATGAATTCTTTGACAACCTCAATCTTCTCTCCATTTATTGTGATGCTGCTCATTGGTCCAGTTGTGAGGATTTTTGTCTTCTTTATATTGAGATGTAATCCATACTGTAGACTGTATTCTTCAACCTTCATCAGTAAGTGTCTCAAGTCATCCTCACTTTCAGCAAACAAAGTTGTATTGTCAGTGTATCTCAGGTTGTTAGTGATTCTTCCTCCAATCCTAATGCCATGTTTTTCTTCATATAGTTCAGCTTCTCGGATTATTTGCTCAGCATATAGATTGAATAAGTATGGGGAAAGGATACAACCCTGATGCACTCCCTTCTTGATTTTAAAACATGTAGTGTCTCCTGGTTCTGTTCAAAAGACAGCCTCCTGGTCAAGGTACAGCTTCCTCATGAGTACAATCAAGTGTTTTGGAATTCCCATTTTTCTCAATGTTATCCATAATTTGTCATGATCTACACAATTAAATGCCATTGCAAAGTCAATAAAACACAAGTAAATATCTTTCTGGTATTCTTTGCCTTGAGCCAAGATCCATCTGACAGCAGCTTTGGTATCCCTTGTTCCATGTCCTCTTCTGAATCCAGCTTGCACCTCTGGAAGTTCTCTGTCAATATACTGCTGCAACCATTTTTTAATTATCTTCAGACTATGGTAGACATAAGAGACCCCAGATTTTGGCATTAGATGACAGAAGAATGATTAGTCACCAGGTCAGAAAAAGGCATTGACAGAGTCCAGAGGTCAGTGAAAGGAAAGAAATATGAGATTAAGAACATAAACAAATAAGATTAAATCCTAAAAATAATTAAATTGTTGCATTCCTTAATTTAGTTTCCTTTCTTTGCTACAACAGGATGGGGATTTTAAGAATTATCATAACTACCTAAGAAAATAAATCTGCATTTCCTTTAGCATTTTTGAATTAAGAGGAATAAATATTTGGTTATATTATAAAATACTATAAATAGTGTTCCCAGCATGATCAAGAAGTAAAATATAGTCATGTATCTTCTCCACGGAACCAATGTTATAGCAGTAGGATCACTCACTAGAGAGTGTTCATGGCATCAAAGTTAAATTGATTTTCTATTTTTCACAGTAAATTGGACATATTTTACTTTGCATTATATTTAAACCAACTTTTTTATACAGTAGTTTGTTTTTCTAGGTGTTTTGAAAAGCCTTTATTAATATTATTAGTTGTTGTCAAAGGCCAAATTTACAGTCTTTTTAAGCCTCTTGTTCACACTGTTTAACACTTTCTTTTTGGTGATGCCTTCTGGAGTCTTCTGTCCTTCTGTTTCAAAGTTGACCGACTGACTTCTCAGTATGTAATAACATTCCAAAGTCTTCTCTTTACTACTTTTCGGGGTTGAATCTAATGTTTACTGAGTTCTGTATTTTCTTCTACTACAGTTTTCTCCCTCATTTTTTTAGTGTGCTTCCTCAAGTAATTTCCTAAGAAAGAGTACATAAGAAATAAACAATTTCAAAGTCTTGTATGTCTTAATCAGTTGCTATGGAATAAATTCTGACTCATGGAGACTCCATGTGTGTCAGAGTAGAACTGTGCTCCACAGGGTTTTCAATGGTTGTTTTTTTTGGAAATAGATCATTAGCACCTCAGGGTGAACGTCCACCCTTTCAGTTAACAGCTAAGCATGTTAACTGTATGGACCACCCAAGAACTCTTTATATGTCTTGTTGTTATTATTATTCTTAGATGCCATTGAGTCAGTTCTGACTCAGGGTGACCCTATGTACAATAGAAGAAAAATTGCCTTGCCCATGCCATCTTCACAATCATTGCTATGTTTGAGCCCATTATTGCACCTATATATGTGTCAGTCCTTCTCATTGACAGTCTTCCTCTTTTTTGCTGACTCTTTACGTTACCAAGAATGATGTCCTTCTTATTCATTGCCCAGCTTTCACATGCATATGAGGTGATTGGAAATGCCACGGCTTGATCAGGTGCACCTTAGTCTTCAAGGTGGCATCTTGCTTTTTAACACCTTAAAGAGGTCTTTCACATCACATTTCCCAAGCAATATATTGTTTGATTTCTTGACTGCTACTTCCATTAGTGTTGATTATGGATCCAAGTAGAAAGAAATCCCTGATAATTTAAATATTTTCTCCATTTATCATAATGTTTCTTCTTGGTCCAGCTGCAAGGATTGTGAGTGTGTGTGTATGTGTTGAGGTTCCATACTGAAAGCTGTAGTCTTTGATCTTCATCAATAAGTTCTTCAAGTCCTCTTCACTTTCATCAAGTAAAGTTGTGTCATCTGCATATTGCAAGTTGTTAATGAGTATTCCTCCAATCTGTCTTCATCAAATGATGCCATGCTTTTTTTCATATAGTCCAGTTTCTTGTAATATTTCCTCAGTGTACACATTTAATAAGTATGGAAAAAGGACACAACCCTGACACACATCTTTCCTGATTTTAAACCACACACTTACCCTTTATTTGTTTGAACAACTGCTTCTTGGTCTATGTGTAGGTTCCCATGAACATAATTAAGTGTTCTGGAATTCTGATTCTTTGTAATGTTATCCATAATTTTTATGATCCACACTGTCAAATGCCTTTGCATAGTCAATAAAACACAGGTAAAAATCTTTTTTGATATTCTTTGCTTTCAGCCAAGATATATTTGATATCAGCAATGTTTTCCCTTGTTCCATGTCCTCTTCTGAATCAAGCTTGAGTTTCTGGCAGTTCCCTAACAACGTACTGCTATAATTGTCTATCAAATTTCTTTCAGCAAAATTTTAACTGCATATGTATTAATGGTATTGTTCAATAATTTCTACATTCCATTGTATCATCTTTCTTTGGAATGGGCATCAATGTGGATATTTTATAGTTGGTTGGCCAAGTTCCTGTCTTCTAAATTTCTTCGTATATATGAGTGAATGCTTCCAGTGTTGCATCTGTTTGTTGAAACATTTCAACTGATATTCCATGTATTCCTGAAGTCTTGTTTTTGCCCATGCCTTCAGTGTAGCTTGGAGTTCTTCCTTCAGTACCATCACTTTTTGATCATATATTACCTACTGAAATGATTTGTTGTAAAATATATTTATTATATCTATATCCTTGCTTGGTATCAGAGTAAGGTATTGAAGTTCAAAATCACTTTTTTCTCCCCCAGAACTTTGAAAGCTATGAGCTTTTGATTTCTTTTCACTTTTAATGTTCAGTGTTGCAGATAAAAAAAAAAAAAAAAAAAAAAAACTGTTGGGAAATTGATTCCTCTTGTGTGTTTGTTTGTACATTCTCCAAATTGGATCTTTTTGTCTTCGATGTTCTAAAAGGTCATGGTGATGCATCTCTGTGTGAGTCCTTTGTCATTCAAGCATTTAAAACTAAATTGGATTGGGTCCTTTCACTCACATCTTTTAGATCTGGGAATTTTCCTTCTATTTCGTTGATAATTGGACTTCTGCTTCTCTAATAGTTTCTCTCATATTTTCCATTTCTTGGTCTTTATGCCCAATTCAATGTTTCAACTCATGTATTGATTTTCATTTTATTTCTGAAATCACATTTTTCATTTTCAGAGCTCCAATATCTTATCGTTACCTTTCTGGAGCATTCTCTTATTTTTGAGATATGATTTTTTTTTTTTTTAATTTGATATTCTTTTTAAGAGATTACAAAGTATAGGGATTTTTTGTTTGTTTGTTTGTTGGTTGTTTGGTTGGTATTATTAAAGTTTTCTCTGTACCCTGAATTATCTTTTCCTTTATTTCTTCCTTACTATCATTTTCTTACTCCTCTTTACTCACTGGTTTTCCTTTGTAAGCTTGCCATTCATATTGAAAATTGAGAAATCAGTGTGACATAGGTTTCTTGTGCTAGGAAACCTGATTCTGTCTCCCTGCCTTTCATATCCTTTCATAAGGAGGATATCTCATGAGGGAAGGAGAGAAATATAAGTATGTATTATGTATTGAAGGATGGGTTTTACCTTAGGGTATAATGACAAGGAGCCAGATGTCACGCTATAGGTTCCCAAATGCCAGAATAAGAACATTACTCTGTGATGGTAGCTTCCACAAAATCAGTCCTATTTCTCCTCATTTTATTTATCCAGTTTTTAAATCTTAATTGAGCTCCCTCATATCTTAGGTATCATGTTGGAGAGGCTGGCTGCTTTGGTTATTCTAAAGATGACATCACTTAACCCCATAGTCTTAGTTCTCTAGTGCTTGCAAAACAGAAATATCACAAGTTGATAGCTTTAACAAACAGGAATTTATTCACTAATAGTTTAAAAGTCTAGAAATCTGAATTCAGAGTGCCAGCTCTAGGGGCTGCATGAAGGCCCCTTGACCTTGGGTTTCATCTATGCCTCTTGTTTCAGTCTCACTGGAGCTGGTGGCTTCTTCTGACTCATGCAGCTACTTTGTTGTTGAGCTTGATGAATCCAAAATTGGCAAGTAAAATGGAAAAATCCCAGATCAGTAGAAAACATAGCAAGCCATTGGTCCAAGTCCAGGAACAAGAGATGAAGACTTGGCCAAATGCAGGATTCAAAATGTACCTTGTGGTAGAGTGGGTTCTCTAGAGAAGCAGAACCAGTAATGCTTATATACAGAGAGAGAGAAAGAAAAAGGTATCTTAGGAAAATGGCTCACACACTTATAGAAGCTGGCAAGTCCCAAGTTCTTGGATCAAACGTCAAGCTGGAGGCTTTTCCTGACTCACGCAGCTACAGGGGCTGACGAGCTCAAGGTTGGCAGGCAGTATACTGGCTGTTGACTCCAACGAATAATGAATCCAAGATCTCCAGGCCAAATGGTGGATTGTCTGCTCATAGACAGTTGTAGGCAGCACAACAGAATCCCTATCCACAGAAGAATGTCTCTTTTCCCAGGATGTCCATAAATATATTGGAAGTAGGCCACACTCTTAGGGAAACTCCCTTTCAATGGATTGACTGCTCAAAACATATACATCTGATCCCATCATTGGAACAACCCACATCACAATTGCTTAAACCACACAGAATTGTGGTCCAGCTAAATTGACACACAGCTCCAACTATCACCCACCCCAAAGCTAGAGACCTTTTCCAAAATTTCTCCATATATAATGGAAGCAAGACACATCCGTACAGTTGCACCTCTTCAACTATTTAGCTGCTTACAGCAGATTCTGCCATGGAGGTGATTACAATGTCATCATGGGGAAACACTACATCCAGCTGCCAAGTCACTCTAAACCATGGCCCAGCCATATTGACACACAACCTTAACTACCACAGCCATTTTTCTAGCCCCTCTTCTTAAACTTGACCTTCATCTTACCTGCTAACATTATATCACATATTGCCCAACATTATCCCAAGTTATGCTTTGTCTTGGTTCTCTAGTGAAACTATAACAGAAATACCACAAGTGGAGACAACCAGGAATTTATTCTCTTACAGTTTATGATGCTGGAAGTCCAAATTCTGAGTGCTGTCTCTAGGGGCTGGGTTAAGGCCCCTTGACCTTGGGCTATAGCTCTGTCTCTAGTTCCAGGCCCACTGGAGCTGGAGGCATCTCTTAACTCAGACAGCTGCTGGCTGCTGAAGCTGATGAACCCAAGGTTGGCAGGTAAAATGCAGTATCCCAAGATCAGCACTCAACATGGCAGATTAAAGTACAAGAATAATCCCAAGATTGGCAGGTGGCAGGCTACTAGTTCAGGTCCAGGAACTGGAAATGAAAACTCAGCCAAATGCAGGATCCAAATGTGCCAAAAGCTAGAGACTTCCCAAAGCTTCTCCTTATATTCTGGAAGCAGCAGACACCCCAAAGGCAACTCCCTTTCCATGGATTAACATCTCACAGCAGATTCCACCATGGAGGTGATTGCAATTTCATCATGGGGAATAACTACATCCAGCTGTCAAGCCACTAAGAACCATGGCTCAACTAAATTGACACACAACCTAACTACCACATACCAATTATACTGTCCAATGTGATTACCAGTAGTCCCACCTTTAATTCCCCCAAATATCCTAGTTTATAAGATAAACTGTATGGTTGCTGTATTGCTGATCAGCCAGATGGAGTTTTTACTGGTTGAGCAGGTGGCAGGGGGCAAGGCTTCTGGTTACAGAGAGAGTTCTTTTTGGTCCAGGGAGTGGCTGGAAGCAGGGTGGCTGGACTCAAAGGAGTTCTTTCCAGTTCAGAAGATGGGTGGGTGTAGGGAATGGCCACATCTCTGGTCACCAGGAATAAGGTGAATATATTACCTTTCTGGTCACCAGCTACTGGTATAGGTGCCAGTGCAGTTCTCAGCAAGTGGAGTCAAATATCAAGATGCTCCCCCAATCAGAATGCTGCTTGAAAATGTCCACACTGACAGTTAACAGTTCCATCTGTCTCCTAATTCACTGTTTTCATTCAGTATCTTCTGGTTGTTATTTGATCCATTTCTTTTTCCTTTCTTTCAAAGCTCAGGTTTCCAGGATTATCATTGGTATCTGTTTCATTTGTTTTCTCTTTCATTAACACGGAGGGTGTGAGTAGCTTGTCTGGCTGTTCCACCATCATTTTTAAAAATTTTATCTTTTCTCATTTCTTTTCTTTTTCTTTTTCCCAATTGTCTTTTTTTTTTTTCTTTTCTTTTTGCCCAAACTTTCATTTTGTATTTTTTCTGTTTCTTTCTCTTTTTTTTTTTTTTTACTAACTTTTTTTTAAATGGTGATTTGGGTGAATATTTATAGAGCAAATTCACTTTCCATACAGCAGTTCACATACACTGTGTCTCATGACATTGACCACAGTTTACCACAGTGCAACAGATCCACTCCCACTTCCTCCCCATAGTTAACTCTTCCCAGTGTCCATCCCTCCATTCACTCCTGCACCTCTAAGCTGTCTCCCTGTGCATAAGCAGCCCTTCTTTCTCCCATGATTGTTCTCTGCAAGGAGTGTATCTACCTCAGGTAAATGTTCAACTCATATGCCTGTCTGTTTGGCTGGAAACTACAGGTGTGGGTTCAATTCCAGACTTAAAGGGCAGCTAGAGGCCATAGTCTCAGTGGTTCCACCAGGCTCTATTGGACCAGCAAACCTGGTGCCCTCCCCTCCTTTTCTTTTTCTCCAAATGATTTTGAGTTTTGTTCCACATTGTTCTCCCTCTCTATCAGGGATCTCCTATATAGATCCCCTTCCAAGTGGATGGCAGTGGTAACCAGGCACCATCTAGTTCTTCTGGTCTCATAGTCATATAGGCTGCAGATCAGATGGTGTACCAGTGGCTAGGACTAATTGTTTCCGTGAATTTTGGTTTTCTTCATTCTTCTTTGCTCTGGATGAGGAGAGACCTATCGTTGCATCTAGATGGCAGCTTGCTAGCTTTTAAGATCCCAGTCGCTACTCACCAAAGTAGGAGGGAGAACAGTGTTTTGTATAGTATGTTATGCCAATTGAGCTTGATGTCCCCTGTGACTATGGTCCTAAGCCCACAGGTTCACCTACTTGGTCCCTCTGGGTAGCTGGCTGTCACCAAGCCGTGACCACAATCTTGCTGCTTGTCAGTTCTTCTATACACCTGGGAATTCTGATCATTCACATAGACTTATAGTAAATTGTCTGCCATTGTCTGCCAATCCTATACATGTTCTTGGATTCACTCCCCATTTCATAGACATACCTAATAGTTCAGACTGTCCACTCATCTATCCACCCATATACCCATGTTTGCCTTCACTGACAATGCAGTACTGTATGTGCAAAAGGGTTCATCTTTGTTGTCTATACCTCCCATGTACCTCTCTATGTATTTCTCATCCTCAATGCCACCGTATTGGTCACTCAAATTTGGTACATTGCCCTTCTCTTCACCCAAATCAATACTTATCTCTATCTATCTAACAGCGTTCCATCCTCTCCCCTCCCACCTATGGTAACCAAGAAAGAAAATTTCCTTCTATAGATAAACCTTTCTTTAACTTTTACAATAATGGACTAATACAATATTTGTCTTTTTGTGATTGACTTATTTCACTGAGCATAATGTCCTCCAAGTTCATCCACAATATGTGGTGTTTTGCAGATTCTACATTATTCTTTAGCGTTGCATACTATTCCATTGTGTGTATGTACCATAGTTTGGTTGTCCATTCCTCAGTTGATGGAAACCTAGGTTGTTTCCATCTTTTGGCTACTGTAAATAGTGCTGCGATGAACATGGGTGTGCATATATCTGTTTTTGTCATGGTTCTCACTTCTTTAGGATATATACCTAGTAATGGAATGG
>NW_006921745.1:6502223-6535565 GCF_000298275.1 Orycteropus afer afer | reverse complement strand
GAGAGTTCCAATGCTGCTTCTTCCTCAGGGATGTGTTCTGGGTCTGTATCCTGCTCTCTTGTTTCTACCACTTTATCCTGCTTCTTTGTGTGGACTGTGATGGTCTGTCATCTCCGAGGCATCGTGGCATTGTTTTATTTAGATCTCTGTTAAATGTTTGTGAAGAACAGCCAAGGGTGATTCAGGCTCTTCTTGATGGTTTTATATCATTGGCCCATTGGTGGAGAAGGAGGACGTGGCTCTCACTCAATAAATGAAGTTGCAGGAGGTGTGGGTGTAGTTGTGTTATGGGGACTGTTGCTGTCTCCCACTCAGGTAGACAAAAATTACAATTGAATAATGATCAAAAAACTAAAAGCACATGGACAAAAAACACACCATGTTATCACACAGGAACAGTAACCAAAAAAAAAAAAAAGGAAAAAGAAGAAGATGAAAACCTGCAATATCTGGGGATAGAGCACTAAGAATAAAAGGCAGTGATGGACAATAATGAAGAAAAGAAAATGGGAAAAAGAAAAACCAGGAACAGGGTTAACCATGAGATAAAAGGAGGCAAAAAAATTAATAAAGAAAAAAAAATTTCAATGAGGAACAGGGAAAAGAAAAAAAGCTGAAAACTAGGACATGGGAGGGGAAGAATAAGAATAATAGTAAAAAGGACAAAATTATTAATAGTAATAGTTGTTTAAAAACAGACAAATACAAGCAGACTAATCACCAGAAAAAAGAAAGCTCAAAAGAAAAAAAAATGAAAATAAAAAAAGAGAAAAAAATCAGTGGAAGACAGGGCAGTGCACCCAGGCTCCGTATGAGCACACAGACTGTGATGGAGTTCCTGTGGGCCCAGAAGTTAGGTGAGAGTAGGGGATGGCCACATCTGTGTTCACCAAGTGGGTGTTGGTTATAAGAGTAACCAGAGGAATGTCACACCTTTTCCGTCTTGCAGGTCCGGAGTGTCCTTGGGGTTTCTGGCAAGCAGAACCTGTTCTTAAGCCCCTAGAATCTGCAAGAGCACTGTCTCTTTAGATATCCAAAATGGTCAAGCCACTTGTGACCATTCAAAATGGCAGCGTCCTCTGGACAGGCAAAAGTCCATTGCTCAGCCTGCCTTTCTCTTCACCTTCTCCGTTTATTCCCCAGCCACCAGAGCAGTCCTCTGTGTAGTCCCTGGCTAGCAGGGCTGATATTTAGCTTAATTCTTAGGTCCTACTGCCACTCGGCCCTCTCAAAGCTGTCTGTGCCATGCCATCAGGATCACTAAGCATCGCTGCCAGACTGCAGCTCTATCTGTCTCCTTTTTTGGTATTTTCATGCAAATTCTTCTGCCAGTTGGGGTTTAGTCCACTTCTATATCCTTCCCTTAAAGGCTCAGGGGTCCAGGATTATCTTCTGTGTCTGTGTTAACTGGTTTCCTTTTCTTTGTTGAAGAGGGTCTGTGCAGTCTTTCTGCCTAGTCTGCTATCTTCTGAATTATCTGATTTTTACCAACTTCTGCAGTCTGGAAGGCTTGTTAAAACAAGCTGGGCCTCACCCCAGAGTTTCCAATTTAGCAGGTTCTGTTCCAGGTGGGGCCTCAGGAATTCTGGTGGAGCAGTGCCTAAGGCATTTGACTACTTAATCAGAAGAATGGCAGTTGAAACCCCCTGTTTTTTTCTTTACTTTTCTCTTTGTCTTGCTCTCTTTTCATTAACGACCCCCCATTTTTGTTTTAGATTATTTATTCTTTTTGTCCTTCACTTTTTTTTTGTTTTCTTCTCGTTTATATTTTTCTCTTTTTTGTGGTTGTTATTGTTCATCTAGTTTCCTTATTTCTTTTTCTTGTATTTATTACTTTCTTTTGTATTGTGTTGCTAGTATTATTTATTTATTTATTTATTTTTGGTCTCACCTGGCAGGAATCAGCAACCATGCTCACTCTTCCAAACCACATCTGCATCTACTGCAGTCCCACCCACTGGGTAAGGACCACCACCTGCTTCTGCACCAACTAATCAATGATAGATGGTGGCCAGCACCAGCCAAATCTGCCTTCAATTTCTGTAGAACAGAGAACAAGAATTCTGTATACACTCTCATCCTCTATCACAATCACCAGGAGACAGGTGGTGAGCACCTAAGTACTGCCAAACTAACAATAACAGAGTAGCATGCCAACCCAGCTCACTCAAATGCATTAAAAAAAAAAAAAAAGAAAGAAAGAAAAAAAGATTTTGGGCAAAACACACCAACATATAATCACCAATATCACCAATTAAGTACAAAGGCAACACATCACAATGTCTCAGAGACTGCAGACAATTTCAGTTTACACAAAGAATTAAGATATAGTAGTAAACAATAGTGCTCAAAATACAGAATCAAAAAACCTCTTTGAGGAAGAAATGGCATTGGAACTATGTGATAGGGAATTCAAAATAATTATATTTTGGTACCCTCAATGGATCAAAAGAAAGATGAAGGAAATTAATGATAAAGTCAAGGAAAGCACAGACAAAATGCTAAAAGAATTTAAAAAAAAATAGAAGAGCAAATTGACAAAATTAATGAACAAAATAGAACTAATACAAAAACAAAAAATAGAAATCCAGAAGATTAGTACCAACATTTCAGAAATAGATAACACATTGTAAGCACAGAAGAGTAGAATTGAATCAGTGAAAGACAGAATTAGTGAGATTGAAGCCAAATCTGTCAATACTATGCTGTTAGAAAAAAAATCAGAAAAAAAGATCTAAAAAAATGAAGAAAGCCTAAGATTTATATGGGACATTCTGAAGAGGAATAACTTAAGTGTGATTGAAATTGTAGAACAGGAGATGGCAAATACACATATATACTCACATGCAAAGTGTCAAAGATTTGGTGGAAGAGAACTTCCCTAAATGAGGAAAGATGAGAATATATGAATTCAATAAGTTCAAAGAACCTCAAACAGGATAGACACCAAAATAAATTCACCATGACATATCATAATCAAAATCTCCAATACCAGATACAAAGAAAGAATTCTGAAAGCAGATCAGGAAAAATGAAATGTTACCTGCAAAGAGCAACCAATAAGACAAAGCTCTGATTTATTGGCAGAAACCATGCAGTTGAGAAGGCAATGGAATAACATACATAAAACTCTGAAAGAAAAAAATTGCCAACCAAGAATTATATACAGAGTAAAGTTGTACCTCAGATATGATGGTGAAATTAGGACAATTCCAGATAAACAGGATTAAGGGAATTTTTAGAAACCAGACCAACCTTAGAACAGATGATAAAGGGAGTCCTTTGGACAGAAACCCAATAATGACAGACAACAACTTGCTATTAATACACATGACAACATCACCCAGATCCAATCCAGATATAGAAGAATCCAAAGTATAATAGTCCTATAAGGCTGAAAATAGGAAACCTGAGACAGCAATTTGTAAATGGAGACAACTACAAAGCAAAAACAGGGAATAAATAGTGTAGTTACAGAATTTCCAAATCAAGCAGAAGTCAAGACTATTTCAGGATAGGATGATGCTTTAAACTTGGGAAGAGACTAATAAATTACAGAGTAACTTCAAAGAAAATTAATAAACCTCTTCAAAATAAAAAAGAGGAAAGTCATAAATATTTAGCAAATTCTAAAGCAACAGCAATGAAGGAAATTGTAAGAAAATTCATAAACAAAATGAGCTCAGCACAGAAAACTATATGGAACAAAGAAATCAGTAGCACCACACATACACACACACAAAACACACACATATGTAACAAAATGACAGAAATAAATTCACACTTGTTGATACTTACACTGCATGTAAATGGATCACATGTAACCATCAAGAAACAAGAGAGTGGCTGGATGGATAAGAAAATAGGACCCATCAATAAGCTGTCTACGAGAGACATACCTTAGACAAAGACACAAATAGACTAAAAATCAAAGGTAGGAAAACAAGCCAATGGCAATCAAAAAAGAGCAGGAGTGGTATTATTATTTCTAATAAGGTAGATTTTAAGCCAAATACCAGCATAAGAAACAAGGAAAGACATTACATAATGACTAAAGGGTCAATTGAACAAGAGGACATAACCATAATAAATATCTACACACACATTGAAACAACCCCAAAATACATAAGTTAAACTTTAACAGATTGAAGAGACATAGACAACTCCACAAAAATTGGAGTAGATTTTAATACACCACTTTCAAAGAAGGCTAGAATAACTAGAAATAAACTCAACAAATACACAGAAAAATTAACAACACAATTGATCAACTTAAGCTTATATATGGAACACTTCAACCCAACAAAACAACAGCAAAATATACATTCTTTGCCAGCAAATGCGGGACATTCTCCAGAATAGATCATATGTTATGTCACATAAATTTAAAAACATTGAAGTACTGGAAAGCATCTTCTCATATCACAATGTTATAAAATTAGGAATCAGCAATAGAATGATCAAGGCAAAAAAATCAAATATGGAAACTGAATAATGCCCTATTTAAAGATTATTGGGTAATACAAGAAATAAAAAATAAAATTAAAAAAAATCCTTGAATCAAACAAGAATGAAAACAACATATCAATATTTTTGGGATACAGTAAATGAGTTTTCAGAGGGCAATTGATAGCACTAACTGTACACATCATAAAAGAAGAAACAGCCAAAATCAACATCTTAATCCATCTCTAACAATTAGAAAAAGAGCAGTAAGCTAAGCCTAGTCACCGTACTGGCAGTTCAGGAATATTATCAAGCTCTCCAGATCTCTCATGATCAAAGATCATTTGGCTACCAACAGCATCCTTCCAGAATGAGGTTCCAAAACAATGATAATATCAGCACTTGATGCTTCCTGTGTTCTTGTTCCCCAAAAGGGAGGGAACATTGGCATCAACATATTACATAACTATATGGAGTGAACTGGGCTGGTGTTCCCACAAACATCCTGAGCTTTATGTATGAAACTAGTACCATTTTAGAGTAACGGGATATGTGGAGGTGAAACTTGCCTAACCAGAATTAAGATCTGTTTTGGGAAATCTAGGTTGGAGAAAAGGGAACAAAAATTCTTCCTATTCTATGTGGTATATATACTACTTCATATTACATGTGGTATTCTGTGTGATATGTGGGAAATGTGGGGAAGGAAAAAAGAGCATAAATTGAGGAGCTGGTAGAGAAATTTTCTGACACCCGCTTCTTCAAGTCCATTGCAGGGTGAAGTTGATGTTTGAGGCTCCCCTTGGAGTGTTTTCCCTGAAGCTTTCTCTGGGAAAGTCTCTATTTCCTTGACAAACACATATTCAGAAGGGGTTTACCTACAGCAGGTGAGGTTGAGCAAACAGTTAGATGTAGCTACAGTTAGGAGTGATTTTGTAAGCCTTAATCTCAGTGTACAACTTTGCAAGCAATTGTTTTAAAAGGAATTTCATTCATTTTGGATGGCCAAACCTTGATCACACATTTTATAATCAATTTAAGAAAAAATGAGCTTGTTTTTACGAGTTAACTGTACACCTACATTGTTTGCTTAAGAAGTAGTATAATTTCCAATCACTCAGGAAAGGATCAAATCTGGAGATCCTGGATAGAGTGGAAGGAAAACATGGAACAAAATCCAAAAACTCAATAATGACCAGAATTACTGGTTAGATGGAATCTGGTGAGACCTCCTTAATACTAGGGTCCTGGGATACATTCCGGGCCTGGAATAAAGCTCACTCCCGGGGGCTGGCTCTCAGCCCAATAGTAGGGAAGATGTATATGCAGACCACTCAACCCAGAGTGACACACTCACATACTCTATGGAAATGCATCCCTTGGAACAATAGACCATGGGGTACCATTCCCATGGAGGAAATGCAGGAGAAATAGGAGTGCATAACTATGGGGGGGGGGGAGCTCTGGTAGCATAGTGGCTAAGACACTTGCCTGCTAACCAGACGGCTGGCGGTTCAAATCCACCAGCCACTCCTCAGAAGGAAGGTTGGGCAATCTTGCTTCCGTAGTGATACTGCCTCGGAAACCCAAGGAGAGGTCGCTATGAGTCGGGGCCAACTCGACGGCACATAACAACAACAACAACAACAAACTATGAGGGGCATGGGGGAAGGGTTATTGGGCAGGGAGGGGAGGAGACTGGGTTAGGGT
Source organism: Orycteropus afer afer (assembly GCF_000298275.1). NCBI lineage: Eukaryota > Metazoa > Chordata > Mammalia > Tubulidentata > Orycteropodidae > Orycteropus > Orycteropus afer. Next base: position 6,529,409 of record NW_006921745.1, on the reverse strand, counting down.
TGGTCATGGCAAATGGGGAGTGAAACTAAATGTGCACATAATGCTGAATGTAAAACAAACTTAAAAAATTAAGAAAAAAAAGTAGTATAATTGATTGAGTGGGGTTTATAGTGTTCTGTGTGTTGGTCGTGAGAAAGCACCTCACAGACTTCCAATTCTATGAAGTAAAAGATGAAGAAGGAGAGTCAGGAACAGGAGAAGACTATGGAATGTGTAACTAATTACCTCCATGAACAACTAACTGTTCCCTTTGCCATGAGACTAGAAAAATGGAGCTGTAACTGGCTACCATTACTGAACATTTTGATCAAGGATTCTACAGAGGAATCCTGATCAAAAATGGAAAAATGCAGAACAGAATTCCAAATTCTTATGGAATCCCCTAAAACTGTTGCCCTGAGATAATCTTTACACCTTAAACCAAAAGTAGCCCTTAAAATCTTCTTAAAACCAAACAATTGTTTAGCTTAATTAGTAATGAATATCTGCCTTGAGCATTACACTCTTTTAAGGTCTATCTACGTGGGATCAAATTGACAGAAAAAATTGAAATGTTAGATAGGGATCTTAGAGGTAGTGAGGAGGAACACTCAGAAAAAAAGGGTGAGAATGGTTGCAAAAATTGAAGAATGTCACTGAATTTTACATGTAGTAACTGCTGATAGGGTGTATGTTTTACTGTATATGTTTTCTTTTCTTTTTAACTTTTTATTGTGACTTGGGTGAAATTTTACAAAGCAGATTCATTTCACATTCACCAATTCATATGATGTGTATACTTTCCATAACAGCTACAAAATAAGTAAAATTCAAATACAAAACAAAAAAATTGTCTCATAACTGAACACATGAATGCACTTTGACGAGAATAAAATCCAAAACAGTTTGATACAAAGTTGTGGCATTAGAGTGCAATTGTTTCTCATTTTCTAAAAATGCCTTTATTGTTACAACATGTCTAGTACAAACTATAAATTCTAGAGGGAACATAGATAAAATGGTTAGAAGACAAACTATCATTCTTTTATATACCATCCCCTGGTCTCTGTGGCTGTGCTCATGGGCCTATACTAAGATAAGAGATGAGAGAATGTGAGATTTTGTAACCAAACACAAAATGTCACATGATACTGGCCCTGTGGGAGTGCTGAGAAGAAGGACATTTGAAGGTCAGCTCTGCAATGATGTTGTGTGGTGCTATCTGAGTGATTCACATGCACCAGGACCTACACCACAAGCTCAAGGGTTCTCTCTCTCTCTTCTCTCCTTGTCTTTTCCTAAGGTGTAATTTTCATAATCATTAATAATCTTAATAATTATTAAGATTCTAATGATAATGAAGCTTTTTATGAAGCAAGACCCTCAACCCTGGTATTTAAAATCAATTACAGTAGAGAGAGGAATTGGATTTTGGCCATTATCTAAGTGAAGGATAGATTGAACCCATCAGAAATGGCCTAGAAGGATTATAAGGAGTTACCACTGTCTGTCTTACCAATTCTTTTCAGTTACTGATTTGCCAGAATCCAAGTTTCTGTTTGTCCTCATTCCAGAGCTTCTGTCTTAGAACGTGGTTCCTTTGGGAATGTTGAGTTTCCTTCTAGCATGAATGTGTAAGATGTGATTCAGAGCAAGGTGGGAATGTTGTTTTTGACTCCTGATCCATAATATACTTTGATTCCAAAAGCAACAGTTGGAAGACAGTCTAGTAAATATAAAACCCCCAAACATGGAATATGAGTAAGGGGAATGGAATTAATGATAAATCCTAAAATTTTAAATCTCCAATTTTAGGACTAGCTCTTTCCATGTTCTTGGGTTCTATTTAACCAAGTTTCTATGCAATTGTCAACTATGATTATCACAGTGATTTTATATATGTTGTAATATTTAGTATTGGTGCCTAAGAATAAAGTCAGTGGGAACACATAGATCAACCCACATTAATGTTTTATTCCTTAAGTTTACAGGCCCATTTTTGCTGGGTTTTGAAGTTATTTTTATGACCTTGTAATTTCTGCGTGGAGATAGAACCACCTATGGCAGGTGCATTCTCCTGACACTGCATATCTTCCAGAAGCCAAGGGCTGCAGGCTGTTTTTCTTGATTGGCTATGTTCCTTTAATGAAGGTCTTACTATTAAAGAAGTTGGTAGTTAAAAGAAAATAACTGGACCTCTAGTTGGGTACATTTGTAGGTTGGAAGTAGCTTAGATGATTCAGAGTACCTTTGTGGTCCTGCATTGTTACTTGGAGAGCTGAGGGAGTATATTAGCCCAATAATTATAGGACAGGGAGGAGTATTTGAAGGAAGTATGCATTGGTCCAGTGCTCAGGTTTCTCATTATTCATGACAAAAATGGGTTTTTTTTTTTTTTTTTTTTTGGTTTGGAGTATAGGGTTCTGCTCAGAACAAGGATAACAACAATTACTAATATTCACTGAGATTTAACTATGGGCCTGGCACTTGTCTTAGCAATTTACATGTGTTAAATTATGCAATCTTCATAAATAACCCTTTAAAGCATGTGCTATTATTATCTTCATTTACATATGAGGAAACCGAGTAAAGATTAAATAACTCGTTCAAGGTCACATGGCTTGACTTTGGAAAGCATCTGCTTAAAAACCCAGATAGTCTGGCTTTAGACTCCAGGCTGGCTCCTGGCCTTACTGCTATGGTATTTCTTCATCTAACCCAGGGAGAAGTTCATACACAGAGTTGCCAGAGATTGAAACAATTCCTTTTAAAATAAAGCTCTAGCCTTTGATTTGACAAATGATGGTCAGCATCACTGTGTACAATTCTATATCCATGTTTAAGAGAGAATTTGGCAATCTAACTTGCTTAGACCGATGCAACCAAGATAGTGAAGGGTTTGAGAACCATGTAATATAAAGGGTGTTTGGATTAAATGAAGGATGAATTAAAAGACTCTACTATGAGGGCTCAGGAGGTGGCTATGAAAACTATCTACAAATATTTAAAGGACTCTGGCCATATGTATGGATCAGGATGATTTAAGTTCCTTCTACAGGGTGGAGCTAGGATGAATAAGTGGAAGTTACAGGAAAATCAAGCTCAATTAATTATCAGGAATTATTTTTGAACCTCAGAATCATTGGAGGAGGGGAAAATTGCTGTGTAAGGTCTCTTCTTGCAGAGACCACAGCATCAGATGGGCAGAAGCTTGTAGGCCTTTCTGCATCAAGATAGGAGACAAAACTAGGTGACCTCCAACATCAATTCCAACTCCAATACTTTACAGTTCAGAGATTTTACCATTTCAAAGAGGAACTAAATTATAATGGGGCACATTCCTTCTTACGTGTGGCACTCTATTAGCAACTACCCCTCTGTGCAATTTATTGGGGAAAGGGGGCATGGTGGAAAGAGTGCTGGACTATGAGATGACTAATGTCAGATTCAGGCTCTTCCTAGTGGCTGTATGACATTGAGCAGGTACATTAACTCTCATAACCCTAATTCTCTTAACTTTAAAATGGAGCCCTGACTTTCATGAGAGACAGCTTGATACCATCATTTTGGAAAAACTTCAAGTAGTGATTACTGGCCTCAAATGTTTTCTGATTAACAATCAGTTATTTGGAAAATTAAATGAACCAAGGTTATTTTGCCCTTAGCACTATGACTAATGGAAAAATTGTTGTGTAAGGAACTCCATAAAAGATAATTTCTGTGGGTTTTCTGAATTCTATAGCAGCATGTTTGCTAATAAACCTTGTAATTTACAGTATCTTGTTATAAGTAACAGTCTCACCAGCATTTTTTTTTCCTTCTCTCTTCATCTTAACCCATATAGAGATATATTCTATACTAGTACAACTCAGTTCTATGATTCAAAGCTATTCCTCCAGCTGAGATAGTTTCTTTGGGACTACTTCTATTCAAAGCAATAACAGCACAGTCTTACTGTAACTAATTTATCATTCTTCTATGCAAAATTAGCATTTATAAAAAGCAGCTACAAAAGATCAAGTTCTCATCTGTCCTACCTACAGAAAATTTTTACCTTGCTTATCTAGCAGTGGGGTTGGTTTTGTTTCATACCTATTTGTAAATCAATCTGTACTTCAAACATTATGCCTTATTTTGTAGATAGCAATAAGTTAATTCATAAGTGTTAGGAGTATGCATTGCAAGTCTAATCCATAGAATAGCCCTGCTTAGAACATACTTCCCATGATTTAATAGGAATTTTCCCCTTAATAGTGATTGCAATGTCTTCTAAAGGTGCTTGTATATACTTATGTGTATGTGTATGTATATATATATATGTGTGTGTTTATGTATGTATAATATATTTATACATATACTACATTTATACATATTCATACATACACACACACACACACACACTCACACATATATATAGGGTAGGGGTGCTCTGGTGGCTTAGTGCCTGAGGCATTTGACTGCTAACCAGAAAGCTAGCAGTTCAAAGCCACCAGCCAGCCGCTCCTCAGAAGGAAGTTTGGGCAATCTACTTCTGTAGTGATATTGAAACTGAGTAAAGTCAAAACTCAACTATTTCTCCCACCCTGGTTAAGACAGATGATGAGAACGGATAGGACCCCAGTTGGAAATAAATAAGTAAACTTAATTACCCTCAACTATTTCCCCACCACAGTTAGGACAAATAGGACCCCAATTGACAGATGAGTAAACACAATAAGCTCAGTTCCTTAAGAACTGAATGGAACAAAAAACATTCTTTCCTGCTATTTCCTTAGAAACAGGTGATAAACGCGTTAATATGTCTTAGATAACAACTTGAAAATTAACTCTGGCCCGCAGACATGTGCAGTGGGACAGAGAGGAACAAAGTTGCTGGGAACTAACACTCTCCCCTCTGCCTCAGCCCTGATCAGCTGATGACAGGAAGCTGATCCTGTCATCATCTGGTACGCAAGCATATTAAATTAAAATAGGACTGTCCCTTTAAACTGAGGTGAAGGAAATTTCAGCCAGTCCTCAACTAATTCATGCCTAAATTCCTTTAGTTTTTATGACTATGTATAACTCCCTCTCCTGAAACTTACAAAAACTGTAACCTGACCGCCACTCAGGGAGTCAGATCTGGGTACGGACCCCTGCCTACTTGCATTGCCGCTTTGCAATAAATAATTTTCTCTCCTCTTAATCACTTGATGAGTAAACTGTTTTGGCCTGACTGTGCACCAGACAGGGACCCACGTTTGGTCCTATTTCCATGCTGCCTGGGAAAGCCAAGGAGGGGTGGCTATGAGTTGGATCCGACTCCGGGAGTGCCTTGCATTTGCATTATACATAGGGAGCTCTGGTGATGTAGTGCTTAAGGCATTTGACTGCTAACCAGTAGGCTGGTGGTTCAAACCCACCAGTCATTCCTTGGAAGGAAGGTTGGGCAATCTACTTCTGTAGTGATACCAGCTGGGAAACCCAAGGAGGGGAGCTATGGGTCGGAAACAACTGGATGGCAGTGAGTTGTTGTTTTTTTTTGTGTGTGTGTGATATATATATAATCTTAATTATAGGCACATCTCTGTGTCTATGGATCACTATTCAAAGAGATATTTAATAGTTTACTTGAGATAAAATAGTAATTCTAATCAAAAGTTGGCATTGTTTTATTTTATCTGAAAAAGATCGTAATGAATTTACAGAGAATAATTTCTCTTTATCCATATTTTGGTATTGAGAAACTAGATAAGACAAAACACTTAATTCCTCTAAGATCTAATACCTGAGGCTGGGAGCCTCCCACTGAGTGCATGGGGAATGCGCACACTGCACAATTCAATGCTGAACCTGTGTTCCTTTCCTAACATCCTGCTAAAGCTGTGCTTCACATGCTTACAATTCACATACTCCATTTCAATAAAAATAGAATTTAATTTGGTTTCAAAATCTTGCTTTCTCTCAGTAGTGAGATAAAAAGACTTGGGCTTGGGATCAACTGCTACAATACATGTGGTTGTTCAGAAATGAAGGGGGTCACTGGTCACCATCACTCAAAAAGCACAGAGAAAATCTGTATTTCAGTTAATTAATTAAGCCTTCATATCAACTGTCCTTAACCACAAAGAAAGCTTACCAGCTAGTTTCCAACAATGAAAGGATAAAAAATTGAATGGAAATGCTAAGAGATTTAGCAAACAAACTGTTTGCCATTTTGGGGTAACTCAAGGCTACCTGAAAAGAGCCCCTTGATTGAAATCAATTAAAATGAACCAAACACTGACCTCCCTTAAGAGTGAGAGCTTATATATCCCACCTACCCAATAATGGTCCAAATAAAGTCCTGAAGCCCTGGAGCCCTCATGAATATTCTGAGAATTTAAAATGCCAAAAGAAGGAGAGCTGGGGAGGAGAAGAGAGGTCTTTGCTTCTAAATAATAGTGGTTCTCCTGTAGTTGTGCATAGCTCTCTATGATTCGCTTTTCAAGCTCTTTATTGAAATTGTTCAGGCCTTTAACTAATCTCCCAGAAGGGCTCAAAAGCCTACAGCTAATTACACTTTGCTGAGATATGCGTGGTGATGGGAAAAGCATAAAGCTTTTGAAAGGGTGAAAAATCTCTAGCCATCTGGTGGTGGTGTTAGTAAAAGAACAATAGGGTAGGAAAAAAGCGTAGCTAGCTAGAGTGGAAGGTACAGGATTTCTTTAATTACTGGGTCAATGAGACCATTACTGCTTGGAATGGTTGGAAGGGTAGGCCAGACAAGCTCGAGAGCTAAGCAACAACAGTGCTTAGTCAATAACCAAAGCCAAAGATGGACACCAAAAGAGGGGCACATTTTGAGAGAGAAAAGAGGCATCAGTCAGCTTGGCTTTTAAAGAAAAGCCTCTTTAATTACAAATTGTAGGTAATTTATGGAAAGGGGAACGAGCTGCTCCTAAATTAGAATTAGGTCTTGGGAGAATCTCTGCACTTTTTTTCAGGTTATCTATTGTCCTCAAAGATGGTGCAGATGGAGTTCTGGGAAACATGTTCTCTCTGATGCCATCAACCAGTTCTGTTATACTTGGCAATCCAGGTGAACAGCCTGTGTTTGGCTTTCGAATCAGTGCCCCAGGTGTTGATTCAATATGGCAAGCAGCTTATGTGCATTGTTTTATAAAGGCCCCTTTCAGTTTCTGCTTTTCTTTTCTTTTTAAAATAACTAATCCCCTCAAATTGAGAAAATGTCAGGCTATGGAAGACAAACTGACTTAAATCATATAGTTGTTGTTGTTGTTGTTATGTGCCCTCGAGTCGGCCCCGACTCATAGCGACCCCTCCTTGGGTTTCCGAGGCAGTATCACTACGGAAGTAGGATTGCCCAACCTTCCTTCCGAGGAGTGGCTGGTGGGTTTGAACCGACAGCCCTCTGGTTAGCAGGCAAGTGTCTTAGCCACTATGCTACCAGAGCTCCCTTTAAATCATATAGAGGATTGCTAAATAAAATTTGTTTTTATTTTGAGTAGGATTACTCCTGCAAGTTGAATAGAAGTTACACCCAAGCTTTTTCTTTGTTTCCAATCTATTGCAATGCTATATCCTTTCATAGTACACCGATTGCTCTGTGTCTGAAGAGGAGTCAAACTACTAAAATGATGAGAAAATATTTTTGCTATTATTTTCTTCTCAAAAAAAACAACAGGAAGGAATGACAATGCCAGTCATGAACATGTGAGTATGTTCCTGGACATCTGTGAAGCTTGCTTTCCAATAAACAAACAGTCCTTAGCTCTTTTGTACCACCCTACTTAGGCCTGCAGGAGGGTTCCCTCCTCCATATTGTCTTACAGACCTGGGCATTGTAGAGGGCTTTTAGGCTGTTCTCAGACATGCTGTGAGGTAGAGTCAGGAAGAGGTCTCCTTCCTTACTACAGCTACCCTAGTGCTCAGTGTCCCGGCTACAGGGCCTGGGAGTCCATAGTACTGCTCAAAGAACCTCTAATACCACAGTGCCTGCTGCAATTCAGCTGATTTGCATAATGAGAGGCACTTGGATTTCCCAGTGTGCTCAGAGTGTGGTCCGTAGGCCAGCAACATCAGCATCACCTGGAAACTTAGAAATGTAAACTTTTGCCTGTTTGCCTACCAGACCACTGGATGCTTAACCCCCATATCTACTGAATCAGAACTTTAAGGGACCAAAACCCAAACCCACTGCCAGTGAGTTGATTATGACTCAGAGCACCCCTATGGGACCGAGTAGAATGGCCTCAAAAGGTTTCTAGAGATGTAAATCTTTTAAGAAATAGCCTCCCAGGGAGTGGCTAGTGGGTTCAAAGGACTAATCTTTTGTGTAGCATCCTAGTACTTTAACCACTGTGCCACTAAGGCTCCCTCCTTAAGGGACAGGGCCCAGCAGTTGAAGCTTTCACAAAGTTTCCAAGTGCTTATGACCCATGTTCAGGTCTGAAGACCTCTTCTCCTCACTTCCAATTGTACTAGCTCCACTGGTGTTACTGGAGTTACTGGTGTTACTATGCGTAAGTGGCATAGAGTTAAGAGTACCCTCCTTCCTGGATCATGAGCCTCTAAGCTCTGCTTCTTTCACTTTCTCTTGTCTTATCTCCAGGATATGTGGACCCCAATCCTCAGTATAATACAAAAAGAAATTTATGCACACACGTATAGTATGTTTGGTTCAAGATGTAATCAAGTCTGAATAGCCTGATTGAGAAACCAACCACAGCAATTCTAGAATAAGTAATCTACTTGGAGTGAAGCTCAGGAATTTGCATTTCTAGCAAGTTCCCAGATGATGATTTGCCTGCTGGTCTAAGGACTGTATCTCGAAAACCACCATTTAAATGAATCTGTTTTCACCATTGGATGCTTAGCTCCTCCTTGTTTGTGCTTCTGCTTCAGGCCTAGTACTCTCCACACATTTATGCTGGATGATGTTTTCTTTTGGTGCAAACATTGTTAAAATTTCACTAAAATGACTCAAAAGTCATCTCAAAACTTTACTCTCTATATATCTATTGTTTCTCTCTCTTTGTCATCTTTGCCTATTCACTACACTTCAACTCCCCAAAAAATTAGTCAGGAAAAAAAAGGCTAAGAGATTTTCAAAAGAAATATCCCAAATTTGGATGCACAATATAAGTGCAAAGGTGGTATCAAAATGTGCTCCACAGAGTAGCAGCAGCATCGTCACCTGGGAGCTTGCTAGAAATGCAGAGTCCCAGGCCCCATCAAGACCTACTGAATCAGAATTTCTGGCTTTGGGGTTCATAAATCTGTATTTTAACTAATGCTTTTGTTCTTACGCACACCTATGTTTGATAGCCATTGTGCTAGAATAATATACCAACTAAGTTTGTGATCAGTGTGGCCCAAACTGTAAGAAAACAGAGAAATGAGATCAAGAGGTTCCTCCTCTCATTTTGTGGCATTGCACAATCAGGGAGACCTAGACTGGAAAACGTGTTGGATATTAATTTGTTTTTCTTCCACTTCCAAGAAGTATTGGTCAGATATTTATTTTATTATTATGCCCATACTAACAAATAGAAATGGACTCTTTTCCTTTGTCCTCTTCCTCCTTTTTCTTATTTCTCCTCCCTGCCCCCTCCTTCATTTCTGTAATGAACTTAATTCCTTTTGTCTTCTCATCTTCTACAGATGTGTAAGCATGTTACTGCCACTTACTATGGCTGCAGTAAGTAGATTTACTTGAATTAGATTCCAATTTTGAGACTGACATTAAAAAGTGAAGAGTCTTGATAATAAAAATGCTGCCTAACTTAGCATAGATTATAGAAGGAATGATAACTTTATGGCAATCCCCAATTAGAACATAAATAGATATCAGAATATCACCTTTCCTTAAATCTCAAAACCCACTGCTATTGAGTCAATTTTGAATAATTTTGACCCCAAAAGGGTTTCCAAGACTATAAATCTTTACGGAAGTAGATTGCCTCATCTTTCTTCCATGGAGCAGCTCGTGGGTTTGAACCACCTACCTTTGGGTTAGCAGCCCAATGCCTCAACCACAGCACCACCAGAGCCCCTCTCATCTTTCCTTAGAGATATATTAATGCAATCCTAGAGTTTTCCACATGGTATACAAGAAACCACATTTGTTCCCTATTGCTGATATGAATCACCATAGACTTAGTGGCTTAACAGAACACAAATTTATCATTTTACAGTTGGGAGATCAGAAGCCCAAAATAGGTTTTATGGGGCCAAAATCAAGTTGTTGGCAGAGCTGTGTTCCTTCTAGATGCTCCAGGAGCAAATCCACTGCCTTGCTTTTCCAGCTTCTAGAGCTCTGGTAGCATAGTGGCTAAAGCACTTGACTGCTAACCAGAAGGCCTGTGGTTCAAACCCACCAGCCACTCCTCAGAAGGAAGATTGGGCAATCCTACTTCCGTAGTGATACGGCCTCGGAAAGCCAAGGAGGGGTCGCTATGAGTCGGGGCCGACTCAACGGCACATAACAACAACAACAACAACAACAACAAGAGGCTGCTTGTATTTCTTGGCTCATATCCTTCTCCCTATATCTTCAAAGCCAATAGCACAGCATCTTCAAATCTCTCTCCCTTTTTTCCTTCTTTTGACAAATCTTCCTTGTGTCTGACTATCCTGCTTTCCTCTTCCCCTTATAAAGACCCTTGTAATTACATTGGGCCCAACTGGATAATCCAGGATAATCTCTCCATCTCAAATCCTTAAATTAATTGTATCTGCAAAATTGTTTTTGCTATATAATGTAATATATTCCCAGGTTCTTTGAGAAGTCATTATTCTGTCCATTTCAGGTAAGTAAAATACAACAGGACCTTTAATGTTCCCTTCAATCCCACATTTTATTTGGTGAATGGACTGAAATTTTTTCCTTACTCTTAGTGATAAACAGTAAGATAATTTCTGGATATCTTCCTGAGATATCAGAGGTAACTTCAAGTTCTATCATTTCATTATTTCTACTTCAAGAGATGAGAGTTTGGAAATATGTTACTTATCTGTGTATGTATATATATTTATACACATTCATTATATTATATATCTATATTGATCTTGTCTATTATTTATTCTATTTCATTTACAGTAGCAACAAAATATTCCCCCAGATATAGACATGGCTGACACCTCACACCCTTCAAGTAAATGCCAACTTTTCAGTGAGGACTTCCTTAATCAATCTACTTAAAATCGTATTAACCCTTTCCTTTTTGGTGCTGTCGTTGTTATTGTTAGTTACTGATGAGTCATTTCCAAGTCATAGTGACCCTATGTACAACAGAATGAAATTGTGCCTAGTCCTGAGCTAACCTCACAATCATTGTTATGTTGGAGTGTAATATTACAGTTACTGTGTCAATATCATTGAGGATCTTTCTCTTTTTCATTGACCCCTACTTAACCAAACATGATGTTCTTCTCTAGAGACTAGTTCCTCCTCATAGCATGTCCAAAGTATTTGAGACAAAGTCTCACCATCCTCACTTTGAAGGAACATTCTCGCTATATTTTTCCAAGACAAATTTGTTTGTTCTTCTGTGAGTCCACAGTATTTTCAATATTCTTTGACAACATCATAACTAAAAAGTATCAATTCTTCTTTGGTCCTTCTTATTAATTGGCCAGCTTTTGCATACATATTAGGTGACTGAAAATACCATGGCTTGGGCCAGGAGCATCTTAGTTTTCCAAGGAACATCTTTGGGGCATTGATTGTTGATCCAAGTAAAATAAAATCCTTGACAATTTCAATATTTTCTCCATTTATCATAATGTTGTTTATTGGTCTGGTTGTGAGGATCTTTGTTTTCTTTATGTTTAGGTATAATCCATACTGAAGTCTGTAGTCTCTGATCTTCATCAGTAACAGCTTCAAACCCTCTTTGTTTCAGCAGACAGGTTTGTGCCATCTACATAGCACAGCTGTTAGTTTTCCTCCCATCCTCCCATCCTCTTACTTTATCATTTCTTCCATTAACTTTGTTGCTGTTGTTATGTGCCATCGAGTTATCTCTGAATCATTGTGACCCTTCCTTGGGTTTCCAAGGTGGTATCTGTGGAAGTAGATAGCCCAATCTGACTCTCTTCTTCACAAACTCCAGCTTCTTGGATTATTTGATCAGCATAAATATTGAATAAATATGGTGAAACTATATAACTCCAATGCACACTTTTCCTGATTTTAAACTACAGTCTCCTCTTGTTCTGTTTGACAACTGCCTCTTGGACTATGTTCTGTTTCCACATGAGCACAATTAAGTGATCTGGAAATTCCATGCTTTGCAATATTATGCATAATTTGTTATGATCCACACAGTGAAATGCCTTTGTATATTCAACAAAACACAGGTAAACATTTTTCTAGCATTCTCTGCTTTCAGCTAAGATCCATCTACCATCAACAATGATATCCCTCACTCCATGTCCTGATTTGAAACCAGCTTGAATTTCTGGCAGTTCCCTGTTGAGGTACTGCTGCAACTATGTTCTTGTAATTATCTTTAGTAAAATTTTATATGAATATGTTATTAATGCTATTGCTTGATAATTTCTGCATCACTTTTCTTTAAATGAGTAGAAATATGGATCTCTTCCAGTTGATTAGCCAGGTAATTGTCTTCCAATTTTCTTGGCATAGATGAGTGAGCACCTTCAGCAATGTCTATTGAAACATCTCAACTTGTATTTTGTCAATACCTGGAGCCTCATTTTTTTCTTTTCTTCTTTTTTTTTTTAAACCAATGCCTTCTGTATAACTTGGATTTCTTTCTTCAGGACCATCAGTTTTTGATCATATACTACTTCCTGAAATGGTTAAATGCCAAGCAATTCTTTTTGGTACAGTGACTCTGTGCAATGCTTCCATCTTCTTTTGATGCTTCTTGTGTTGTTCAATATTTTGTCCATAGAACCCTTCAGTAATGCATCTTAAGGCTTGATTTTGTTCTTCAGTTCTTTCAATTTGAAAAATGCTGAGCATATTTTTCTATTTTGGTTTTCTAACTCCAGGTCTTTGCATATTTCATTATAATACTTTACTTTGTCTTCTCCAGCTGTCCTTTGAAATCTTCTATTCAGCTCTTATTTTATCATTTCTTCCATTCACTTTGTTGTTGTTATGTGCCATCGAGTCGTCTCTGACTCATAGTGACCCCTCCTTGGGCTTCCAAGGTGGTATCTGTGGAAGTAGATTGCCTAATCTTCCTTCTGAGGAGTGGCTGGTGGGTTTGAACTGCCAACTTTCTGGTTAGGAGTCAAGTGCCACCAGAGCTCCCCACCATTTGCTTTAGATACTCTATATTAAAGAGTAGGTTGCAGAGTCTTCTCTGACTTCCACTTTTGCCTTCTCTTTCTCTTCTGTCTTTTTAATGACCTTTGCTTTCTTCATGTATGAAGTTTTTGATGTTATCTTACAACTTGGCTTGTCTTTGTTCATTAACGTTCAGTCCTTGAAATCTGTTCTTAAGAGGGTCTCTAAATTCAGGTGGGATGTACAAAGTTTTCACTTTGGGTCTAATGGATTTGTTTTCATTTTCTTCAGCTTCAGTTTGAACTTGCATAGGAGCAATTGATCATCTGTCTCAAAATTGTTCCCTGGCCTTGTTCTTACTGATGGGAGTGAGCCTCTCTATCATTTCTTTCCATAGGCATGGTTGATTTGCTTCCTGTGTATTCCATCTGACAAGGTCCATGTATACAGTTGCCTTTATGTTGTTGAAAGAATATATTTACAATGAAATGTATATACATACATACATTATATCATATATCATATAATCACATCATTATATCATATATCTATGTTTTTATATCATCTATTATTTATTCTATTTCATTCAATTTAACTGTCAGATTTTACTAAGTTTGATTTTCTGATTACAAAAAGTTTCCTGTAGTGTTTTGCTGGTGGGCAAAATAAGAATAATGTAAAACAGTGTAAAATATTGACAATATTATTTGAAAAAGTGCCACCTTATATTGAAATTATATGTAATACATAAAAATATTATGAACCATGTATCTCTTGGGAGCTCTGGTAGCATAGTGCCTAAGGCACTTGACTGCTAACCAGAAGTCTGGCACTTCAAACCCACCAGCTACTCCTCGGAAGAAAGATGGAGCAATCTACTTCCATAGTGATACTGCCTTGGAAACCCAAGGAGGGGTCGCTATGAGTTGGGTCCGACTTGACGGCACATAACAGCAACAACAACAAGAAGTATCTCTTAATCCGGAAGGTTGTTATTTTATGGGTTATGATTGTAAGTATATAAAACATGATGGATAGGTGAGAGGAATTATGTGGAGCATTTGAGGAATAAACTAAATATGATCAATGGGAAAGAAATATTCTCCTTTGAAATATGTCTTTAAGAAGAAATATTCTGTTTTTTCTAATTTTGTTCCTATTCTCTGCAGTCTTCTTCTTCTTATTATTATTAGTTTCAATTAAAAACCAAGGCTCATAAACTATGACAATAGTTTTGAAAAATGAACAGAGGTGCTTATATGTCAAAAAATGTAAGCTGTAAAAAAGGGATGATATTTATGGGTTAGAAACATGACTCTTTCATCTGGACAATATTTCCTCTCAAGATTCACAGTTAAATAAAGGAATTGCATACAATCAATCTTAACTACTTGGTGTTGTTAAAATGCTCACCCCCTTTTCCCTTTTTTTTTCCTTAAATCATTGCAGCAGATGTCATAAAATAAATGTAGTGAAACATTCAAGCAGCAAGGTCCCTAATTGTTTCCATCTTGATTATAAAAACACATTGAAAGGTAAATCCTCACCATGAAATAAATGAAAAAAAATAATTAACATTCAAAGTACTTCTTATACCACCTGCTCTTTACATACTGGGGCTGAAATGAGGGCACCTGATGTATAAAGAGTAATGAAAAGAAATTGAGTTTCTTTCTGAAGCAGAGAAAAAAGTAACACTTAAAATGGAAATGCAAATCAGAATGGATACACTTTTCATGCACAGAGGAGGGTCTGGAAGTTCCTGCATCTGATGAGTCAGGTGAAATGGTTAAGCCTAAAGCAAAATGCACTAAATGTTTCATCCAATATATATGACTTAACAGATTGTGATCATTTGTTTATTTATTTATTTTTTAAAAAAAGCTTTTATTTAAGTGGATGTTGATGTTCTGTGTCTTTCAAAGAAGGTACTTCTACCAATATCTGACTCTATGGTTTTCCTATTAATACCAGGGTAGAGTGTGAAAGCCTGGATGACAGGGGTTGTATGTGTTCTATGTGATGCTTCATTGCTGGTACAGGTCTTGCTTTTCAAGTAGAGGGGAAAGGGTTCTGTTAGGTGAGAATTATATCAATAACAGTAAACACCAAGGGCTGTCTAATGGTGCTGTGTAGACAAAATGAATTTCCAATGAACTTGATTGGTCAGAGCAGAAGAGAAAGCAAGCAAGGAGCTCGCTAAAAATGTACTCAATGAAGACAAAACAATGGCCAAAGGAACTGCAAGAAAGGATGTTTCCTGTGTGGAGTATAAAAGATACTGCTAAAAATCCAGCCAGGTTCTGAGCAGATTTTACATGTAAACCTAATTTGAACTAAAAGTCATTTATTTTTCTCATTTAAATTTACCAATTACCTGTGGGCTTGGGACTATAGTCACAGGGGTCATCAAGCTCAACTGCCATAACATACTACACAGAAACATTGTTCCACATCTTGCTTTGGCGAGTAGCGACTGGGATCTTGAAAGCTTACAAGCGGCCATCTATATGCAATGATGGGTCTCTCCTCATCCAGAGCAAAGAAGAATGAAGAAAACCAAAGATGTATGGACACAATTAGTCCAAGGGACTGGTTCACCATGCTATCCTCAGCCTATATGACTAGGTGACCAGAAGAATTAGATGGTGCCCAGATACCACTGTCAACCCCTCGGAGGGGAATCTATGTAGAAAATCCTGGATATTGTGGGAGAACAATGTGCAACAAAACTCAAAATGATTAAAAAAAAAAAAAAAAGAAGAAGAAGAATAAAAGAAGACCAGGTTTGCTGGATTGATAGAGCCTGATGGAACCACTGAGACTATGGCCCCTAGCTTCCCTTCTGGTCTGGCTTCAGGTTTGGCTTGCAGCCAAACAAAAAACAAGAATTGGCTTCCAGCCAAACAAAAGACAGGCATATGAGCTGAACATTTACATTAGGTAGAAACACTGCTTGGAGAGATCAATCATGGGAGAATAGAAGGGCTGTGTATGCACAGAGAGACAGCTTGGGGGGCAGGAGTGCATGGGAGGGAAGGACACAAGGAAGAGGCAACTGTAGGGAGGAAGTGGGAGGGGAGCTGTTGCATTGTGGTAAACTGTAGTCAGTGTCATGAGACAAAGTGTATGTGAACTGCTGTATGGAAAGTGAATTTGCTCTGTAAACTTTTACCCAAATCACAATAAAAATTAAAACAAAAACAAAAACTGTCCAATTATTGGTATATCATAATATAAATGTTGTTTATTTTACTGATCTTTTTCATAGTCTAGGGCATCTCTGCATTTTTATCAATAGAAGACAATAAATGAAATTGGGAAAACCTAAGATTTTGATATTAGTAATGCCCATTGGCTCCCAGGTCATGACTCCTTGTTTCATCAAGAACATGATTCTACAGTTGGCTTCTGAGCAAATTAATAAAATTGGAGGACTTCATAATGCATTACTGAGTTGACACCCTTGTTTTACTGCCCCCAAAACTGTGATTCATAGAAGTTAGAAAATTGCCAGGGGTCAGTACAGGAAGACTTGACTCTCTGCAGATAATGTTGCATAATTATGCTTGGTCAGAGGCCAAAACATGAACCTCAGGATATGGCCATTTATACTGCTGCTGGCTTGCACTTCACTCTCTGCTTGCACAGATCATCATAAACTTAATGTCTCCTCAATATTTTTTGTCAGCCTTTGGTAAATAAATAAAAGATTGCTATACCACATTGGGAATTTTGGTGGTGTAGTGCCTAAGATATATTTGACTGCTAACCAGAAGGCTGGCAGTTCAAACCCACCAGCCACTCCTCAGAAGGAAGACGGGGCAATCTACTTCCGTAGAGATACCACCTCAGAAACCCAAAGAGGGGTTGCTATGAGTTGGAACTGACTCAATGGCGGTGAATTTGGTTTTGGTTTATACCACATTATCCACCACCCAACTGTCAGTTTGTTGTACTGTGGTGGCTTTTGTGCTGCTATGATTCTGGAAGCTATGCTACTGGTATTTCAAATACCGGTAGAGTCACCCATGGTGGTCATGTTTCAGTGGAGCTTCCAAACCAAGACAGAATAAGAAGAAAGGCCTGGCAATCTACTTTTAAAAATTAGCCAGTGAAACTTATGGATAAGGACAGAGCATTGTTCTTCTTGCTTACTCTGAGCATGCCATCAGGAGGGATCAATTGTTAGAGGAGGATATCAAGTTTGGTGAAGTAGAAGGCAGAGAGGGTGACAGAAACCCTCAGTGAGATGGATCGGTACGCCACAACAGTGAACTCGGACATGCTGGAGATTGTGAGGATGATGCAGGGCAGGGTAATATTTCCTTCTGTTCTACATAAGGTTGCCATGGGTCAGAGTAGACTTAATAGCAGCTATCTACCTACCTGGCTGGCTGGCTTTCTATCTGCCTCTCTCTCTGCCATATTATAAAAATAATTGGGACCAAATGTACACATTCTATGTAACACTTGGAGAATAAAACACATATATAGTCATAACAATGATATAATAATGGTATAATGTTGATATAGTTAAAATCTTACAGCAAATATCTCTAAATTCAAGTAGACAAAAAATTCTTAATAAAAAATATTAATGTTGGCTGTATACTTTATGCTAAAAAATGAGGTCTCTTTTAGAGGTGATCTATATTATCATTTTTCCTTTTTGGTTATTAAACTAAATGATGTTATTTCACTGGATTCTGTATGTGCTGCAGGTCCTGCTTGGAAAGCATATAACTCGACTCATTTAGAAAGAGGTAATGTGACTATCCAAGAAAAGCTGCCATATGTGAAACCTAGCTTTATGCCTGTTGACATTTTTGTATTTCAAGTCTCCTAGGGACATGTCCATTGTGCTATTGTGTGATTTTTATCAGCATGAACTTCTGCTGAATATTTTTCTTTATTTCAAATCCATATTTTGGTAGAGCTAACTTAAAAACTTACTGTTGCAACATCTGTGCCTATACACCTAGGAACCAGGAAAGATGTGTCTTGAAGATTATCTACATTTTCTAATCTTATAAAATGCTACAAAACAAACAAACACTGGATACTCATTATTTTCTGGTCTAGATTTTTTTTTTAAAGAAAATACTTTCTTCCCCTTTAGAAAGATTCTTAAAATAAAAAGAGAACCAGTATCTCTGAAGCTATAAAGAATATCTGCAAACATATTAGAATCTCATTTGCTTTTATTTGTAGATGAGGGTAATTCTTAATACACATAAGTATAGCTTTTCATTAAGAAACATTGTAAATATCAGGAAAACTTGAATATATATTCTCTAAATGTTTTCAAACAAGATTCTTTAATAAATATAAGAATCAAAAGAATCAATGCAAAATATTCTCCTACTTTCAACATATTTATTACTTTTCTTCTGCAGTTTTTAACAACAGCTCAATAGCAACATTTAAAATTTTTTTTTTTTTAATAGACATTCTGGTTTAACCAGTCTTTCTTAAAAATAAGATTGGGATGTTGGCAAAGAGAAAGGAGCAAATGAATGGAGAGAAATGCCTTCCACCTACTTTTCACTAATTGCCCTATTGTTACAAAATAAAATTTGCAACAATGTTAAGAATTATGAGCTATATAAAAATTGCCTACAGGAGACAATGCACAAATGAAATATGCAGAACAAGTTAGTTTTTAGGAATAATTTAGAACATTGGAAGTTGTTACAGCTTAAAAAGTAGAAAGACAATGAATGGAATTGGGAAATTACATATGTACATCTTTTTGACTTTGTCATCAAATTATCAAATAATGATATTTAACATATACTGGGTGTTTTCCATATGCCAGGTATTGTTGTAAATGCTTTGTATTAATTAATTAAATTTTCACCACAACCCTATGTGATAGTTTTGTCATCACTGTTTTACAGATAAGGAAACTGAGGTACTAAGAGATGAAATGATTTTCCCAGTGTAACACAGCTTGTCAATGGTGGGCAGCCCTAATACAGAGCCCTATTTTAACTATTAATCTACATTGCCTGCATGTCCTTTGGTTACTTTTTAAAAGTATAACAAGACAATAGCTTTTAACTGTTATTTTGAAGCAAAGAATAAGATGATATTCAAGGCATGACCATGTTAAGTATCTATGCTAAAAAAGGAAAAGGAAAACATGGGTAATTTAAGCCCACAGGCAATTTCTGGCTGAGAAATTCATCCTCAAAGTTGATAATAAGCAAGAAGCAAAATTTGGCCTCTACCCACACTATTTGTGTGAAAGAACCTACAAAGAGGAGGTAAAAAGTGGGTATTTAACTCTTCAGAATTAGAGGAGTGTTAAATACTGGGGAAGTCATTGGGGAAAGGGCAACATGTCATTTATTTATTTATTCATTTGCTGAACACAATTTTCTTTTTATAATAATAATTAAAAAAAAAAAAAAAAAAACCCTCACTGCCATCAAGTTGATTCCAATGCATTGTCACCCTACAGTACAGAGTAGAACTTCCTTATAGAGTTTCCAAGGCTTTAAATCTTTATGGAAGCAGACTGCGGCAGAGTGGCTGGTGGGTTTAAACCAGCCTTTTGGTTAGCAGGCAATTGCTTTAACCACTACACCACCAGATTGGTTCCTCTTTACCCTCCAAGTTAAAAAGAGACTAATGAGCCATTTGGCTGCTGACCAGAAGATCAGCAGTTCATATCCATCAGCTGCTATGCAGAAGGGTTCATAAGAGGTCTGGTGGTGCAGTTCCTAAGGCATTTGACTGTTAATGAGAAGGTTGGCAATTAAAACCCATCAGCTGCTCTGTGAAAGGAAGATGGGGCACTCGCTTCATAAAGATTTACAGCCTCAGAAGCCAAATGGAAGTTGCTGTGAGCTGAATGGGCTTTGGTAAAGATTAAAGCCTTGGAAACCCAATGGGTTGCTTTGAGTTGGAATTGACTAGATGACATTGGGTTTGGTTTATTTTTTTTAAGGTACTAGTAGTAAATTTTTTTTTTTCCTATTTGCATTTCTTGAGGCACAATACACAGGGCACATAATTTCTACAATAGAAAAAATAAACAAGCATGGAATGGTACTTTTGATGTACTATTGAAGAGATCAGTACCATATATCTGAATCTAAAGTAAAAGTTGTACAGTTCTACTCTCATTGTCAGACAACAACTACTCCAAATATTCCATTTACTTGACTTGCCAGGAGCAAGGTGTCATGAGTCTGAGCTAGGATTTGCAGCAAAGAAGTTTATTAGAGGCATAGCCATGGAAGAATACTGTGCTGTAAGTGCAGTGGGGGAAAAACGTAGCAAAATCACTAACATGGCTTAGCAATGAAACTTTGTCAATGCTCCAGCTAAGAAGAGTTCATAATTTGGAAGCTGTAGTTTCTATTGACCTGAGTTTATAATTGAGATCATGTCTGCCTTTTAATTTGGAAACAATATTATCACTGTGTCCTGCAAACAATGTTTTTCTAGTTATTACTCTGCAACTGCCTTGAAAATAGGTGTTTATTTAAGGGTAACATGATTTACGATATAGGGTAACAGACAAATTATTGCATGTGCTTCTAGTAAGGTCAGTAACTGCAACCCTCCAAAATGGCTCTCAGATCCCATCATGTTTAGCCACCCGGTTTTCCCTTTCTCCCTGTCACGAATCCCTGTCCCAATCACTTCTGATTGCTCAACAATCCTGGCATCCTCTTGGATTGATGGAAGTTCTAAATGGAAGGGGATAGAAGGATATTCAGGCATATTTCAATTGAAATCATTTAGAAAATACAGTGACTACAAAATAGAAAGTTAAAATTCTCTTCCCTCCTCTGGTGGTGTAGTGCCTAAGGCATTTGACTGCTAACCTCAGAAGGAAGATTGGGCAATTTACTTCCGTAGAAATACCACCTCAGAAACCAAAGGAGGGGTCGCTATGTGCCTGAAATGAGAAGAGTGAGTTTTTGTTGTTGTTATTGCTGTTCTGTTCTGTAAGTGTTAACTCATCCTTAAAAGTTTCAAGCAATAAGGCTTGCGTCTTATCAAAGGACACACAGGTGATGGTCATAGGGCACTGCCCAGGGCCCTCTCCCCATCAGGACCAGCACCACCAAGTTCAAACCAGCCATGTAGCCTTCTGTTCCCAATCCTGTACCCACCATCTCCAATTCCTCAAACTCAGGTGTAAGTATCCCTGCAGGAGGGAGTTAAGTAGGAGGGAGTTAGCAGTCATCTTGGATACATTCTGGCCCACTACTGCTGAATACTGAATTGCTAGCAACATTTTTAAGCCTGCTTTCTTTTATCTTTTAAATCCTTTCTTTCCTGATTCCCTTTGCTTATGTTTTGAATAAACATTCACGTCTCTGCCTACAACTCTGGGGAAGTTTTTCTGGACTGTTGCTACCTACTAAGGAGAAAGTTTTAACCTCCTTAGAAAATTCCCATGACACTTTTAAGAAATTGCTTTATTTTTGGAAATTAAATTTTTCAAGGTCTTCAACAAACACTAAATTTTTCTGATAAGTTTTTTTTTAAAAGATCTTAAAAAGATTTCTATCTTCACTCCAATATATTGAATTCTTGCCCTCAATGCTGTTCTAAAACATTTCCATCTGCATCTTCAGAAGTCATTATAATGTTCACCAGTATTTTAATTTCACTCTATATTACAGTATCTCAATATTAGAAGACAGATTTTGTAATTCATAAAGTTCATATAATGTGCATATTTTGCACAAATTACTTCTTGATTTACTACCATATAAGGAAGACAGAATTAAATCAATATAAAAAGGTTAACCTACTTGTTTTAAATCCATTTCAGATTTTCTATGAACTTTTTCTATAATTTCCACAGGCTTTTTCAATATTATAATTTTAGAAATTAAACTGAACCTATATTAATAATAAAAACTTCTGTACTTTTTGGAAGAGAAAAACATGTGCTACAGATGTCTTCTTTTACTACTTCTAGATTTTATTCTACTTTAAAAAGTAGACTCAGGATTAAATAAATTTTTATTTTCTCCTTACACAAACTGTGATTGAATGAAGATAACTTTTATGGTTAAATTTTTGTCAGGAATCCAAAGAAACTATTCTTGAGACTTTAAGAGCAGTCCTACCAGTTTCACTGCCTTTTTCTTCTTGGTCATCTGCTATCAGAATCACTTCTGGTTGCTCAACCATCCTGGCATCCTCTTGGATTGATGGAAGTTCTAAAAGGAAGGTCATAGAAGGATATTCAGGCATATTTCAATTGAAATCATTTAGAAAACACAGTGACTACAGCATAGAAAGTTAAAATTCTCTTTCTTTTCTTCAACAGTGAACAGGCACATAAAGCAGACCCTACTGTCATTTTCCAGTAATCATAGGGTAGTGAGTTTGGTTTTTGGTTTTAAACCACACATGCACATCTCTCTTACACATGAGTATATATAGAAGTCATGGTTCACAATCTCATCTCATTCTCTGGTAACAATATATTCTGGTTTCGTACCTTCTGTTTCCATATATGAACTGTGGGACTCTGTCTCAATTTTTACTTCATTCTTCATTGAATCATTCTCTTTTCCTGTTAAGAACAATGATTGGAAAATAAATGTGATATGTATGACCATAGCTTTGTGCCTGGTTTTAAAAAGCAAAACCTTCATAAACTATACTTTAATCATGCATGGAGAGATAGAGTAGGTTTGAGTCAAAGTGGAGGGTGAAGATAACATTTTCAACCCTATATAAATTATTTTATAAGAAATATTAAGAAAGTTTCGGCAATCCTACTTCTGTAGTGATACCTCTCGGAAACCCAAGGAGGGGTCGCTATGAGTCAGGCCGACTCAGCGGCACATAACAACATATCAATTATTTTATAAGAAATATACAAATAATTTTGGCAAAAATAGCTTCTTTGAATTCAGAAAACAAAAACAAAAACAAAGAAACTTCACTGCTGTGGAGTCGGATCTGACTCATAACAATCTCTCCTTGGGTTTCCCAGGTGGTGGTGGTGGTTGTTGTTATGTGCCATCCAGTCAGAACCCTCATAGCGACTCCTCCTTGGGTTTCCGAGGCAGTATAACTACAGAAATAGATCGCCCACCCCATCTTCCTTCCGAGGAGTGACTGGTGGGTTTGAACCGCCAGCATTCTGGTTAGCAGGCAAATGCCTTAGGCACTACGCCACCAGAGCTCCCTTCTTTGCACTAGTTGAGGTAATTAGTATTTAACTTATTAGTGCATTGGGCATGTATGGAGACATCCTGGACAATTTGAAAATTTGAATAATTTCTAGGTGTTGGACCCGAATTTGGAAAGGAGTGTCGGCGCGAGGAACGTGACACTGACTCAACAATGCAAAAGCAAAGGAAAAGTTTATTTCCAAGCTCGAGCTGGGGTCTCTGCTTACACCGATGCAACGGCTTGGGCAAAAGACCCCCGGCTCCTTTTGTTCTACATATTTGTAGGATTTCCAGGGGGCAGTTACACAAGGTGGGGCTGAATACCAATGATTGGTGCAGGGGACAAGCTCTGCTATTTGGTGGCGACTGATAGGTGCAAGCTCGGGACTTTCCAGATTCTGTTGAGGAGGGGGTCCTCCCTCGGGACTTTCCAGATTCTGGCTTCTCTGATTGGTGTCTGCATATCAGTGATTTCTTATACTAAGTCTATTCTAGTAAACCGAAACTTAAGTAAGAAAAAATGAAACTTAGGCCTGGTAATACCTTGAGCCTTACCTAAATTATTAGTACAAAAACAAGTTAAGCTAGAAACTAGAGCTAGTCACAAAGTTATTTGAGTAAATATAATTGCTACTTAACTTATATATGTATTTCCACAATTCCTAAGTGATCAGTAAAATAAGTTCAGTACCTAAGGTTTTCTATTAAGCTTGTTATATTCTCTAAGCAATAAACTGGATATTTAAGTAACAAACTAAGATTACTATGTTTCTAACTTTGTTCCCCTTACACTAGGCTGTAAGAGTTAAGTACATTTAAGTGTCCTTTATGACCTCTGTTGGTGTAGTGCCTAAGGCATTTGACTGCTAACCAGAAGGCTGGCAGTTCAAACCAAGCAGGCACTCCTCGTAAGGAAGATTGGGCAACCTACTTAGAATTACCACCTGGAAAACCTAAGGAAGGGTCGCTCTCAGTCGGACTCAACTCCATGGCAGCGAGTTTGTTATTTTTTAAAACCCTTCCAACTTTCATTCCTCTGTCAACAGAGAAAAGGAATAAAGTGAGCACAAAGGAATTGGTTGGCATAACAGCTCAATCATTCTTTTAAGAAAGCTGCTAAATATAGCAAAGATCAGGAGAGAATTTAGCCAACTCTGGATTACTCTGAGGCTGATTATCTTGTAATGTTTTTTTTCCCCCCTACACCCCTTGGTTTCTCTCCCCTGCCCTCCCCTGCAGAGCTTAGAACACTTAAGTGCTCATTAAGAGAGGAAACTGAAATCTGTCCATTTTGCCCCTTGCTAATGAAAGAATTTGTGCTAAGGATATTTAACTATTGTATTAAAATAAATAGCAATCTTGCCAGAGGTAGGGTTGGTTAGGAACACAAAGCAGATGCAGAGGACCTTGGGTTCTTTGACTGGTTACATCCCTGTGGTAGATTACATCATTCCTCCAACTTTTCTCAACTCCTTCCTATACCAAAAAAAAAAAAAAAAAAGACCCAATGCTAACTCATGAAAAACCCATACATTATAACAAAGAACAGCTTCATAGTTTTTTTTTTTTTTTCAGTCTGTATTCTTAATGGAAGTATATCACCAGGCTTTTTTCCTACAATACCATTAAACCCAAAACTAAACTCACTGCCACTGAGTCAATTCTGATTCAGAGTGATTCTCATTGGATTTCCAAGGCTGTAAATCTTTATGGAAGCAGACTGCCCCATGTTTCTCCTGTTGAGCAGCTAAGGGTTCAAACCACTGACATTGTGATTAGAAGCCAAATGCCTTAAGCACTACACCACCAGAGCTCCTTGAAGTATCACTCACTCACTGCCGTCGAGTTGGATCTGACTCACAGTGACCCCTCCTTGGGTTTCCAAGGCAGTATCGCTATAGAAGTATATTGCCCAATGTTCCTTCTGAGGAGTCGCTGGTAGGTTTAAACCACCAGCCTTCTGG
This sequence comes from Orycteropus afer afer, assembly GCF_000298275.1. Lineage (NCBI taxonomy): Eukaryota > Metazoa > Chordata > Mammalia > Tubulidentata > Orycteropodidae > Orycteropus > Orycteropus afer. The sequence continues at coordinate 6,504,057 of NW_006921745.1, read as the reverse complement.
TTAGCCCTCAAATGCCTTAGGCGTTATGCCACTAGAGCTCCTATCTCTAGATGGATTCAAACCACCAAACTTTACGTTTAGTAGTTAAGCATAAACCATTTGAACTTCCTGTGAAAGTATCCTATTTCTTTGTCTATGGACGTAGGCCTGGAATGCCCCTTGTAGGATAGTAAATTCCCAGCCAATTTATACGAGGTTTTGTCCATGTGACTAAGTTCAGAAGATGGCGTAGGGACAGGCATGATGTGTACTGCATTTGAGTAGAATCTACAAGATCATTATGCATGCTTTTTGAGATGCTCTGAAATTATCAATGTATACATCACTGTGATGCATTCTTCTATAATACTTTTTACATTGTTATGATGCTTTTTATAATGTATTTAAACACATATGTGTAAGTGTATGTATATGTATGTCACTTATATGTGAAGCTACAGATAGAGAATTTCTGAACATAGAAACATATTTCTATGATGCTCTCTAATCATTAACTGTAAGTCATTAGAAGCAATAACTACATGTCATTAGAAAGTTGTTCTAACCTTGGAAATAGATGATAGAATTATATGAAATATGTAGTAAACAAGGATATAAATATGTCATATAACAACCTCCTTAATTTTTAATAAATCAGATGTCTATAAATTGGCCTTGGGACATAAATATACCATACAATTATTTCCTTAATTGGCAATAAAACATACTAATAATTCAAAATGACCTTGAGACATAAATATGTCATACAATAATTTTCCTAATTGGCAATAAAACATACTAATCTTGGTTGAACATGACAACACCTAACCCTTATCTTGTGAAGTCAACATAAAGAAATTAAGTATAAATTTTAGGTTTATGCTCACTTGCTGGAAAAGACGACAGCAGCAAAAGGTTTCTCTGACTCTTGTTTTCTCTGAAGACTGAAAGCCTGCTGAGATACTGCCTGCCACAACCAACCTTGGACGCTAGCTAGAGAAGACCTCTTCTGAGTTTGAGGGGTGGTCAAGTCTTTCTCCCTAAGATCACTTGTTAAGGGTAAAAACCTGAAGTCTAAAGATGTGGACTCTAACCATTAAACTAGCATTGTAAATATTAATTCTGATTCTTCAGTGTCAATATAATGTCTTGGAGTCTTACTTACATGCCTTGCCCTGACTACCTTACAATAAACTAAAGGAGTTTATGCAAGGCAAACCTGATCATTTCTTTACTTATTCTTAAGAGAAAATATGCCAGGAAAAAAGATCTATTGCATTCCATTTCCTTCAGCTTTCTTTCTTCTCGTAATGTGCTCCTAAGCCTAGAACAGAGCCAAGTAAAGCCAAGCAAAGCCACAGAAAACTTTGTGGTCGTCAACAGAACTGTTAGAGTTAACTTGTTACAGCAGTAAAACTGACTTATAGACTCTTTCACCTTTATAATATCTTCCTTTCTCATATAACTATTCTTCAATTGCCCACTATACCAGTGATGCCACAGGATGGGTGGGGGGTTGTAGACTACACCAGGTGACACTGTCAGAGGAGGTGACAATAAACTGTCTATAAAACTTTCATTCAGTGTTTCAGCAGAAATGTATCATTTTTTAATAAAAATGCCCTTACTTATAACAATAAAAACATTTTTCATAAGCCCAGCTTACATATATCAATATCAACCTACAAGGCTAAATCTGTATGCTAATTCACTTTTTGAAACTTCTAGTGTGCCCTGACACATAACAAGAACAACAACAGTGTGCCCTGATTAGAGTTCTCACTATTATCCAATTACAATGTGCTTCAAAATCATGTGTTTTTGTCTGCATGTGCTACTGTTTTCATGGGAGCTC
>NW_006921745.1:6473339-6502023 GCF_000298275.1 Orycteropus afer afer | reverse complement strand
AATTGTGATTTGGGTGAAACTTTACAGAGCAAATTCACTTTCCATACAGCAACTCACATACATTTTGTCTCATGACATTGACTACAATTTCCCACAATGCAACAGCTCCCCTCCCACTTCCTCCCCATAGTTACCTCTTCCCTGTATCCTTCCCTCCCATGTACCCCTGCCTCCTGAACTGTCTCCCTGTGCATACACAGCCCTTCTATTCTTCCATGATTGTTCTCTCCAAGGAGTGTATCTACTTAGTGTAAATGTTCACCTCATAATTTCCAAAATTTAATGAAATATCGAGCCTTGATGATTCTGCAAAATGTTTCTCTTTTCCCACTTCATTTTACTGTGCCTTTCCTTGCTCAGGTATGTGTCATCTTTTTTCAGGCCTCTATATATCGTTCTTTCCTCCTGTAACCTATGTTGTGAATTTTTATTTAATGTATCTTCGGTAAAGTTGTGGGTCAACAAAAAAGGAGAAGACCCTCAATGAGATGGATTAATGCAATGGCTGGGACAATGTGCTCAGGCATTGCAATGATTGTGAGGATGGTGCAGGATGGGACAGTGTTTCATTCTGTTGTACACAGGGTCACTCAAGTTAGAACTGACGTGATAGCACCTAACAACATCTTTTAAAGTACGGACTTGATCAATATTCTTCCTCTACTATAAACTCTTTTCTCACCCATTCCTTGCCATTGCCAAGGATCATGCTATTCAAAGTAGTGTCCATGAACAAGCCACATTGGAATGATCTGGAAACCTCTTAAAAATGCAGAATGTCTTTCCTCATCCAAGAGCTACAGAAGCAGAGTTTGAATTTTAACAAGATCTTTAGGTGATTTGTATGCACGTTAATGTGTGAGAAACACTGATCTGGAGGATATAAGTGTATTTTAAAATTACTGACCCCATATAGAGTACCAAGCTTTGCCTGTATACTTCATGTACATTATCTCTCATCATCACATCATCCTCGTAAATAAGTATTGTGATCCTCATTCTGTTTTCAAAATTCATAAGGAGGTTGGTCTGATAACAACTCCCTCATTTTTTTTTTCTTTTGGCCTGAAGATGTCTTTATGTAGTCTTTTAATTTTTAAAAATGAGGTATAACTTGCATATAGTAAAGCACATATATCATAAGCGTACATACAGCCTGGTGACTTTTTATGTATGTACACATGTAAATCTGAGGCTGTAAATCTTTTCGGAAGCAGACTGCCCCATCTTTTTTTCTGCGGAGCAGGTAGTGGGTTTAAACCACTGACATTTTGGTTAGAAGCCAAAAGCCTTAACTACTACACTACCAGAGATCCTTGAAGTATCACTTGCTCACTGCCTTCGAGTGGGATCAGACCCACAGTGACACCTCCTTGGGTCTCCAAGGCATTATTGCTACAGAACTATATTGCCCAATCTTCCTTCTGAGGAATGGCTAGTGGGTTTGAACTGCCAGCCTTCTGGTTTTTGTTGTTGTTGTTATGTGCCATCGAGTCAGACCGACTTATAGTGACCACTCCTTGTGTTTCCGAGGCGGTATCATTACGGAAGTAGATTGCCCAACCTTCCTTCCGAGGAGTGGCTGGTGGGTTTGAACCACCAGTAGCAGTCAAGTGCCTTAGGCACTATGCGTCACCCAGATGAAGAATGTTTTTAGCACTAATTCCTCACTTTTGAGACTCTTACACAGGTAAAGGGTAAAAGTTTTATTTGTTTTGAAATTCATATGGATAGAATCATAGGAGTCAATGCTCTTTTGTGCCTGACTTTGTTTCACATAACATGATGCCTGTGAGCTTCGTCCTACTTATTGCCTATGTCAATTGTTCACTCTTTTTCATTCTATTTCACTGTTGGAATATAATATGTCATATGGGTATTGAATTGCTTTCAATTTTGGGCCATTATGCTAAAACATAGGAGCTCTGGTAGCATAGTGGCTAAAGCACTTGACTGCTAACTAGAAGGCTGGCGGTTCAAACCCACCAGCCACTCCTCGGAAGGAAGGTTGGTCAATCCTACTTCCATAGTGATACTGCCTTGGAAACCCAGGGAGGGGTCGCTATGAGTCGGGGCCGACTCGACGGCACATAACAACAACAACAACAACATGCTAAAACATTCTTGTACATGTCTTTTGGTGGACATGTACCATGTACTCATATTACTTTGGTATTAACTTAGGAGTGATATATATATACACATACGCACACATATGTGAACACTAGATTCTGCCAACTAGTGTTCTAAAGGGTTTGTCCCATTTTGTACTTCCACCAGCAATGTATGAAAACTCCATTTGCCCCTTTATTCCTTAGACTATGCAATGTCTAACTAGCCACAAATTTTTTTTAATACAATATAAAAAGCATGCAAAATCTTTTCCCTCAAACTTATTTCCAGCTTAACACCTTCAGAGACCATGGACAGTGATCACACCCTATTACTGGTCACTCATTCTATAATGTATTGTGTGCCTCAAATGGCAGACATGTCGGGGACTAGTTGATCTTAAACAAAACAGATGGAGTGCTTGTTTTACAACCCACACATTTATGAGAACACAGACACTGAACATGGAAAAAGGTATTTCAAGTAAGACACAAAATAGAGTTCCTACTTTTTTAAAAATTCTCTTTTAGCAAATTTTTAGATAACAGGAAACTGAAAGGAGTAGCTAGTACATTGGACAAGAAAATCAAGACTGAGGCATTCTCAATAGACTACATTAAATAAAATTAAATTTATGAAGGGTAAATGTAAATTCTAAAATCAAGTTTATAAAACTCAACCTCAAGGAATAAGATGGGAAGAAATCAACCCCATTCTGAAGATTTTTGCATTTCAGATCTAACTTAGATAATTATCAGCCAAAATTCATCTCCTGGAAAACATCTGCCCTACATAGCTCTTTCCAGCTATCCAAACCAACAGACAATTACAAATTGAAATTTAAGAAGACAATTATTCTAAGGGAAAAAATACATTTGTAAAAGATTTATTCAGAAAAACAAAAAGAAAAAGTGCTTTTTGTTATCTGCCATTAAATATAAAAAGTGAAAAAGTGATGAATAAGAAAATGAATAGATGCTTTCCTTGTTTCAAGATTTTCAAGACATCTCAGTTGATTGGTTTATTAGCATATTTAGTGTCCATGTTCTACCTTCTAGTTTGATGCATAATGCCTAAGGTCTTAAAATCTTGCAGTCATTCAAAGCACAATTGGTCTCTCTTCAGCTGAAGCTACAGGGGAAGGAAAGTCAGGAATAGGAGGAGCATATGGATGTGGGGCTAAGTACCTGCATGAACAACTGTCTCTTTCCCATGAGACCAGAGGAACTTGATGCTACCATTATTGAATATTTTGATCAAAAATCTTGTAGAAGAATCTTGATCAAAAGGGGGAAAACATACAACAGAATTTCATATTCTCATGGATTCCAAACTTCTTGGAGCCAGGAAGGTTTGATGAACTCCTGAAACTACTGTCCTGGGATAATCTTTAAATCTTTAACCAAATATATTTCCTGAAGTCTTTCCAAAAATTTCGGCTTAACTAGTAAAAAAAAAAAAGTGTGCCTTGAGCATTACGCTCTTTTAAGAACTATGTATATGGGGTAAAATTGACAACAGCAACTTAAAAGATTAGATAGGAAACTTAAGGGACAGTGATTTTATGTTAATGGGGGAGGAACAACTCAGAAAATGAGGGTGAGAATGGTTACACAACTTGAAGAATGTAATCAATGTCGCTAAATGGTGCATGTAGATATTGGTGTATATTTTGCTTTGTATGGGAGCTCTTGTGGCATAGTGCCTAAGGCATTTCTCACCAACAGCAAAATAAAATTATATATAAAAAAAGAAATCAAAATGAATGGACAGATTGAAAGAAAATAAAGTTGACTGAGACAATAAGAAAAACCTGGTAGCATAGTGGCTAAGGCACTTGACTGCTAACCAGAAGGCTGGCGGTTCAAACCCACCAGCCACTCCTTGGAAGGAAGGTTGGGCAATCTACTTCCGTAGTGATACTGCCTCGGAAACCCAAGGAGGGGTCGCTATGAGTCAGGGCTGACTCGATGGCACATAACAACAACAACAATAACAACAAAACAAACCTAAAAACACAATGACAATATTAACATTTGCAATGGACATCATAAAAAGAGAATCAACACTTTAGATAAACAAATTCATAATTTAGAGATAAAACTCTTTACTTAAAGTTCATTAAAGTCAGTGAGAAAAATGAAATGTTCAAAGACGATAGATGCAGAGGACAGAAAATAGCAATAGAATTTCTAATCTAAGAACGATAGGAAGGTTAAGCAGAAGCATATAATCTATGTGATGGTAAGTAACCATTAAATAGCATATTATGAGGTTTAGAAAGATTGTAGAATGTAGAAAATGATTTCATTTTTTTTTTTTTGTAACTAAACACACATCACTCATTACTTTACACATATTTATATTAGCAAGGACAAAGATTGAAAGTTATATCTCAAATATTAACACTGCTCTTAGAATGATAGGTAGAATTTTAATTTACATGATTTTTATTTTACTAATCTAAATTTTATATTTATAATAATCCATATTTTATAATTAATAGTTACAATAAAATAATATGCAAAATAGAAAACAGGCAAAAATAGTTTTAGAAATTCATGGAAGAAAAGTCTCTACTAAATGATGTGTGCATGTGATGCAAGTGTAGCTGAATCCCATCACTTTTTCTCAGTCTCTGTTCTTGGAAAATGAATTCTAGAGGCACAGTTATTAAAGTGTTCAACTGCTAACCATAAGTTCAACAATTTGAACCCATCAGCCTCTCTGTGGGAGAAAGATGTGGAAGCTTGTTTGCATAAAGATTACATACAGCCTTGGAAACCTACTGTGTCCTATAGAGTCGCTTTGAGTAGGAATCAACTCTGTGGCAACAGATTGGTGTTTTTTTCTTTTTTCTTCTTCTTGGGCTCTAGAAAACACTTGAAAAATAGAATTATCAAGCAACTCTCTTCTTGAATGTCCTTTTTTGTCTTTTGGCCAAATCATCTAGAATCCCTGGACTTTCTCTATACTGACTCCTCATCATTTCCTAAACATACTCCTTTATTTCTTGTCTTTGTGCCTTGTTAGTATGTGTTCAGAATAGCAGAAATACCTTTCTATCTTCTTTCCTATATGGTGAAATTCTCATCAGCCTTCAAAATTAAGGTATCAATTTACTGTTTTAAGGTAACATTCCCTAAATCACTAGGCAGAATTGATTGTTTTCACCTCTTTGCTTAATGAATTATTTTCCTCATTCATCTATTTATTATTCTCCTATCACACTGTAATGTAATTATATCTGTGTTGATCTGTCTTACCATGTCATGAGTGAAGATAAAAATTGTAAAGATTTTTGTGAAGATAAAAATTGTTTCAGAAGTAGGTCTTTCTTCTGACTAGGTCACCAGGTCTTTCTTCTGAGGTAGCTCTGGGTGGACTCAAACCTCCAATATTTCAGTTAGTAGCTGAACATGTTAATATTTTGGATCACCCAGGGACCCCCTGTTTTTGAGTGAGCCTCATTCTCTATACTATTGATATGGGAAACTGACCATGACACCTATTTCCAGTTCATTGCTGGGACTTTAATTATTATTTGTGACTTGGCTTTGTTGGTACAATAAAAGGAAAGAGTAAGAGCATTCTGAGTAGAGTAAGTCAATCTGTATTCCTGTGTGTCTGCTAGTTTCAGTGTCCCACTAGATAAATCTTCAAAAGAATTCAGTCAAGAATGTGAAGACAGAATTCAATAGGGCTCAGGGCAGTGCTGATAAAGTGAGACTGCCTGAGGTGGTAGCCTGAGGGATTTTCAGTGACTAGTAACGCCTGAAGGAGCCCTGGTGGTGCAGTGGTTAAGTGCTCAGTTGCTACTAGACTGGTATTGATTTGAAAGCAATGGGTTGGATTTGGTTTTTGGTTTGAAGTAATGCTGGTGAGGATTAGTGGCCATTTCAAAGTTTTTTTTTTTTTTTTTTTTTTTTTTTTGACTATTTCTCTCCCTTATCCTCTTCATTAGGAGCTCTGGTAGCATAGTGCCTAAGGCACTTGACTGCTCACCAGAAGGCTGGCGGTTCAAACCCACCAGCCACTCCTCGGAAGGAAGGTCAGGCAATCCTACTTCTGTAGTGATACTGCCTTGGAAATCCAAGGAGGGGTGGCTATGAGTTGGGGCCGACTCAACGGCAAACAACAACAACAAGAACAACATCCTCTTCATTTGTCTCTACTTCAGATCTGTTTCACTATGTGCTTTACATTTTTTGATAATCTGTTCTAGAAATTGAAATACATACATATATTTTCTTCTTTCTTTTTCCTTCTTTTTTTTTTTTAACAGCGTTAGTGAAAAATAGGGGAAGAAATGAAATGCACACCTTTGCAACCCAAGAATGATCATTTTTATTCTTTGCTGAACCATGCCATGATTCGGCATATTATTCAAAGATGAGGTGTGTGTGAGCTCCTGGCCAACCTCCATGCCTGCTGTGTGTAAATTATGACTTTGCGGATCCCAGCCCCCAGGCCTTTCTCTTTAGTGCACTCATACACTCCGCATTCCGTCTTGCTTTCTTGGCCCCGTGGGGTCAGGCTTTATGTTTGCCTCTTCACATTCAGTTTAGTTGAAATCTCCCCATTGTCTTCTGCCCTAATCCTTCCTGGCAGAAGGAACAAAGGAACACAAAGGATCCCACAGTTTATATATATATTTTTCATACAATGAAGTCAATCATCCATACTAATGGGAGGGGACCATTAGAACACATAATCCAAAAATCCATTCACTTTTCTTTAGAAATAGATCACATGATTATTTCTTACAGCCCTGGTAATTAAGTTTGGCTTAAGCTAATGCTTTAATTAATTTGCATAAAAATTGGTCTGGGGACATCCGTCTGGAAATAAACATTTTCAAAGGGATAAACCTAAACTCACTTTGTAAATGGTCTGTTTTTGAACCATAGTAACAATAATGTAGATTTATTGTTTGCAGATTATTAGATGCTCATATTTTCCTAAGGAACAAACAATGTTTCTTTGATGCTGTGCTAAAGTAATAATAATGGAAATTTTGTGCATTCGTTAAACTTCAAACTTGATTGAGGCAGATATTCAAGTTTTAACTCTTACCATGATGAAAAAAACCCCAGATTCAGAACAAAAGTTAAATCCACTACTCTTGTGTGCTATATAGTCTTCTCTGGCTCATAGTGACCTTATAGAACAAACTAGAATTGTTCCCAGAGGGTTTTCAAGGCTGTAATCTTCACAGAAGCAGATTTCCACATCTTTCTCCTACTAGTGGGCTCGTACCATCGACCTTTCAGTTAGGAGCCAAATGCTTATGCACTGAACCACAAGGACTCCTTAAGCTTAAACAGACTAGTATAAATTTGATTATCTTCTAGACGTTCTTTTTTATATCCCCCCTAGAACTTGATAGGAGCTCTGGTAACATAGTGCCTAAGGCACTTGACTGCTAACTAGAAGGCTGAGAGTTCAAACCCACCAGACACTCCTAGGAAGGAAGATTGGGCAATCTACTCTGTAGTGATACTGCCTGGAAAACCCAAGGAGGGGTCACTATGAGTAGGTCCGACTGGATGGTACAGAACAACAACAACAGAACTGGATGGCAATGAGTTTAGCTTTTTTGGTCTAAGGATCAATGAAAACATATTTTACTAATATAAATTAATTTAAACTTATTTTTTCCATCCTATAGTTACAACCCATCAGCCACTCCTCGGAAGGAAGGTTGGGCAATCCTACTTCCGTAGTGATACTGCCTCGGAAACCCAAGGAGGGGTTGCTATGAGTCGGGGCCGACTCGACCGCACATAACAACAACAACAACAACATAGTTACAAAAGGAGCTCTGATGATAGTGGATAGGGGACTTGACTGCTAAGCAGAAGGTCAGTGGTTCACCCACCAGCTACTCTGCAGAAGGAAGACAGGGCGATATCCTTCTCCAAAGGTTTACAGCCTTGGAAATCCAATAGATGGGGGGTTGCTATGAGTCAGAAATGACCGGATGGCAGTGTGTTTGGTTTTGGTGTTATAGTTACAAAAGAAATGCAATTTCCTTACTGACACATTAAAAAAATACAAAAAGTATTGAGAATTATAGGTCATTTTAGAACTAAGAAATAGTCTTATTATTGTGACTTGCCATCTTTCTTTTTTGTGTATGTATATACACACACATACATATATACACACTAATTTCTGTGTGTGTTTGTGTGTGCATATGTATATGTATATGTATGTGTGTGTATATATGTAAATGTATGTGCATATATATATAATAGGAGCTCTGGTAGCATAGTGGCTAAGGCACTTGACTGCTAACCAGAAGGCTGGCGGTTCAAACACACCAACCACTCCTCGGAAGGAAGATTGGGCAATCTACTTCCATAGTGATACTACCTCGGAAACCCAAGGAGGGGTCGCTATGAGTTGGGTCCAACTCAATGGCAAATAACAACAACAACATGTATATAATACATATGTGTGTACAGGTATCCCTTGCTTTTCAAAAGTTCTCTTTATACCATTTTGCTTTTATGAAGACCTACATTAGTACCTATTTCATTAACTGAAAGAAATCCAAAGAGGATTTTCACATTCATGAAAAAAGGCAAAAAGTGAAACTAGCATTCAGCATGTGCTTTAAAGTGAGTCTTTAAAGAGGCAACATGCACCCTGAGCAGTGAGAGTGCTCCTTCCCAGGGAACTACACTCAGAATCTCTGCATCAAACTGCCATAGCTTTGAGTTGTGTCTGTGAATACTGTATGTTAGTGTTATTTTAGGTTTCATGTGTTCGTTATGATTTGGTCAAATGCCTTAGGCATTATGCCACCAGAGCTTCTTACAATTCGGTAGGTTACTTTTTGGGTTTGGGAACACTCAACAGTTATTCCCGTATCAATTAATCGCTTCTTTGCTCTATGCCATTTTGGCTTACCAAAGATTTCATAGGAATGCCATAATTTTGGATATTAGAGAAAACCTATATGTGGGATTGCTATGAGTAGGAATCTACTCAGGGCAACAGGTATTTCAGTATGCATGTGTTTGAGGGGGAGGGAGAGAGGGAGAGGAGGAGAGAGGGAGAGGAAGAGAGAGAAGACACATACTGATGAAGATCATAGACTACAGCCATCACTATGGATTACATTTCAACATAAAGAAAACAAAAATCCTCAGAACTTGACCTATGAGTCAAGTCAAGTCAACATCATGATAAACAGAGATAATATTGAAATTGTCAAGGATTTCATTTTATTTGGATCAGTAATTGATGCCCAAGGAAGCAGCAGTCAAGAAATGAAATGGTGTATTGCATTAGGCAAATCTTCTGCAAAAGACCTTTTTCATGTTTTAAAAAGCAAAGATAACACTTTGACCAATAAGGTGTGCCTGCCCTAAGTCACGATATTTTCTTTTCTTTTTTTTTTTTTCAACTTTGTAAGTCTTCTATTTCATTGAAAAAAGTTAGAAAATTATAAACATCAAATTTATAACAATGGTTGCCTCTAGAAAAGTAGTGTTTAAGAAACACTAAGGACAGGGTTTGGGAAAAATGAACATTTATATAATTATAACTATTTTTTTAAGCAATTTATCGTGCTTTGGGTACAAATTTACAAAGCAAATTTGTTTTACATTCAACAGTTCTTACACATTTGATTTCACGCCCCAATTACCATCCACGACCATAACAAACTCTCCTCCCCTTCCTTACCTGGGACTATCACTTCCCTATGCCCTTCTAAACCATGCATTCCTGTCTGTCAAGCTTTCCCTCTATGTGAATATTTCCCCTCTGGTGTCTCATGGCCAATTGACCTAAGGGATGCATCTCCCTAAAGTAGGTGGGTGCATCGTCCTGGGGTTGGTGTTCTGCATGTAGTTCTTTCTATAGTTGGACTAAGAGCCAATCCACGGGAGTGAGTACATTTCCAGGCCTGAAGGGTAACCCAGAGCCATAGTCTCGAGGTTTCTACCAGACTCTATCCAACCAGTAATTCTGGCCATTTTTATGTTTTTGAATTTTGTTCCACATTTTTCCTCCCATTCTATCTAGGATCTCCAGTTTTGATCCCTTTTGGAGTGGTTGGCATTGGTAGCTGGGCATCATCTAAATCTTCTGGTCTCAGGGTGATGAAGGCTGGGATCTTCGTGGTCCATCTTATCCTTGGACTAATTGTTTCCAAATGCCTTTGATTTTCTTCACACTTCTTTAATTCAGATGACAGGAGACCAGTAGTTGCATCTTAGATGGCTGCTCGAAAGCTTTGAAGACGCCAGTGGCTACTCACCAAAGTAGGTTGTAGAACAAGATTTTTATGTATGATGTTGTGCCAATTGAGCATGATGTCCCGTGAGACTACGGGCCCAAGTCAGCAGGCCCAGTGATTATCTCTGTCAAGGTGTATTGTTGTCTCTGAGAAGTTACTCCAACCCTGCCTTCTGTTGCTTCTGTAACGTATGTGGCTAATTTTTAGCACAAGTGCATATGTAAGATTATCTTCTGCCAAATTTATCCTTGGTCTAGGGTACATTCCTGTTCACCTACCTCCACCTGATCTTCTCATCTGTCCATTGATCCATAGCCTCGTTTTGGTGTTGTTGGTATGTGCCATCAAGTCGGACCCGACTCATATCGACCCCTCCTTGGGTTTCCGAGGCAGTATCACTATGGAAGTAGTTAGTGGTATGCAAAAAAACCTCACTGCCGTCGAGTTGGAGACAACTCACAGAGACCCTTCCTTGGGCTTCTGAGGCGGTATCACTATGAAAGTAGATTGCCCAACCTTCCTTCTGAAGATTAGCTGGTGGGTTTGAACTGCTAGCATTCTGGTTAGCAGTCAAATGCCTTAGGCACTACATACACCACCAGAGCTCCCAGTGGTAATGCAGTTTTGTGCATATACGAGTATTTGCCTCTGTTGTCTATATCTTATGTGTGCATTTCAGCATCCTTCCTTTCCCCAATGACATCATGCTGGTCACAGACTCTTTCCATACCACCCTCCCTTCACCCAAATCAACATGTGACCCATAACTAGTCTGAAATTTTCCCTTTCCTTCCTTTCCATCTTCAGTAACCAACAAAGTGAACTTCCTTCCCTAAGTAAACCTTTCCTTGACTTTTTACAATAATGGGCTCATACAATATTTGTCCTTCTGCGATTGACTTATTCACTCAACATCCCATGCTGTCAAGTTGATCTGACTCATAGTGATCCCTCCTTGTGTTTCTGAGGTAGTATCATTACAGAAGTAGATTGCCCAACCTTCCTTCTGAGGGGTGGCTGCTGGGTTTGAACCACCAGCCTCTGGTTAGCAGTCAAATGCCTTAGGCATTATACCACCAGAGCTCTCCTCCAAATTCATCCATGTTGTGAGATGATTTGTGTATTCTTCATTATTGTTTAATGTTGTATAGCATGCCACTGTGTAAATGTACCATAGTTTGGTTATCTATTCATCTGTTGGTGGGCATTTAGGTTGTTTCCGTCTCTTTGCTATAGTGATTTGTGTTGTAGTGAATATGGCTCTGAATATGTCTGTTTGTGTCTTGTCTCTCACCTCTTTAAGATATTTTCCTAGTAATGGAATTGCTGGATCAAGTGGTATTTCTATTTTCAGTTTTGTAAGGAAATGCCATACCATTTTCCATAATTGTTGTACCATTTTTCAGTCCTACCAGCAGTATATGAGAGTTCCAATCTCTCCACAGTCTCACCAGCATTTGTTATTTTCTGTCCTGCTGAACTTTGCTATTATTGCTGGGGTGAGATGATATTTTACTGCTGTTTTGATTTGCATCTCTTTAATGGCTAATGATCATGAGTATTTCCTCATGTGTTTGTTGGCCACCAGCATATCTTCTTTAGTAAATTGTCTGTACATGTCCCTTGCTCATTTTTGAATTGTGTTGTTTGTCTTTTTATTTTACAGATAAGTCCATTGTCAGATATGTCATAGCTAAATATTTTTTCCCTATCTGTAGGTTCTCTTTTTACCCTTTTGGAGAAGTCTTTCAATGTACATAAGAATTTAATTTTTAAAAGGTCTCAGTCATCTAGCTTCTCTTCCTTTGCCTATGCATTTTGTGTTATGCTTGATAGTCTATTTCTGCCATAGATTAGGGCCCCTAGATTTGCCTTATTTTATCTTTGATGAGCTTTATAGTTTAGGGTTTTACATTTAAATGTTTGATCCAACTTGAGTTCATTTTTCTGTGTGGGATGAGGTATGGATTTTCTTTCACTTTAAGTCATGATTTGACTGCTAACCAGAAGACTGGTGGCTCAAACCCATGTGCTGCTCCTTGGAAGGAAGATTGGGCAATCTACTTCCATTGAGATACTGCCTCAGAAACACAAGGAGGGGTCGCTATGAGTCAGGACTGACTCGACAGCAGTGAGGTGAGGGAATATGGGAAAAGCTGGACAATGAGAAAAGAAGACCAGAGAAGAACCGATGCATTGAATTATGGTGTTGGTAAAGAATACTGAATCTAGCATAAACTGCCAGAAAAATGAACAAATCAGTCTTGGAGGAAGTACAGTGAGAATGTGCCTCAGAAGTGACAATGGTGAGTTTTCTCTCACTTGCTTTGGACACATTATCAGGAGGGACTAATCCCTGGATAATATCATGCTGGTAAAGTAGAGGGTAAGCAAAAAAGAGGAAGATCCTCTAAGAGATGGATTGACACAATGGCTGCCACAATGGACTTAACATAGCAACGATTGTGAGGACGCGCAGGATTTGACAGTGTTCCATTCTATAAACATGGTTGCTATGAGTCAGAACTAGCTTGACAGCACCTAACAGCAACATATAGACACATACATACACATACACATGTATATATAAACATATCCAGCTTTTTATTTCATATTTGTATAAGCGTGTTCCATGACCATTATTATTTCTTAAGAAACATTTTTAAAACATAGGCACTTTGGTAGCCTAGTGCCTAAGGCATTTGACTGCTAACCAGAAAGCTGGCAGTTCAAACCCACCAGCCACTCCTTGGAAGGAAGATCGGGTGATCTACTTCCGGTGTGATACTGCCTCGGAAACCCAAGGAGGGGTCTCTATGAGATGGATCTGACTCCTTGGCAGTGAGCTTTTTTTTTTTTTTTTAAACATGTTTAATAATCCCGTTTATGGATAAACTTTTGGAGTTTTCTGTTTTTCATTTTCTTCTCATTAAACACAATATTACAATGAACATTTCTGTGAATAAATATCTCCATACTTTTGTTGTTTGCAAATTTAAGATAAATTCTTGAAAGAATAATTCTTGGATCAAAGTTTATAAACACTTTACTTTTATATATGCTGCCAAAATTATTTGCAGAATAGTTGTGTCCTTTAGCCACCAAAGGTGTGTGAGCCTGTTGGAATACTCTGCTGTCATGAATCCTGTGTATTTTCAATTCTCCTTAGACTTGCTTTACATTCAAAACAGATAGTACTATAATTGTATTTTATTTGCATTTCTGTACAGAATAGGGAGTTAGGGCATCTTTTCATATTTATAATGACTACTTGTATTTCTTCTGTACAATTACCATTTTGAGTCTTTTGATCATTTTTAAAATTTCTCAGATATTTATGAGGGTTTGTTTAATAAGAAAAATAGTTATTTTTCACTTTGGTTAAGAATATTTTTCCCAATAGTTTTTCTTTACAATGTGGTGCTAATGTTATTTATTCATATAAAAATTTATGTTTTCAGATTTAGCAACTTCCCTGTTTTATGACATATATACCCATAAACATATTCACTCACAATTTAAAAATCTTACTCCCTTTGAGTCAATTTCAACTCATAGTGATTCCCATTGGGTTTCCCAGGCTATAAATCTTTATGGATGCAGAATGCCTTATCTTTTTTCTGTGGAGCAGTTGGTGGATTTGAGTCACCAACCTTTTAAAAGCAATTCCTAATTGTTTCTTTGTGTCATTGATTTTCTTCACTCTTCTTTACTCTGGACAGGAAGAGACCAATAGTTAGTTACATCTTAGATGGCTGCTTACAAGCTTTTAAGGACCAGGTTGCTATTCATTTAAGTAGAATGTAAAACATTGTCTTTGTGGACTACATTAAGCCAATTGACCTTGATGTCTCCTGAGACAATGGTCCTGAGCGCCCAGGACCAGCGACTCTTTCCCTCAAAGTGTTTGGTTATAGCTAAGAAGTTTTCATAACTTTGCTCCCTGTGTGCATCCATAAAGGCCATGGGAATGGTGTCCTCTGGCTTCGTCTAACTTCTTAAGGGGAAAGGAAAATCTAGAATAACATCAACGTCCTAATGGTAATACCTGAGTGAAGTAGAAGTCAGACGTGCTGCCCCTCTCCAAACTTTTTACCAATTCTGACACTAACTGTCCTTCCCACAGCACTCTCTACTTCTCTGCTGGGTTCAGTAATTCATTGCAATGGCCACACAGAACTCATAGACAATACTCAAAATCATGGGGTTTATGAGGGAAGCAAAAGGTTACAATTTTTCAGGATACAGTTTTTTGATCAGTATAGCCTCCCTTTGGCTATGCCTGCAGGTACACCTCTCTCTGGCCTTGACATCTCAGCTTGGCCTCACCCTGCTCAGGCAAGTGTTACAAAGCTCTTTTAGCTCTGTCTGTATGTAACCTCTCTCCACCAGCAAGCCTCTTGCCCAAAGTCACTCAGCGTTCTCCCTGTATGGCCCAGCAAGTCCATCACTGTGTCTCATGCCCATCTCTTGGTTCTTTTAGCTCTGCTGCTTCCATCTCTCTTCTTTTCTCTGCCATCTTAGCACAAGGACCTTGGGTCCAAGGATGTGCTCCACTCTTGGCTTCTTCTTCTATCTTCTTCTTCTTATTATTATTAAATTTTTATTGTGATTTGGGTGAAAGTTTACAGAGAAAACTCATTTTCCATACAGAACTTCATACACATTATGTTTCATGACGTTGACTGCAATTCCCCCACAATGTAACAGCTTTCCTCCCACTTCCTCCTTTTAGTTACCTCTTTCCTGTGTCCTTTCCTCCCATGCACTCCCACCCCGTGTGCAGTCTCCCTGTGTAAACACTGCCCTTCTGTTCTTCCATGATTGCTCACTCCAAGGAGTGTATCTACTTGATGTAACTGTTCACCCCATAAGCCTGTCTATTGATTGGCTAGAGGCCACAGGAATGAGTTCAGTTCCAGACCTGAAGGGTAACTAGGGGCCATAGTCTCAGAGAGCTCACAAGTCTCTCTCAGATCAGAAAACCTCGTCTTATATTTATGATTTTGAGTTTGTCTCACATTGTTATTTCACTCTATCCAGTATATCTCCTGCATTGTTCCCCCTCCTAGTGGTTCACAGTGGTAGCTGGGCACTATCTAGTTCTTCTGGTCTCACAGTCATATAGGCTGAGGATCACATGGTCTACTAGTTCTTTGAACTAATTGTTTCCATGTGTCTTTGGTTTTCTTCATTCTTCTTTGCTCTGGATGAGGAGAGACTAATTGTTTCATCTAGATGACTGCTTGCAAGCTTTTAAGACCCCAGTCACTAGTCACCAAAGTAAGATATAGAACAACATTTTTGTGTAGTATATTATGCCAATTGAGCTTGCTGTCCCCTGCAACCATGATCCCAAGTCCACAGGTCCAACTATTCACTCCTTCAGGGTAGCTGGCTGTGATGTGGTCAAGAAGGCACCACAACCTTGGCCCTTCTCACCTCTACTGTAAAACCAGACATTCTTACAGCATGTATAAATATGCATGCAAATACATCATCTGCCAACCCTATACATGGTCACAACACACTCCACCCCTGCCTAGACACACCTAATCACTCAGCCTGTCAAACCATCTGTCCACCCGTTAATCAACATTTGCCATAACTGATGATGCAGTACTGTATGTGCAAAAGGGTTCATCTTTGTTGTCTGTGCCTCTCATATACCTCTCCATGTCTTGATCTTCCCTCATGCCATCATGTTAATAATTTTTGGTACATTGACCCCCCTTTCACTCAAATCAGTACTTGTCTCTACCTATCTAACAGTGTTCCCTGTCTTTTTCTTCTCCCTTGATGGTAGTTAGATCCCACTTTCTGCCACTGGGATATCTCATTTTAAGCCTAGAGGAATGGCAAAACTGACCAATCCCCTATTAGGGTTCTATACACCGTGCTTTCACAGTTCTATGCCCACAAGGTTACTATACACCTTTTTTACATTATTAACAAGCTATCTAATACCCTTGGTGGGCCATAAGCACATTTGCATAGTCCCACAAGTCATCTGATGGGACTCAAAGACATGGCTAGAAGAGCCATATTAAGTAATTCACTGTACCACAATGTTCTACTCTACTCATGGATATATTTGCAGGACATAAAAATTATTATTGTTAGGTGCCGTTGAGTCATCTCCGGCTCATAGCGACCCTATGTACAGCAAAACCGAAACACTGCCTGGTCTTGTGCCAGCCTCACAATCCTTGCTATTCCTGAACCCATCATTGTAGCCACTGTGTCAATCCATCTCATTGAGGGACTTCCCCTTATTTGTTGACCCTCCACTTTACCAAGTATGACATCCTTCTTCAGAGAATGGTTGCTCCTGACAACATGACCGAGATAGTTGAGACAAAGTCTGACCATTCTCATTTCCAAGGTGAATTCCAGCTGTACTTCTTCTTCCAGAACTTATCTGTTAGTCCTTTTAGCACTCCATGGTACTTTTAGCATTCTTCTCCAACACTACAACTCAAAAGCATCAACTCTTCTTCGGTCTTCTTTATTCATTGTTCAGTTCTCACGTGCATAAGAGGTGATTAAAAATACTATGGATTGGGTTAGGTGCACCTTAGTCTTCAAGGAGACGTCTTTCCTCTTCATCACTTGAAAGAGGTCTTTTGCAGCAGATTTGCCCAATGCAGTGTGTCATCTGATGTCTTGACTGCTGCTTCCATTGGTGTTGATTGTAAAAGTAAGTCATATAAAGTCCTTGACAACTTCAATCTTTTCTCCATCCATCGTGAAGCTGTTTATTGGACCAGTGGTGAGGATTTTTGTTTTCTTTATATTGAGGTGTGATCCATAGTGCAGACTGTAGTCTTTAATCTTCATCAGTAAATGCAATGTATAAGCAGTTGATGGTCTGTTCCATAATCAGCTCCTGGCCTTGTAAAAGTCACACTCACTTTCAGCAAGCAAAGTTATTTCATCTGCATATCACAGGTTGTTAATGAATCTTCCTCTAATCCTGATGCCGTGTTCTTCTTCATACAATCCAGCTTCTTGGATTGTTTGCTCAGAATACAAATTGAATAAGTATGGGGAAAAGATACAACCCTGATTTATTCCCTTCCTGATTTCAAACCATGCAGTATTCCTTTGTTGTGTTCCAACAACAGCCTCCTGATCTGTGTACCAGCTCCTCATGAGTATAATCAAGTGTTCTGGAATTCCCATTCTTCTCAATGTCATCCATAATTTGGTATGATCCACACAATTGAATGCTTTTGCATAGTCAATAAAACATAACTAAATATTTTTCTGGTATTCTTTGCTTTGAACCAAGATCCATCTGACATCAGCAATGATATCCCTCATTCCATGTCCTTTTCTGAATCCAGCTTGTATTTCTGGAAGCTCTCTGTCAATATACTGCTGCAACTGTTTTTGAATTATCTTCAATAAGATTTTACTTGCATGCAATATTAGTGATACTGTTTGATAACATTCCCATTCTGTAGGATCACCTTTCTTTGGAAAGGATACAAATACGAATCTCTTCCCATCAGTTGGTCTTCCAAATCTCTTAGGATAGCTGAGTGAGTGCCTCCAGCATAGCATCCATTTGCTGAAACATTTTATGGGCATTAGGCCAATTCCTGGAGCCTTGTCTTCACCAATTCTTTCAGTGCAGCTTCAGTTTCATCCTTCAACACCACTGGTTCTTGATCATATGCCACCTCCTGAAATGGGATGAACATTGACCAATTCTTTTTGGTATGATGACTCTGTGTATTCCTTCCATCTTCTTTTGATATTTCCTGCATCATTCAATATTTTGCCCATAGAATCTTTCAATATTGCAACATGATGTTTAATTTTTTTCTTCAGGTCTTTCAGCTTGAGAAATTTTAAGTGTGTTCTTCCTTTTTGGTTTTCTAACTCCAGGTCTTTGCACATTTCATTACACTAATTAGCTTTGTCTGCTTGAGTTGCTCTTTGAAACCTTCTGTTCAGCTCTTTTATCTTGTCCTTTCTTCCATTTGCTTTACTACTCTCCACTCAAGGACAAGTTTCAGAGTCTCTTCTGACATTCATTTTTGGTCTTTTCTTCTTTTCCTGTCTTTTTAATGACCTCTTGCTTTCTTCATGGATTATGTTCTTGATGTTCAATGCATCAAATCTATTCTTTAGATGATCTCTAAATTTAGGACAATCAAGGTCATATTTTGGCTCTTGTGGACTTGTTTTAACTGACTTTAAATTCAACTTGAACAAGCAGTTGATGGTCTGTTCCACAATCAGCTCCTGGCCTTGTTTTGGCTGAAGATATTGAACTTCTTCATCACTTCTTGCCACAGATGTACTCAATCTGATTCCTGTGTATTCCATCCAGCAAAGTCCATGTGTATAGCCATTGTTTATGTTGTTGAAAACAGGTATTTGCAGTGAATAAGTCGTTGGTCTTACAAAATTCTGTCATGTGATATCCAGCATTATTTCTATCACCAAGGCCATATTTTCCAACTACTGGTGACTCTTCTTTATTTCCAATTTTTTTCATTCCAGGCACCAGTGATAGTCAACAAATCTCGAATGCATGTTTGGTCAATTTCAGACTGCACAAGTTGGTTGAAATTTTCAATTTCCTCATCTTTGGCTTTGGTGGTTGGTGCATAGATTTGAATAATGGTAGTATTAACTAGTCTCCTGTCTTCCTTGCAGACATATGGATATTTTACTATAACTGACAGCATTATGCTTCAGGGTAGATCTTGAAACAGTCTTGTAACAATGAATGCCACAACATTCCTCTTCAATTTGTCATTCCCAGCATAGGAGATCATATGGTTGCCTGATTCAAAATGGCCAAAAATAATCCATTTCGGCTCACTAATGCCTAGGATATTGATCTTTATGCATTCCATTTCATTGATGACAACTTCTAGTTTTCCTAGATTCATACTTCATACATTCCATGTTCCAATTATTAATGGATGTTTGCAGCTGTTTCTACTCATTTTGCATTGTGTCACATCAGCCAATGGAGGTCCTGAAAGCTTTATTCCATCCATGTCATTAAGGCCATCTCTATTCTGAGGAGTCAGCTCTTCCCCAGTCATATTTTGAGTACCTTCCAACCTGATGGGCTCGTCTTCTGGAACTATATTGGACAACGTTTCAGGGCTAATCATAAAGTTTTCCAGTAATATATCAGACAGTATTTCACTGCTATTCATAATGAGGAGTGGATGGTCTCTTCCTTCTTTTGAGTCTGTCTTAGTCTGGAAGCTCTGCTGAACCTTGTCCAGCATGGGTAACCCTGCTGGCATTTTGCAACCTAAGAACACGTATGTAAAAATATCCTCTGTCAAATCTGTATTTATTCATGGGTATAGACCTATTTGCTTTCTCACATCTGTTCATCTTGAATGTCTATGTGTGGACTACAGGGATCCCAGTCTCCATGACCCTGAATCCAGAGGAACTAGATGGTGCTTGGATATCAGTGCTGACCACTCTGAAACAGGATCACAAACGGAGGTCCTGGATAGAGTGAGAGAAAAATGTGGATCAAAACTCAAACTAATAAAATACTGGTCTCATAGAGACTGGTGGAACCTCTGAAACTATGGCCCTTAGACATTCTTCAAGCCTGGATCTAAACTCACTGAGGTGGCTGAACTTTTAGCTAAACAATAGACAGTCCTATAAGATGAACCATAGCACCAGAGAGGTACTCGCTTCTTAGAACAATCAAATATATGAGATCAAAGGGGCAGCACTTGCCCAGGGACAAAGGTTAAAAGGCAGCATGGAATAGAAAAGAAGGACAAATGGAAAGAGAAAACAGGAAGTGGGAAGAGTGCTGTTATATTGTGAAGACTGCATTCAGTAATACGTGTATGAACTGTTGAATGAGAAATCAATATGCCCTGTAAACTTTCACCCAAATAAAAATAAAAAGTGAAAATAAAAATAAGTAACAAGTAGTTTCTATTTCTAATTTCAAAAAGAAATATAAATGGAAACAAAACCTTTGCTTCTTTTAGTCTAGTACTTTTACAGTTTCGCTTTTATATTCCATACATTCTACTCCTAGATTTTATGTTGATGTAAGGAATGAACTTGGTATTCAGCTTTATTTTTTCAAGTGGCCAACTAGTTGTTCTAATGACATTTATCAAGTCCTCTATTTTTGGAATGTCAGCCTGCATACATACTGAAATCCCAAATCTACTTGAATGTATTCCCAAAGTCTTTACTCTGTCTCATTGATCATCCTGTCTATTCCTAAAACAGGATCACACTGGTAATAACATTTTTCAAACACTCCCTGTCATTTTTAGTCTATTTGTTTTGTCATTGACTGATAATATTATATCTGTGAATTCTCTATTGCATTTCCATCAGGTTTTATTTGTATAGTATTCTACCATATCGTCTGACACATAAAAACTCATCATTGTTGTATTTAAGTAGGGGTTTAAATTTTTTATAGATATAAAATGAACTAACTCTTTCTCACTTGAGATATTTGCTAAAATTTTAACTGGAAATATTCTAAAGTAGTTTTTTATATTTTCTTTTGATTCGTGCTTCCCAAATATACCTCGAATGATCTTTGTGTTTTTAAGATTTTACTGCTATTTTTAATTTAATTAAATTTCAGTGTTTTTTATATTTAATAAACAACATAATTGCTTTTACTGTCATAACTATTGTGTTTCTGTCACTTTATTTTGTATATTATGTTTCCATTGCTTTTCTATTCTATTTATTTATTTTTGTTATTTGCATACTGAATATACTCTCATGTTTGCTGTAATCTTTTCAGGAACCTTAAAGAATAAGATATCTTCCTTTAGTTCTATTTGTGATTATCATAAAAAAAATTACTCAGGGAGCAGGAGGCAGAGCTGGACCCCAAGGTTGAGGGGGTTTCACCCAGCCCCTAGAGCCTGGCACTTTGAACTTGGACTTAAAGCCTCCAAATTGTCAGAATAAATTCCTGTTTGTTAAGGCAAAAAAAAAAAAAAAAATCCAGGGATATTCTTAAACTGAACTTATATTGTTATATTCAATAACATAATAGAATTTTTTTTAATTTTTGGGTTGGCTTTATGGAAGTCAGCATTATATGTAATCCTCCCAGCCCACCACCATAACCTTTGTTTTATAAACTTTACTTCTTTTCTCTTTTTCCTTCATTCCCTTTCTTATTTTCTTCCATTCTTCTTCCTTTCTTTCAGTCATTCTCTTAAAAATGTTATATAAATGCAAAAAAGTAAAAAAAAAAAATGTAGGAGTAAATTAAATAATCAAAGCAAATACAAAAACTGTATATCCTTATAATAAACATCCTGTCTGGAGTACACTTCATGGTCTCTCCCAGTCAGTCTTTCCTTCTCTATCATCACCAAAGTTTAATCCACACCATGAGGTGTTGATTAAAGATTTTCTTTATCACTTTTCCACTTAGTCATGACTTTCTAAATATTAGAGTTAATTTATCCTTCCGTTTGAACTTGATAAAAATGCTGTTGTACAATTGATATTCTTTTGTACCTTGTTTAATATTATATTTGTGAGATCCCACCATGTTTTTGCATGTTTTGTAGTTTTTTCAGGGAGTTCTCTAGTACAAATGGTTAAGTGTTTGAGAACTAACTGACTGGTTGGTGGTTCAAACCACTCAGAGGGCTATGGAAGAAAGGACTGGTGATCTGCTTTCAAAATGTCACAGGCAACAAACATGGAACACAATTCTACTCTGCAACACTTGGGGTCACCAGGAGTCAGAACCAACTCAATAGCAACTGTTTTTTTGGTTTTAGTCACATGTTCATTGTTATTTATTTATCACATTGTTTCTCATGAGACCTCTGCTTCTTCCTTATCTTAGCTCCTCTGCATGTAATTTGTCTCTTTTCTCTAACAGCTTTTGAGATTTTTCTATCACTAGTATTGAGAAAGTTGATCATGTGGTGTTTGGGTGTACTTTTCTTTAGGTTTCTCATGCTTGGTTATTGTTCTGGTTACCTAGTACTGCTCTGACAAGATCATAACACAAGTGGGATGTTTGAACAAACAGGAGTTTATTCTCTTACAGTTTGGAGGCTTTAAGTCTGAGTTCAAAGTGCTAGGCTCTAGGGGCTGGGTGAAAGCCCCTAAACCTTGAGCTTCAGCTCTGCCTCCTGCTCCCGGCCAACTAGAGCTAGAGGCTTTTCTTCACTCAGACAGCTGCTGGCTGTTGAGACTGACAAGCCCAAGTTTGACAAGTAAAAAGGCACAGTCCCGATGTTACCAAACCACACGTCAGGCCATTAATTCAAGCCCATTGAAAGTCCCAGAGTCGGCAGAGCATGGCAGGCCGCTGAACAACAACACCACTACATGCAAGGTTCAAGCATTCCATAAGCTAGAGCCCATTCCCAAAGCTGCTTCTTATATACGGGAAGCAGACCACTTCCCTAAAGCAGCTACTCAGCTGCTCCAATACGGTCCACCATGGAGTTAATTACGAATCTTACCATGGGGAATAACTACATCCAGCTCCCCAGCCACTCAACCAGGCCTAGGTAAGCTGACACACAAATGTAACTACCACAGGGATCATAGACCTTCTTGGATTTTTGAGTTCAGCAAAATGTTGAAAAATTTTGGCTACTGCTTCTTTAATTATATTTCTGTCTCCCACATACCCTCACCTTTAGAAATTCCAATTACATACAAAGTTGTTGCACTATTCACTGATAGATGCACTTTTCATGTTCTTAGTCTCTATTTTTCGATCTCTTTGTTTCATGTTAGATAATTTTTATTGCTACATCTTTAAATCATAAATCTTTTTCTCTGCAGTGTCTAAATCTGCCTCTAATCCCATCAAATATAAATTTCACCTAGGATATTGTGTTTCTCATCTTAGAAGTTCAATTTGGATCTTTTTATATCTTTCAGGCCTCTACATGGTCAATCCTTCTTTTAGCTCTTAAAGAAATGAAATACAGATAAAATAATTTTGAAATGTCCATTTCTACAAATTATATCATCCGTGTCATTTCTATTGATTTATTTTCTTCTCATATGGGTAATATTTTCATACTTCTTGTCAAGAATTTCAAAAAGCCTGAGATTTTTACTCTACTTGCAAATTAACAAATTAGCCTGACACAATTTCACAAATGTTGACAGAAGACATAGGACTTTCAAGTCAGAGATGAAGAACAGTTTTTATTCAGAGCAATGGCAGTAGCCAAAAAGTTGTAGCTCTTTCCTGAGTCCAAATTCCCACATGGTGATGTGAAGCGGCTAAGTGATACCTGCACATAAGGTGGTTTTATTACTGTATAGGAACTATGAGCCTGGAGAATTTTAATCTTTTATAATGGACAATAAGCACTCTTGCTTCCCTTTTTCTTTCTCATCTTTCTGCATTCCTTCCATTCTCAGTCTTTCCTTTTTTCTTTTCTTTGAAAATGTCATTAATTAACTTTTATTCATACAAGCTTATTTTCCCCTGAACTTAGAATTCTTGGTTGTCAGTTATTTTGTTTTATTGTCTTTTTTGTTTCCATTATATATATATATATATATATATTTAAATCAGCTATCAGTCTATTGCTTCTTTGAAGATTGCTTTTAAGATGTTTTGTTTATCTTCACTTTCTAGCTATTTTACTATGATGAACTTCAAACCAAACCAAACTCAGTGCCATTGAGTTGATTCTGACTCATAGCGACCTCCATAAGGTTTCCAAAGCTGTAAATTCTGGAAGCAGACTGATTCATCTTTGTCCAGTGCAGTGGCTGGTGGGTTTGAACTGCTGACCTTGTGGTTAGCAGCCAAATGCCTTAACCACTGCATCACCAGAACTACTTTAAGATGAACCTGGTACCACAATTTATTTTGATTTATTCTTAGAATTCAAAGGATTTCTTGAACATATAGCTTGATATCCTTTATCTATGTAGGGAATTTCTCACCATAATCTTTACAAAAATTGTTACTGTCCAGTTCTCTTTCTCCTTTCTGCATGGAGCTCCAATTATACATGTGATAGATTTTCTGATTATATCTTCCATGTTTTCTCTCTTTTTAGTGTTTGCCAGTTTTTATTTATTTATTTATTTTAAGCTATTGTTTTTTAGAAATTTTCTTCTGGTTTCCAAATTCTCTTTGACCTATGTCTAACATGTTGTTAACTCCATAAATCATCTGTTGGATTCTTTCTTTCTTTTTTTTTTTAACTTTTTATTATGATTTGGGTGAAAATTTACAGCTCAAGCTCATTTTCCTTTTTTATTCCTTTCCTATATTATACACATTTTGTTTTGTGACACTGATTGCAATCCCTTCAATGTGACAGCTGTGCTCCCACTTCCACCCTGTGGGTTACCTTTTCCCTGTGTCATTCTTTCTTATGCATTCTTACCATCAGAGCTTTCTCACTATATAACTGATGCTCTTCTGATCTCCCATGGTTGATTGTTTTATTGAGTGCATCTCTTTGTTGTAATTGTTCAGTTCATAGCCCTACCTAATGTTTGGCTGAAGGTTAAACCATGGTAATGAGTTCAATTTAATTTCCAAAGAGTGACTAGGAACCATAGTCTTAGGAGTTTAAGCAAACTTTTTTAATGATTTTGAGTTTTGTTTCACATTTTTCTCCCACTCTATCCAGGATTTCCAATTTTGATCCCTTTCTGAGTGGTTGGCAGTGGTAATCAGGCATCGTCTAGTTCTGGTCTCAGGGTCATGTAGACTGAGGTTTTCAAGGTCCACTAGTCCCTTGGACTCATTGTTTACATGTGTCTTTAACTTTTTTCACTCTTCTTTGCTCCAGATGAGGAGAGACCAGACGGGTACCTAACTGCACCTTAGATGGCCACTCATAAACTTTTAATACCCTAGTGATGACTCACCAGAGTAAGATGTAGAACAATGTATTTGTGAACTACGGAGCTCCAGAGGCATAGTGCCTAAGGCACTTGACCACAAGGCTGGCAGTTCAAACCCACCAGCCAGTCCTTGGAAGGAAAAATGGGCAATCTACTTCCTTAGTGATACTGCCTCGGAAACCCAAGAAGGGTCACTATGAGTCAGATCTGACTTGACGGCAGTGAGTTTGTTTTGCTTATTTTTGGATGTTATGCTAATTGAGCTTGATGTCCTTACAACCATGGTTCTGTGTGCACAGATCCAGCATCTCACTGCCTCAATGTGCTTGGTGGTGACTAAAGAGTTACCAAAACTTTGTCCCGGTTACCTCTATTATATTTATGGACACTTATACAGCACATACAAATACATATATAGAAATATTGTCTGGCATATCGATATATAAAATCATGGGTATCGACTTTGTTATTTAGTGCTGCTATAACAGAATACTGCAAGTGGATGGCTTAAGCAAAGGGAAATTTTCTTATAGTTTAGGAGGCTAGAAGTCCAAAGTCAGAGTGCTGGCTCTAAGGGCTCGCTGAAGGCTCCTCAACCTGGTTTGAGGCCCACTAGAGCTGGAGTAATCTTCTAACTAATGCAACTGCTGGATGCTGAGGCTGACAAACCCAAAAGTGGTAGATAAACTGGCATGATCCCCAAATCAGAAGGAAATACAACAAGTCACTGTTCAAGGCCAGGAACTGGAGATGAAGACAGCCAAATGTGCCAAAAAGCTAGATACCCTCCTCAAAGTTCTCTATTTATACTTGCCGCAGAACATGTGACCAAGGCAATTACTTAGCTTCTCACAGCAGATTCCACCATGAAGGTGATCATAATCTCATCATGGAGAATAACTACACTCAGCTGCCAAGCCATTCAAAATCATGTCCCAGCCAAGTTGACACGCAATCTTAACTACCACAGGTATATTCCCATTTGCCTACCTATATTTGATTATCTTGCCTGCCTACTTATATATCCATCGGTAGATTAATATTTATTATTACTTATAATGGAGTTTTGTATATGTAATAGTATTTACCTTTGTTGTCTGTATCTCTTTTCTGTACCTCTCCATGTCTTCCTTTTCCTTAGTGATATTGTGCTGGTCACCTGCTTTTGTTATATTGCTTTTCCTTTCACACAAATCAATACTCATCTGTTACCTACTTAACATTTTTTTCTCCTCTTCCCTCCCATTCCTGGTAACCAAAAAACAAATTTTCCTTCCATGTATAAACCTTTCCTTGACTTTCTATAATAGTGCACTCATACACTATATGTCATTCTATTAACTTATTTCACTCAGCATAAAGTCCTCAAAGTTCATCCACATTATGAGGTGTTTTGCAGATTCTTCATTATTCCTTAATGTTGCATAGTATTCCATTCTGTGTATGTACCAAAGTTTGGTTATCCTTTCTTCTGTTGATAGGCTCTTAGGTTTTTTCCATCTCTTTGCTTTTGTGAATAGTTCTGTGATGAACATGGATGTGCATACATCTATTCATGTCCTGGATCTCACTTCTTTTAGATATATACCTAGCAGTGGGATTGCTAGATCAAAGGTATTTTTTCTATTTCCAGCTTTTTAAGGAAGCACCGTACAATTTTCCACAGTGGTAATACCATTTTACAGTCCCAACAGCAGTGTGTGAGTTCCAATCTCTCAACACCTCCATCAGCATTTGTTGTTTCCTGTCTTACTGAACTTTGCTATCATAGTTGGGTTGAGATGATATCTCACTGTTGTGTTGATTTGCATCTCTCTAATGGCTAATGATTGTGAGCATTTCTTCATGTGTTTGTTGGCTGTCTGAATATCTTCTTTGGCGAAGTGTCTGCTCATGTCATTTTCCCATTTTTGAATTGGATTGTTCATCTTTTTGATGTTGAGGTGTTGAAATTTTCTTTAAATTTTAGAGATAAATCCCTTGTAGGATATATCATTGTCATTTTTTTCCCCAAATCTGTAGATTCTTTTTTTTACTCTTTTGGAGAAGTCTCTTGATTATCATCAGAATTTAATTTTTGAATGTCTCAGTCATCTAGTTTCTCTTTTGCTGTTTGTGCATTTTTGATTATGTCTGATAGCCTATTTATGTCATAAATTAGAGCTCCTAAGTTTGTCCTTATTTTCAATTTGATGATTTAGGTTTTACATTCAGGTCTTTGATCCATCTTGCATTTGTTTGTGTGTGGTGGGAACTATGGATCTTGTTTCATTTTTATGCAAATGGATATCAAGTTTTGCCAGCACCATTTGATACAGAGACTATTTCTTCCCCCATGTAATGGTTTTCAGCCCTTTGTCAAAGATTAACTGTTCATAGGAGGATGGAACTATTTCTGGAGTCTCAATTTTGTTCCACTGGTCTATGTGTCTGTTGTTGTACAAATATCAGGTAGTTTTGACTACCATGGTTGTAAAGAAGGATTTGAGATTGGGGAGTGTGAGGTCTACTTTGTTCTTCAGTAGTGCTTTGCTTGTCCAAGGTCTCTTTCCTTTCCATATAAAATTAGTTATTGGTTTTTCCATGTCCTTAACGAATGTGGATAGAATCTGGATTGGGATTTCATTAAATCTATACATTGCTTTTGGTAGTATTGGCATTTTCACAATATACAATTTTCCTACCCATGAGCATAGTATATTCTTCCATTATGTAGGTCTTTTCTAGTTACTTGTTGTAATGTTTTGTAGTTTTCTTTGTATAGGTCTTTTGAGTCCCTGGTAATATTTATTCATAAATATTTTATCTTTTTGGTAGCTATTGTAAATGGTATTGCCTTCCTTATTTCCTTTTCAGGGATCCCTTTGCTGATGTAGAAGAATCCAACTGATTTTTGTATGTTGATTCTATAGCCATTCACTTTGCTGAATCTTTCCATTCCAGTAGGTTTCTTTCTGAGTCTACAGGATTTTTCTCTGTATAGGATCATATCTTATGCAACTAGAGACAGTTTTACATCTTCTTTGCCAATTTGGATGCCTTTTATGTCTCTGTTGTTGTTGTTGCTGTTGCTGTTGTTAAGTGCCGTTGAGTCATTTCTGACTCATAGAGACCCCATGCACAGCAGAATGAAACACTGCCCAATCCTGCGCCAGCCCCACAATCCCTGCTATACATGAGACCATCATCGCAGCCACAGTGTCAATCCATCTTGTTGAAGGCTTCCCCCTCTTTCGTTGACCCTCCACCCTACCAAGCATGACATCCTTCTCCAGGGAATGGTCCCTTCTTACAACATGACCAAAATAGGTGAGACCAAGTCTGGCCATTCTTTCTTCCAAGGAGCATTCTGGCTGCACTTCTTCCAGGATAGATCTGTTAGTTCTTTTAGCAGTCCATGGTACTTTCAGCATTCTCCGCCAGCACCACAACTCAAAAGCACCAACTCTTCTTCGGTCTTCCTTATTC
>NW_006921745.1:6436812-6470790 GCF_000298275.1 Orycteropus afer afer | reverse complement strand
GTCTACATGTCACCACAGTAGGACAAACCGACAGACAAGTTTGTCTTGCTGTTGGAGACCTCTCATATCACCCCCAACTGGGTCCCTGTGGCTGACTGTCCCTCTGTCTGGCTTTCTGGCTTTTAATCCCCTTTCTCCTGCTCTTCTGCCCTGCTGTTTTGTGCATCCCTGAGTTGTCCCTGGGGCTGACTGGTCCTCTCTCTGGGTTCCTGGCTTTTATCCCCTTTCTCCTGCTCCCGGTCCTGCTGCTTTGGGCAGGCCTGAGTTTCCTCTTCTCACCTAATCCCTTCGGCTGATTGCTCTTCTCTCTGGCTTCCTGGCTTTTATCCCCTTCTCCTGCTCTTCCGGCCTGCTACTCTGGACGGGCCTGAGTTTATCTCCTCACCTAATCCCTTCGGCTGATTGCTCTTCTCTCTGGCTTCCTGGCTTTTAATCCCCTTTCTCCTGCTCTTCCCACCTTCTACTTTGGGCGTCCCTGAGTTGTCTTTCCTCACCTGTAACCCTGGGGCTGACTGCTCTTCTGCCCAGGTTCCTGGCTTTTATCCCCTTTCTCCTGCTCTTTATTTCTCTGTCTTGCCTTATTACCCTGGCTATGACTTCCAATACAATTTTGAATAGAAATGGTGATACAGGTGATACAGATTCTTGTTAGGTTCCCATTAGCAAGGGGAATGTTTTCAGTCTCTCTCTGTTAAGAATAATATTGGTTGTGGGTTTTGTCTATAAGGTCAAATTGGTTGATTATATTGTTTAGTTCTTCTCTATTTTGGTGACTTTCTTTCCAGTTGTTCTGTTCTTCATTGAATGTTGTGTATTAAGGTATCCTGTTATTACTGTAGGGGAGCCCTGGTAGTGTTGTGCCTAAGGTATTTGACTGCTATCCAGAAGGCTGGTGGTTCAAACCCAACAGCCACTCCTCAGAAGGAACGATGGACAATCTACTTCTTTAGTGATATCACCTCAGAAACACAAGGAGCAGTCGCTATGAGTCAAGTCTGACTCAACAGTTGCGAGTTTTTGTATTATTACTGTAGAGTTGTCTATTTCTCTTTTCAGTTTCATTAATGTTTGATTTATGCTTTGGGACTCTTGCTTTGAGTGCTTCCTCATCTGCATGGTTTCTGCTGGATATCAGAGCTTAGTCTTATCAATTGCGTTCGTAGGTAACTTTTTGTTTTTCCTATATTGCTTTCAGGATTCTTTCTTTGTCTTTGGTTTTGGAAAGTTTGATTTTCTTTTGGGGTCTATCCTGTTTGGAGTTCTTTAAACTTCTTGAATGCATATATTCTTGATATTTGTTATGGTTACATGCATCAATCAATCATTTAATCATATAATGTCTTACCTGGTCTCTTATTGTAGTTTTTTGTCTTAAAATCTATTTTAGGAGAAATTAATGTTGTCACTCCTATTATTTATTTATTCATATGCCCTTTGCTTGATAGCTCCCCCCCATCTTTGATTTTTAGTCTATTTTTGTCTGTGTCTAAGGTGTATCTCTTGTACACAGCATACTGATGGGTCATGTTTTCTTGTTCATTATGCAACTCTCTGTCTCTTAATTGGTGCATTTAATCCATCTACATTCAGTGTAATTATCAAAGTTTCCCTATTTATGAAATTATGCTGTCATTTTGTTATATATATTTTTGTTGTGTTGCTGATTTATTTGCTCTGTGTAATTTTCTGACTGAACTCATTTTGTTTATGAATTTTATTATCATTTCCTTCATTGCTGTTGTTTTAGTATTTCCTAAGTATTTCTGACTTTTTTTTCATTTTGATGAAAAAGTTTATTAATTTTCTTTGAATTTACCCTATGATTTATTATTTTCTTCCCTAGTTTAACACAGTCCATTATATTTTGAAATAGTTTTGACATCCTCTTCATTTTGGAAATTCTATACATACAGTTTTTTTGTCCTTGTTTTTTCTTTGTAGTTGTCCTCATTTCCAAGTTGATTTCTCTGATTTTGTTTCTGTTTGCAGTCTTGTAAGTTTATTTTCTTTGGATACTTTTATATCTGGGTTGGTTTCTGAGTTATACTGTCATGTGTGTTAATAACCAGTAGTTGTCTGCTGCTGTTGCTTCTCTGTTTGAAGGACTCCCTTTAGCATTTCTTGTAAAATTGGTCTCATTTTCACAAACTCCCTTAATTTCTGTTTATCTTGAAATTTTATAATTTCAGCATCATGTTTGAGGGATAATTTTTCTAGGTATATACTTCTTGGTGGGCATTTTTTTTTCTTTCAGTGTTTTATATATGTCATCACATTCTTTTGTCACTTGCATGGTTTTTGCTGAGATATCAGAGCTTAGTCTTATCAGTTGGCATTTTTAGGTAACTTTTTGTTTTTCCTGAGCTGTTTTCAGTATTCTTTGTTTGCCTTTGGTTTTGGAAAGTGTGATTATGATATGCCTTGGTGATATTCTTTGGAGGTCTACTCTGTTTGAAGTTCTTTGAACTTCTTGAATGCCTATATTTTTGTCTTTCATTGTATTAGGGAGTTCTCTTCCAAAAATTTTCAAAAATTTTCTCTGTGGTTTTATTAGTCTCTTCTTGTTTTGGAATTCTGATCACATGTAAGTTATTCCTCTTATGTGTCCCATATGTATCTTTGGCTTTCTTCCTGTTTTACTTTTGTTCTTTTTTTTCCTGATTGTTTTGTTAACAAAGTGGTATTGAGAGATTTGTCTTCAGTCTCACTAATTCTGTCTTTCATTAATTTGATTCTTCTTCTCTGCCTTTTCAATGTGTTATCTATTTCTGAAATCTTATTATTAATCTTCCAGATTTCCATTTTCCATTTTTGTGTGGTTTCTACTTTTTCATTAATTTTTATCAGTTTATTCCTGTATTGTTTTCCTAAATTGTTCTAGAGTTTTTTCTGTGTTTTGCTTAATTTTGCCAATGTTTTCCTTGATCTGTTTCTCAATCCATTGAAGGTACCTCAATATAATTCTTTTGAATTCCTTGTCAGGTAGTTTCAATGTTACTTCTTCCTCTGGAAGGTTGTCTGGCTAAAAAAGTAGTCTTGTTTGTACTACTTTATCTTACTTCTTTGTGTGAACTATGATTGTCAGTTCTCTGTAAGGCATTGTAATGTTATTGTATTTAATTAATTGTTGACCGTACATTGGTGTGATTCACCTAGGTGGTATTTTTTCTTTTCTTTTCTTTTTACTTGTCTGAGAAAGTGAGGATGGTGTGCTATGCTATTCACTAATTTGGCAGCATTTAGGCATTCACTGCTTGTTTACTCGTCTATGACAATGTGTGTACAGATCTCTTATATCTGTTCATATATAGCAGTTGAAGGCAGGTTAGGTTGGTATTGGCTGCCATCTATTGTTGATCAATTGGTGCAGAAGCAGGTTGTGGCCCTCACTCAATGTGTAGGGCTACAGGAGGTGCAGATTTGGTTGTGTGTTGTGGGCACTGTTGCTATTTCCTGACAGGTGGGATGAAAAACAAACAAAACACCACCACCGCCAAATATAAAAGTGAGAGAATAAAAAACACAAATACCGTAAACCAAGAACAACTACCACAGCAAGGGAAGAAAAAATCTAAAGGGAAAAAATAAGGAAAAAGAAGACAAAAAGAGTACAAAGGAAATAATAAAAAAATAATCTGGGTAGGGGAGAAAAGAAAAGAGATTAAGAAAAAGAAATAGTAAATAAAAATAAGGAAATGTGAAAAGAAAAACAAGGTATGGGAAAAACGAAGAGAGAAAAAGAAAAGAAAGGAAAAAGGAGAGACCTAGGAAAATGGGGGAAAAGAAGGATCAGGGAAGGGAAAGTAAAGAAAAAAAGGAGGAAAAAAAGAATAATTTTAAAAACTATAAAGAAAAGAAAACTAGGGTGTGGTGGGGAGTGCAAGGCACCTGAGCAGTTTTCCTTCTGGTTAATCAGGTGATGGGTAATAGTGTACCTAGAGCCAGCAATAGTTCCTACCTACCCAGAAGGTAACTGGGGCCAGGGCACCTGACCCAGACAAGTTCCTGCTGACCGAGAAGATGTCTGAGGGAAGGATGCATGGACTTGGAAAAAGTTCCTGCCAGCCCAGTTGGTGCCTGGGAACAAGGTGCCTGGTTCCAGAAAGAATTCCTGTTGAATTAAAAGCAGCTGGGGCCAGGGTTTCTGGTCCAGGAAAAAGTTCCCACTGTCCCCAAAAACAGCTGGGTGCAGGGCCTCTACTCCCCCCAAAAATTCTAGTGCTTAAGGCATGTAACTGCTCACCAGCAGGCTGGTGGTTCAAACCCACCAGCCACTCTTCAGAAGGACGTTGGGTAATCTATTTCCACAGTGATACCACCTAGGAAACCCAAGGAAGGGTCACTATAGTCAGATCTGACTCAATGGCAGTGAGGTTTTTTTTTTTTTTGGTCCCAAAAAGGTGGCTGGGAACAGGGCAGCTGATCTCAAACTAGTTCTGGCCCAGTTCCTACCCAAAGGCAACTGGAAGCAAGTACCTGATCCAAGATGAGTTCCCGCTGGCCCAGAACATGGCTGGGGACAAGATGCTGGGACAAGGCACCTGGAGCAAGAAAATTATCCTGCTGCTTCAAAAGGCAACTAGGAGCAAGGTTCCTTGTCCCAAAGGGAGTTCCTGCCAATACAAAAAGGAACTGTGGCAGGTCGCAGACAAAGTTCCTGCTGGCTCAAAAGACAGCAGTGTATAGGGTGTCTGGCCTTAGAAGTTCTTACTGGCCAAAAAAAATGGCTGAGAGCAGAGCGCCTAGTCCTGGGACCAGTTCCTGCTTGCCCATCCTGGTCCAGGATGGAATTCCTGTGGGTCTAGAAGGTGGGTGAGTAGAAGATGGCCACACCTCTGTTCACCAGGAGGGGGTGGGGTACAAGGTGAATATTGCACCTTTCTAGTCATCAGCCACCTGTGTGGTTGCCTGTGTAGACCTTGGCAAGCAGAGAAGACTATTGGGGGCTGCCCAGATTGGAACGCCACTTGCAAACATTCAAAATAGCTATAGTGTCAGGTCAATTGACAGTTCACAGCTCCATTTATCTCTTTATTCATCATTTTCATTCAGTTTCTACTAGTTGATATTTAATTCAGCTCTTTATCTTTACCCTCAAAGCTTATCCTCTGTATTATCCTCTGTATCTGTTTCAATTTTTTTCTTGTTTCCTTGTTGTAGAGAGTTGTTGTAGCTTGTCTGCTATTCCACCATCTTGCTGGAAATCTATTATCCATTGAATTCTTAATTTGTTATAGCATCTTTAGCTCTAGACTTTTCTTTCTTTCCTTTTTTTCAATTCTCAGCTAAAATTCTCAATCTTGCCTTTATCTCCTTATATATGTTGTTGTTGTTATGTGCCGTCGAGTCGGACCCAACACATAGCGACCCCTCCTTGGGTTTCCGAGGCAGTATCACTGTGGAATTAGATTGCCCCATCTTCCTTCCGAGGAGTGGCTGGTGGATTTGAACCGCCAGCCTTCTGGTTAGCAGTCAAGTGCCTTAGGCACTATGCTACCAGAGTTCCTATATATATATAACTATATATATAGTTATATATATAGTTATATAGTTATATAAATATAGTTAGCATAATTATTTCATCATTTGTTTTTATAACTCTAACATATTCATCTCCTAAGGGTTTATTGATCTTGTTGTTTTGTTTGATCTATGTTACCTTATTTCCTCATTGTTTGGTGTGTGTGTGTGTGTTATGTGCCGCACATAGTATTTAACATATTGTTGATATAAACGGCTTGAGCTCTATGACATTCTTCTTTCCAATCCAAAACACAAGAGTTTACCTGGGCCCATTTATCTTTTTCAAAAACAGAATTCCAAACTTCTTTTGCAGAATCAGTTTACACTGTAAGGTAAAAACAGTTTCAAATGCTGGGTTTTCATCTCTGGATTTCTGTCTTCTTCCAAACCTGGCCTGTCAATTCCTTACTATCATGTTAGCTCTCCAATGCTAAACAGATTCTATAAAATCATTTTCTGGAGCCTTGTTGTCTAGTGTTCTTCAGTGGCAGAACTGGTCTAAATTATCTATTCTTCCACTAGTGAAAGCAGAAGTTTTTTCTTTCTTTATTTCTTATTCTTCAACAATACATACTATATTTCAAAAGAAAAGGACATATGTTTTGGTAATACATTTTGATATAAAATTTGGAAGAATGATTTAAACATTTTTATACATTTCATTAGTCAATTACCATATAGTCCTTTCTAACTGTGCCTTTCTCAGTCTTGAATTTTGCCTTCCCTTCCATTCTGAATTTATTATTTTTGCATAGGTATTTTGTTAGTTTATTCAGAAAGGATACTTTGGTAGCATATTTTCCAATCTTTGTATTCATGAGAAAATATCACTTTTGCTTTCATTCATGGATAACATAACTAAATATAGAAATTATGTACTTTCGAGATCTGGAAATGTAACTCTATTTGCTTTTAGCATTTAAAGTAATAGAAGAAGGCAAAGGTTAATATGATTTTAGTGAATTTGTTTATAACCTATTTTTAGGTTTTTCCTATGTGATTTAGAAGCTTTCTTTATCATTGATCTTTGGAAATTCCATGAAGCAATGTAGGTTTCTGTTCTCCTTTGAAGTTTTCACTATCTTTGCTAGTACATTGAATGTGCAATCTCATGTTTTGGGAAGAGGAAGTTGTTTGCATTAAGAAAATTTTTATCTGGTTTTTCTAAAGTTTGCTTCATTTCTGTTTGTTCCATTATTTCTTCTTGGTATTCCAATAATATATGTTGTTGTTGTAATGTGCCATAAAGTCGGATCCAACTCATAGCGACCCCTCTTTGGGTTTCTGAGCCAGTATAACTACAGAAGTAGATTGCCCAACCTTCTTTCCGAGGAGTGTCCAGTGGGTTTGAACAGCCAGCCTTCTGTTTAGTAGTCAGGTGCCTTAGGCACTATGCTACCAGAGCTCCTCCAATAATATATAGATTTATGATATATGAATATTATGTCTTACATTTATTCTCATTGCTATCATATCTTTATTTCAGTAGTTGCAAACCTAGTAACTATAGGGTTCAAGCATGTAACAAAAATAAATATAGTCAATGTGGCATAAAGAAAGAATGAGGACTGTGGCAAATTGAAGAACAACTGTTCCATCTAAAGAAGACAGCACTGCTGTTCTGCTCTAATGACCAGAATTCAATTTTGTGCCAGAAGAAAAGATCAAAATCTTTTTTTTTTTAATTCAAAAAAGTAATTTTTACAAGCTGAGAAAAGAAACAAACAACTTTGAAAAGATTTTATAACTTACCATTACCATTAGGATAATCTTGGTCATGCACAGAATGGTCTGCTACTTCATCTTTTTTTGTATCATCATCCTTTATAGAATCTGACAGAACAAGCAAGCAAAACCTTTAATCAGCACTTCTATCTGGGAAATAAATCAGCTTCCAGTACTAACATGGCAGATAAAACTACGTTTGGGAAGTTGGGTATGATTTACTGCTTTTAAAATGTAATCATTAACAAACTTAAATATTTTCATCAATAAATAATTTTTCATTAAAATACTGCCACATGAAGTGTTGGCAGCAAGTAGATAAAGAAGGTAGGGATAGTTTGAACATCTTCTTGGCAAAAAAGAACATATAAGCAGACTTTTTACATCAGTGAAAGTCTTAAGAGAATTGTATGAATAGATATGAAAGGAAGGCAAATTAGAGAAGATTAAAGGAATATCTAATTTTAATGTTCTTAATGCTTCCATTACTATAGTGCTCACATATGGGAGTCTTGAATCCTTGAAAATGTTGGATAGAGAGCCTTAAAAATATAGGGGTAATTAAGTTAATCTTCCTCAGGAACCTTTCCAGTAGAACAATAGCAATGGAAGAATGCAAACCTTATGGTCTGTGCAATTCATCCTTTCCTTTATACAGCACATTTAACCATGGAATCAGCTTAAGCACATCTTCTCTATTATATGATATTCTTCACAGAAAATAACATGTTGAAAGACTCCAATGACTGGATGCTTACAAAGCTCAAAATGCTTTGAATGTTTGCTTGCTGAATGTTTTGAGACTCTTTAAAAAATGTTTAAATGTTCTGGGGACTCTTCAAAAAAACATCAGAAAAAAACACAAGATTGGGTCAGCAGAAAGACACAAAATAGGTCTTTTATTCATTCAATACATTATCAGTTAAGGGCCAACTACATGCCAGATGTGTCATTAAAACCAAACTCACTGCTCTTGAGTTGATTTGACTCATAGTGACCCCTCTTTAGGTTTCTGAGGCAATATCTCTATAGAAGTAGATTGCCCACTCTTCCTTCCGAGAAGTGGCTGATGGGTTTGAATCGCCAGCCTTCTGGTTAGCAGTCAGATAGATGTCTTAGGGACTATGCCACCAACACTCCTTTTGCTAGGAAAGGACATTATGTTTAATAAAGTAGAAGGTCATTGAAAATGAGGAAACCCTCAGTAACATGAATTTACATAATCACCACAACAATGAACTCCAATATCCCAAGGGTCATGGAGATGACATAGGACTGGGTGATGTTCATTGAGAGGTAAGAACTTGCTAACAGAGTAAAATCAGTTGGAGTCTAAAGTAAATCCTTCTAATTATTTTCCTTTCTTTTCTTCTCTTTCTCCCTTCAAAAATTGAAACATGGCTTTAAGCAATATCGTTTAGAATATTGTGAGAATGTTTGTTTCTTGAAACTGCCACACGCAATATTTGATGAACAAGTGAGAAACCTAGGTAGTTAATATATGATTCAAATTTAATAACCAATGAAGCAAGTATGCAGCCAAAGTGTGTGTTTTTAATTAATTGCAAACAATCCCCCAAGGGAAATGTTTAATTATCTGCACAGCTTCTTATTCCTTTCTGAAACTGATAGTAAGTTTAAAAGTCCAAATTTGGAAGCAAAATTGAGCATAGGTACTTTTTCCAAAAGGTTGTCTCACTCTTGTCAAATTATTTTAAACCAATGTCCATTAAAATATGCCATTTTAATTTTGTAGCCAACATTTGAATTTAAAAAAATATTCCTTGAATATATTTTTTTATCAGTGAAAATGAGCAATGATTGAAAAAGGTCTCTGCATCAGGCTAAATTTTAATTTTGAAAGTGTTTCAGTTTTACTTGTTTATAGAAAATGATATCATTCTATAAGGAGTTATGTACAAGACTCATTTCTCTCAACATCAACTTTTTAAGATTATGCAAGATTTGGCATGTAGCTTACAGTGTAATTAATTGCTTTTACATGGACTTTCTAGACATGGTATTGTAACTCTCATAAAATAATTGGTCTGCCCACAGTCTTCCTAGGGATTGATCAATTTACTGTGCTAGTAGTGGCTTGAAAATCCACCCAATAGGATTGATACCCTTGCAATTCAGCTAGGGAATTGGTTGATTTTGTCATCTTGCTAGGCCAGTCCCACAGAGGTTGTCAGGGACCTCACTACTATCAAGAAGATTCTGGAGCAGAGCTCATCTCAATGTCTGTGCTGAGAATCTCCTAGACTCAGAAGAGTGAAAACAACAAAAACGACAACAAACCCAGAGAGATCATAAACTGGTCAGCCCATGGAAAGAGACAACAGTGATGGGATGGTTGAACCATATATAGAGAGACAGCTGCAGTGAGCTTGCTGGTTCAAGGAGAGAAATGTTAGTGCCTCCATAAATGAGGTTTGCCTGCTGCTAAAAAGCTGTAACACTTGCCCATGGAGGTCAGAGGCCTGAGTGTTCCCAATATAACACACTTCCCCAATCTGGGGACTGTGGTAGGAGCCACACTGGCTCTCAAGTACATGGCCTGGGTAGCTTGGCAAGAATCAGAAGTAGAGGCCTAGAAGGGCCCAGCGGCAGAGGTTTGTCCTGTAAGATAAGGCCCAGCAAGGCCCATCAGGACA
This sequence comes from Orycteropus afer afer, assembly GCF_000298275.1. Classification (NCBI taxonomy): domain Eukaryota; kingdom Metazoa; phylum Chordata; class Mammalia; order Tubulidentata; family Orycteropodidae; genus Orycteropus; species Orycteropus afer. The sequence goes on along the minus strand of NW_006921745.1, from coordinate 6,460,885 downwards.
GCAGAAGCCTTTGCAGTCATGCAGGCCCCTCTGGGCAGCATGGTGGTAGCCGGAGGCAGTGGTAATGTGAACAGAGCATCTAACCTGAACCACAGCATGTCATCCAGCAACATAAAAATGGATGTGGGTAATTTGGGGAAAGGTAAGTGTTTCTCCTTTGAACATCTGTTGTTATTGTTTACTATTGGGTTTCTATAAGTAATAATAATGGCTTTCACTTTGCCAGCACTATATAAGTGTCTCCTGCGTCTTGCTTGATAACGAATGAAAGTAATACCCATGGAACAGTTGACGTCAGCTGAGTGTGCATTTGTCATTCCTAGCAGTCTTATGGCTGACTGAAATTTTGAGGCTGAGTGAAAGCTGAGGCTGACTGAGTTTGAGGCTGACTGCATGTGCAATGCAGATGTATATACATGGCAATATATACCTGAAATTTATTCATCTATACAGAACAATAATTCATTATGCTTTCTAACTTATGTAAATATTATGTTTCATGCACATAAGAAATGCCTCTTAAAGAAGACTTACATTGGGTTTATACAGTATAGTCTAATGAATCTCATGAGATGAGTGAAAGTCATTTGAAAAAAATTAATCACTGGATTGTATCTTTTTTGTCACCACAATATGTTTCTTTAGCAAATTAATTCACCCTTTAGTTTCAATTTCCTTGGGGGGAATTGCCTTAACATTACTAAGGTGCATTTTGATCTTATATGCTCTAATCTAGATAATGCATTGCATTGAATCCAAGACATCATCCATTATGATTTACATTATTGTTTTATGTAGCTTTAAGGAAAAAAAGCGCTGCCAAATGAACTGTCAACTCTATGATATATCCTGATTTTCAAAATAAAATCTATGAAAACATATGCATCTTTTTATTGATAAAATATGATGCTTGATTATGGTCTATGTGTGTATACAAACAAATATACATATCTTTGTGTAGTGATAGGCTTTCGCATCAATATGACCCATGAATAACTTTCTTGTATAACCAGACCAACAAGTTCATTTTGTTTCACGTGTAAACCCTTCTGCAGAAATGTTCCACTTGCACATACATCAGTGAAGTAAGATAAAACATATAAGCTCATGGTAGTGTGAACAAATAACCAGGTGGTTATGGAAGATATTTCCATGGTAATTTCTCTACTTAAGAAAAGGCTATTTGAATTTCCAGCCTCATAAACTTTATCAAGACTGGACTTGACCCTGAATATTTTAAATCCTGTGTGGGTACCATTGTATTCTATTTTGTTGCTGGTTTTAAAATGACAGTGCAGCTTTCTCCTCAGAAGTTGATGAAAACTGCACTGAATTTGTATGTTAAGTCATTGTTCATAATGAGAAAAAGAGAGAGAAAAATATATTCAGTGTATATAGTATCAATAGAGTTTAATACTTCTATGAAAGTTATATGAAAAATATAGTTGTACACACTGAATTCTTCAGCATCTTGGATTCTAATTTTATTTAATTTTAAAAATTATCTTTTCATAATGTTAAAATGTAAAACAGCAATCAAGTAATTCTGAGAGTCAGCCAATGTTATTTTAATAGAGGAAAACTGGAATTAAATTTATATGTAGATCCTGACTTTCAAAATCTTTAAGGTCAATGCCATATTGGAGAATATTTTTCAAATGCACATATTAAATAAAATATTCAAGTGAAAGTTCTAAAGATAGGTTTGCTTTTAAGATGGTCAAGAAAAAAAAAAATACTTTTATAGATTAAAAAATCCCCACATTCAGGAACTTGGAAGAGGTTTAAAATAATATTTAAAATAAAATTAAAAAGAACATAAAAAAGAAGTTCCAAAAAATAGACCATTTTTTAGAAAATGTAGAATAAGTATAGATGTAGGCTGTGAAGATAAATGATGAATCTATTAAAATTTTAATAAATACATCTAAACTGTATATCAAAATAAGTGCTATCTCTTTTAAAGATGTCTTCTTAGAACAAAGGTTCTTAACTTGAGGGTGTCCCTGGATATATTCTAGAAATCCATAAATCTTTTAAAATTATATGCAAAATATGTGCATATGTTCATTTTTCTGGGAAAAGATAGCTTCCATCATATTCTCCTAGGGATCCATGACTCCAACAAAGTTAAAATAAAACTATAAAAACTTACATTTTATTGCCAATGACACTATCATTTGACAAAACATGTAAGGACTATTTTGAGGAATTATATACAAATCTTGATGACCTCTCGATGAATTCATGATGAATTCATCAAATCTTAAATTTTTAAGATAGATTTGACTTGAGGAAATAGCTAAAAACCTACAGAAACATTTAAAATTAATGAGCACAATCCAGCTGTCACAAAAACACTTTGCACCATATTAGAGGTGAATGTAAAGTTTAAACTTTGTATTTAGGTAATTAACTGTCTTTGAAGACAGGTATAATCAGGAGGTCTGCAAAATGGATGAAGGAAGAGAGGTTGCCCTTGACTACTATTGAAAGCAGTGACAGAAAGTCAATTTGGGTAAAAGTTCTGAGGGATCTGAAACAAAAACACCTACACGTAAATGATTTTTTCCTCTGTAATATGTAAATATCCACATATGAGTTCCTTAGCTTGATGCAAAAGTTGTACCAAAAAAAAAAAAAAAAAAAATCCCTGAATTTTCTTTCATTTCTGTAACCTCATTTGATTATAGTAAGCAAAACATTTGAATCCCTGGTTTATTATGTGAAGCAATTAGAACAAAGTAGTTTCTCCTTCATCTGAAGAGTAAGCTAAACCACAACGTACTTCAGAGTCTCTAGCAGCCATTTATAGTTTCACTAAAACTCTGCAGTGACTATTCTTCTATACAGGAAAAATTTATCCTGCAATATATTCTCAGAGTATTCATATGTAGAGGATCTCTGTTTGGTCTCAGAGAGACTGGATCTAGATAGCTGAACTATATTTACCTGAAAGGTAACTGGGTCTACAGGACAGGACATTGCTCTGAGAGTCAGGAGACCAGACTGAGTGTCACTTGGTCATTTGTCTTCATTATGCTCTCATTAACCCCCATTATAAGGTAATCAATCATTCCCTGAGTTACGGAGTTCAGGTACTAACAGTCTTTGAGGCATACTGGGAAAACTACCATCATGTATAATGAATTTTATTTCTATTGGAAAACACATTTCAAATTCCAAACAGTAAATTTCATGAGGCGGCCCATTCATACACTGGTGGTGATAATCTGGAGTTTGTTATTGAAAATGCAAGCAAATAAGGGAATCAATCATTATGGGAGGAGGAACACTAGCTTAGGTTTGTGATTCTAAATTTACAACCACATGCTTCATAACTCTAGAGAAACCCATTCATTTTACATGATCTCAATTTCTGCACCTGGAAGCTGAGGGTATTGAGCCAGATAATCTCTTTTAGATACCTGACAATAATAATCAGTTAATTTGTTCAAATTATCTCTTTTCTCCAGACAACACATCTCTATAAATATTCCTACTCCTCTCTTCTTCTTTGCTGATAGTGGACAGTTCTCATTCTGAGATTTTCAGTTTCTACATATAAAATAAAGGTTAATAGTGGGGGAAGTACTGCAATGTGACATTAGTGCCACCCAGGCCATCTTCAAGTAATGACTCCATAAAGAATCATCACATGTAAGATAGAACAGCTGGATATGAAGCCAGATTGGACCATGATTGCAACAGAAATGCTTAATTACTCTTTCCATCAAGTTAATTTTTCCCCTTTGGCAATGTAAAAAAAAAAGGCAAATTTGCTCTTATTTTTAGTGGTCAGTGACTTAGCTTTCTCAGTATCCTTGATCTCCATTCTTTGGATTCCTTTCTGATCTTGCCTCTGTCTCCTTTGTGTAGCCTCCCATCATAGGCTCTATTGACCTCACTTTCTAAAAACCTGACCATGCCAGACACATTAAAAGTAAGTAGCTAAGATTCTAAATGTAAATCAACTTGGAAGTCTATTAAAAAGTGTGCTTATAAATCAGGAAGAGTGCAAGGGTTTTATTAAGCTTTGGTTTAATTTGATCTGATAATGAAAAGTCATTGTTACTATCCTGCTGAGAAGACTTTCCCTCTCAGGACAAATGCTGAGGGTACTTGTGGCCCTAATTCAGAGCAAAGCCACAACCTGGAAGCAAGATTCTGCTTCTTAGTTATTTTATTTCAGGGCAAGTTTGAGGCAGTAGACAGAATCTGCTTTCAGACTCACTAGCTGTTCAACTTCTGGGCTCAGGCTGTTTTCAGTCAGATGCCTGGAGAGTGTTACTAGGATTCCAGGATATCATACTACTGAGATCAGGTATGGCCTAGTTTTTAAGGAGTATTGAACCATGACAGAAATATCTTTTTTTCTCTCCAAAATAACATAAAGGGACATGTTTAGAGACTAAGAGAACCATTTGTATCCTTTGTGGAGGTTAATAATTTTATACAAACTTTAAAGACCTGAATGGCTTCTCTTTAGCCACTATTTATTTTTCAAACCTAGAAGGATACACAAACAATTGAAGAAAGAATGGAGGACTCATCATGAGTCTTCATCCTCCCTTGTGTTTGCTTTTCCAGTTTATTAAAAAAAAAAAAAAAACTTTTTAAAATGCCATTGAATATAATTCTATAATACGAATGTTGGAAGAATGGTTCATTGTGTATATCTACCACAAGCTATTTTATCATTGCCTCTATTTTTGGACATTCAAGAGTTGAATCTAATTTTTGGCTACTACAAAAAACCCTATGTTGCTATTATAGTGGATGTCCTAAGGCTGAGTTTACTTCCTCTCCTCTTTTTATTACTCCTCCGCAGTCCATTCCCAGCTCTGAGATGCTTAACGCAGAAACTAGACAGAAACAACCCATGATAGCTGTCTTGTAGAGATTTGTCCCCCTCAAGTCCCCTTGGACTGCCTCCTGAAATTGCAAGAGAAAGGTTCTAAGCAATGACCTCTGTTCTCTGAGACTCTGTGCATAAGGACACCTTTGACTTGACTTGGCTTTTATCTCAGATAGGTCAGAAATACCTAGGAGTTAATGCCTCCTAAGCAACCCTTATTCCCAAAAGATTTAAGAGCATGACCCAAATTTCCTCTCTTTTAGGGGATGTAAGTACTCTACACATGTCTCAGTGGGATGGATCTCCAGTTCCCTTCAATAGTAACCTGCCCACTAACATAACCTCTATCCTTCCTTCCCTGTGTCACTTCTGCATTCCCTCACCTGTGTTTCCTGAAACTTCCTCCCAAATAAACAATTTTTACTCACATCTTGGCTCAGGATTTGCTTTTGGGGAACTCAAACTAAGACTTCTGAGTGAGTTACTAACCAATATCCCACCATTTGGTAGCAAGGATGTTGTGAATGCTACCCCTGTAATCCTGATTTTTTACTTGCTGCTCTTTTAGACCATGCTGACTTTAATTAGGGAAAGCTGAGAAAAGTGCCCACAGAAACCCTGGATTCTTCTGACATGCCCACAGTCTGCTTTTGAACCTCATGCTGAGATTACCATGTGCTGCACTGTATAACCCTAACATCTGGGCTACAGATATTTGATGAGAGGTGAAGTCTGAACAGCCCCCTATACATTGGCCAACAGACATTAAGATGGCCTGACATGAGAGCTATACCCACCAGGAAATAATTATTATATAAATATAGATTATGATGAAAGGAACCAACCAGCTCTACTGTCTTGGAGTGTTTGGAGGTTAAACATACAAAGAAGAAATTAAAAGCAGAGTGATTTAGGCAGATTCACTAAAAGAGAAGGGAGGAAACAGAGCTATAGATGGGATAGAACAAAGAAAGAGTCACTTGGTAGGATTAGAAGACTAGAAAGAGAAAAAGAAGGTAGTGAAAGTCTTGGACAAGTCTTCAGCAGAAAACTGTTAGTTCCTAAGAGAACTTGTGAGTTGCTAAGAAATGGCTAGGAATGCTGTCATGTCCTGGATGATCAAGTTCTTGAGGTTGATGAAATAGTTTCTTCACTCTATGACTTTCCTACGCACTGTGAATTGGAATCAACTCAATGGCATTGGGTTTTGATTTTTCAGTTTAAGGTAACTTCTTTTGCACAGTTTGAAATAATCTAATGTACTTATATTGTAGTTCTTTGCAAGTACATTACCTGATTTGAATGGGTATAGCCAGTGCCTAAGGCACTTGACTGCTAATGAGAAGGCTGGCGGTTCAAACCCCCCAGCCACTCCTGGAAAGAAAGACGGGGCAATCTACTTCCATAGTGATACTGCCTCGGAAACCCAAGGAGGGATCGCTATGAGTCGGGTCCGACTCGACGGCACATAACAACAACAACAGTATACTTTAAATACCTTGAAAGTGAATTTTTGTTTTTTACAATCACTTTAGATGTGTTTTTATTTTATAATTTTATTTTGTAAGTTTGACATTCTTTTAGACTATCTTAAAATATTCATCTTTTTAGTTATTTCAAATGAAAAGCTTGAATCTTGTATGCAGGTTGCAAGATACCATATCAACATACTGTACCAAGGAACTTTCAGAGAGTTAAAGAGGACAACAGCCTGGTCATGCAGCATAAAACAAGTTCAGCAAATTTTATTTTCACATATGACCCTGGTGTGGAGAAAAATCAGGTGACACCTAATATTATAGGAAATGGAATGTATAGAGGCATTTGTATCATGAGGGCAATGTTTTGCCTCAGAAATTGAGAAAAATATATTATAATAAAATAAAATATTATTTTATCAGCACCTTGAGAAGTATACTTACCTTGCATTAACTTGAAATTGTTATTTTCTATTTCCATGGAATAGAAAATAAAATAAGATTTTATTTTAATTCATTACTATTTTATACTAGGCTTAAGTGTATGTTCTGTATGTCATGAGGATAGGTTTTCCTAATGCAATGACTGATGTCTGCATTGGTGATTATGGATGTCTGGGTGACTATTTAGCTTTTGAAGGATGGCTATGAAGGTTGGTATCCCTGCTGTGCATCAAAATAAAGTCTGATTTCAAAATGGATTTAGAAATGGAATCTCTCCTAAATGCCAGATTCCATTCCAATTCTCTGGGATCAAATTTTAACTGATTCTTAATTAGTAATTATTTGTTTTGCATGAATAAAATAGTGATATGAAATCTGAGGTGATATACAAAGCCTATAATAGTTGGCACTGGTGTCAGACAAGCAGAATGGATATGTTCTTGTCACTGAAGCATGATGCTAGGAAGTGTGCCTGAGAAGGGAGAGTGGTAGGAGAGGTATATGCAAGGAGGGGTGTTAAGTCATGGTTTGCCAATCATCAGGTAAATATTTCAGTGTTTTAATAATCAGTGCAGTGGTATCAGTGTGTACTGGCAGAATATCAGTTCTGTTTATAGCAGAGAAATATGTTGATAAATTTCCAAAAAAAGATGAGAGTAGTTTATTAACCAACATTCTCTGATATTTCAATGTATGTAAAAAGAATGAAAAAAAAAGTAATTCTGTTTTTAAAGATTCTAAATGTCTACAATGTAATGATTGAATGATCCTCAAGTATGCATTTTTTATAACAAGCTCTGGTAGCATAGTGCCTAAGGCACTTGACTGCTAACCAGAAGGCTGGCAGTTGAAACCCATCAGCCACTCCTCGGAAGGAAGGTTGGGAAATCTACTTCTGTAGTGATACTGCCTTGGAGACCCAAGGAGGGGTTGCTATGAGTCAGATCCGACTCGACGGCACGTAACCACAACACAATAATATTATTTTGTGAAGTTTCTGGTTAAGTGTTCAGCTACTAATCAAAGAATGATGGTTCAAATCTGCCCAATGGAGCCTCAGAAGAAAATCTGGCAGTCTACTTCTGTAAGATCACAGCCATTGAAAATCCTGTGAAAACAGCTCTACTCTGAAACACACGGGGTTGCCATTCATCAAAATTGACTCAGAAGCAACTGGTTATGATTTATGGACCTTACCACAATGTATCACAGCATATTATTGCAAACAGAATCAGGAAATACTTATGTTAGTAGTGCTTCTCTGGGAGTACCACAACCTATTTAAACCTACTATCTCTTATTGCTCCCTGTGTCACTAGTGAGGAAAATACATCCAACCAGGGTGACTTTGTCATTGGGTTGGGCTGATGGTACCTTTGGTGTAAGATGTAAAGGGACAGTGGATATGACTCCTTGTTCCATAAAATTTCCACTCTGTTCTCTCATTGTTCCTGGGGGAGCAGTTCATTGCTTTGGACTTGAAACTTCTGTCTTTTGGGTCTCTTTAAAATGTAGACTTCTTTGGAAGAATCCCAGTTGAGGCAGAGTCTCAATAACTTAATTACTCAGTCACTAATTGCTAGGGATTGGTCTGAAGGCAACTGAGAGCAAGAAATAAGGCCACTGGGCAGGGACCGAAAGAAAGGGAGGACATGAGAGAGCATCGAGGCAACTTAAACTCATTCTCTAACACAGAGGGGTACTAAATGGGATTATTTTAAAGGGAAATCTTTATTTGTTATTTAGGAGGGACAACTGTGAGAAAGATAAGATTGCTGAATTCAAGTGTATGTTGTATAATTTTTTTTTTTTTTAATTGTGATTTGGGTGAAAATTTACAGAGCAAATTCACTTACTATACAGCCATTCACATACACTTGGTCTCATGACATTGACTAGAATTTACCCCAATGCAACAGCTCCCCTTCCACTTCCTCCCAATAATTAGCTCTTCCTTGTGTTCATCCCTCCATGCACTCCTGCCCTCTGAGCGGTCTCCCTGTGCAGAAACAGCCCTTCTTTCTCCCATGATTGTTCTCTCCAAGGAGTGTATCTACCTCAGGTAAATGTTCAACTCATATGCCTTTCTTTTGTTTGGATGGAAGCAACAGGTGTGGGTTCAATTCCAGACCTGAAAGGCAGCTAGTGGCCATAGTCTCAGTGATTCTACCAGGCTCGATCAGACCAGCAAACCTGGTTCACCATCCCCCCTTTTTTTTTCAAATAATTTTAAGTTTTGTTCCACATTGTTCTCCCTCTCTATCCAATATCTCCTACATAGATCCTCCTCTGAGTGGTTGACAATGGTATCCAGGCACCATCTAGTTCTTCTGGTTTCATAGTCATATATGCTGAGGAGCACATGGTGTACCAGTCACCAGGACTAGTTGTTTCCATGAATCTTTGGTTTTCTTCATTCTTCTTTGCTCTGGACAAGGAGAGACCCATCGTTGCATCTAGATGGTTGCTTGCAAACTTTTAAGATCCCAGTTGCTACTTGCCAAAGTGGGAGGTGGAACAATGTTTTGTGTAGTATGTTATGCCAATTGAGCTCGATGTCCCCTGTGACTATGATCCCGAGCCCACTGGTTTAACTACTCAGTCCCTCTGGGTAGCTGATTGTGACCAAGAAGTGACTACAACTTTGTCCCTTGTCAGCTCTATTATACACCTGGGAATTCTGACAGAACATGCAAATACACTTGTAGAAACATTGTCTGCCAACCCTATACATGGTCTTGGATACAGTCCCTGCTACATAGACATACCTAATAGTTCAGCCTGTCTACCCATCTATACACCAGTGTACCTATGTTTGCCTTCACTGACAGTACTGTATGTGCAAAAGGGTTCATCTTTGTTGTCTGTACCTCCCATGAACCTCTCTATGTCTTCCTCTTCCTCAATGCCATCACGTTGATCACTAACATTTGGTACATTGCCCTTATAGAATGTTATATACATTTCTGAACACTTTTCTGAGAAAGCTGTATATTCATGATTGTTTTTTGGTAAAAAACTTGAATTCTTAACTTTGTTCTTATCATTGAAGATAAACATTGAAAAAGATAAGTACAAAGTTCATAAGTGTATAGCTTGACATATTAACTCAATTTCAACACTCCAGTATAGCAAGCATCAGCTCAAGAAATAGAACATGTCTAACATCTTCAAGAGGACCATTGTGGCTCAGTGGTAGAATTCTCACCTCTTGTGTGGGAGACCCAGGTTCAATTCTAGGCCAATGCAGTTCACGTGCAGCCACTACCTATCTGATTGTTGGTGGAGGGTTGTTTGTTGCTATGAGGCTGAATGGGTTTCAGCAGTGCCTCCAAAGTAGGAAGAGAGGCTGGTTGATCTGAAAATCACCCAAAGAAACCCTATGGATCACAACTGTCTGATCTTGTTTTGCATGAGGTAGTCATGAGCTGGAGGCCAACTTGATGGCAGCTAATACCAACAGCATCCTGGAGGTTCCTTCTGCCTTCAAAATTACTACCATCATCCCAAAAATCATCACTGACTTCCAAATGCAATTGTCCCTGTTGGGACCTGACATAAATTGAATTACATACAATATACACTCTTTAGTGTCTCCCTTTTTTTCCTCAACATTACAATTTAAAATTAATTCATACTACTGCATGTAAAAGTGAATTTTAATTGCACTAGGAAGGCTGGTCATATCAATAGATTGTATGGTGTATCTCATTTGAAGGGTGAATTTTATTTTATTTTTTTCCTGCAGGTGAAACATTCACTGTCTCTCCCCCATACTTTGCCCTCAACTTATTATTTCTTTACTACAGTGATTCTTGACTTTTGTGTACATTAGAATCACCTGGAGGACTTGTTAACACACAGACTGCTAGGATCCATTCTCAGTTTCTGGGTCCATAGGTCTGACGTTGTTGTTGTTAAGTGCCATCAAGTTGACTCTGACTCATAGTGAATGAAACAGTGCCTGGTCCTGTGTCAGCTTCATGATCCTTGCTATACCTGAGGCCGTTGCTGTAGCCACTGTGTAATCCATCTTGTAGCAGGCCTTCCCCTTTTTTGTTGACAGTCCCCTTTACCAAGCATGATCTCCTTCTCCAGGGAATGGTCCCTTCTTACAACATGAACACAGTAGGTGGGATGAAGTCTGACCATTCTCACTTCCAAGGATCATTCCGGCTGCATTTCTGCCTGGACAGATTTGTTAGTTCTTTTGGCAATATATGGTACTTTCACCATTTTTTGGCAACACCACAACTCAGAAGCATTGACTCTTTCTGTCTTCCTTATTCATGTCCAGCTCTCCCATGCATATGAGGTGAATGAAAATGCCCTGGCTTGTGGCAGTTGCATGTTAGTCTTCAAGGAGATAGTTTTGCTCTTCATCACTTTTAAGAGGTCTTTTGCAGCCTATTAACCCAGTGTTATATGTTGTCTGATATCTTGACTGCTGTTTCCATTGGTGTTGATTGTAGAACCAAGTAATATGAAGTCTTTGGCAATTTCAAACTTTCATCTATTTATTATGAAGCTGTTTATTGGCCCAGTTGTGAGGATTTTTGTTTTCTTTATATTGAGGTGTAATCCATACTGCAGACTGTAGTCTTCAATCTTCATCAGTTAGTCCTTTAAGTCATCCTTATTTTCAGCAAGCAAAGCTGTGTTGTCAGCATATCACAGGTTGTTAATGAGTCTTCCTCCAATCCTGATGCACGTTCTTCTTCATAAAGACCAGCTTCTCGGATTATTTGTTCAGCATACAGATTGAGTAAGTATGGTGAAAGAATACAACCCTGACATATTCCCTTCTTGATTTAAAGCATGCAGTGCCTCCTGGTTCTGTTTGAACCACAGCCTTCTGGTCTATGTACCAGTTCCTCATGAGTACAACTAAGTATTCTGGAATTCCCATTCTTCTCAATGTTATCCATAATTTGTTATGATCCAAACAATTGAATGCTTTTGCACAGTCAATAAAAAAACAACTAAACATTTTTCTGGTATTCTTTGCTTTCAGCTAAGATCCACCTGACATCAGCAATGATATCCCTTGTTCCATGTCCTCCTCTGAATCCAGCTTGCATTTCTGGAAGTTCTACAACCATTTTTGGATTATCTTCATTAAGATTTTATTTGCATGCAATATTAATGATATTGTTTGATAATTTCCACATTCTGTGAGATCACCTTTCTTTGGAATGGGTACAGATATTCATCTCTTCCAGTCAGTTGGCCAAGTGGCTGTCTTCCAAATCTCTTGGCATAGCCAAGTGAGTGATTCCAGCACAGCATCCATTTATTGAAACATCTCAATAGGTATTCTGTCAATTTCTGGAGCTTGTCCTTTGGCCCTTCTTTCAGTGAAGCTTCAACTTCTTTCTTCAATACCATTGGTTCTTGATTATATGTCATCTCCTGAAATGGATGAACATCGACCAATTCCTTTTGGTAAAGTGACTCTGTATTCCTTCCATCTTCTTTTGATGTTTCCTGTTATCATCCAATATTTTGTGCATAGAATCTTTCAGTATTGCAACTCCAGACTTAAATTTTTTTCTTCAGTTCTTTCAGCTTGAGAAATGCTGAGTATGTTCTTCTTTTTGGTTTTCTAACTCCAGATCTTTGCATATTCCATTATAATAATTGACTTGGTCTTCTCAATCTTCTCTTTGAAATCTTCTCTTCAGGTCTTTCACTTGTCATTTCTTCCATTTGCTTTAGTTACTCTTCACTCAAGGGCAAGCTTCAGAGTCTCTTCTGACATCCATTTTGGTCTTTCCTTCTTTCCTGTGTTTTTAATGACATTGTGCTTTCTTCATGGATGATGTTCTTGATGTCATTCCACAATTCCTCTGGTTTTCAGTCATTGGTGTTCAATGCATCAAATCTATTCTTTAGATAGTCTCTAAACTCAGGAGGGATATATTCAAGGTCATATTTTGGGTCTCATGAACATGTTTTAATTGTCTTCAACTTCAACTTGAACTTGCATATGAACAGTTGATGGTCTGTTCCACAATCAGCTTCTGACCTTGTTTTGGCTGAAGATATTGAGCTTTTCCATCACCTCTTGTCACAGATGTAGTTAATCTGATTCCTGTGTACTCCATCTGGTGAAGTCCATGTGTATAGCCTCTCTTTGTGTTGTTGAGAAAATATTTGCAATGAATAAGTCATTGGTCTTGTAAAATTTGATCACGAAATCTCCAGTGTTATTTCTATCACCAAGAACAAATGTTCCAACTACCAGCGATCCTTCTTTGTTTCCAACTTTTGCATTCCAATCACCAGTGATAATCAGCACATCTTGATTACATGTTTGGTCAATTTCAGACTGCAGAAGTTGGTAAAAATTTTCAATTTCCTCCTCTTTGGCTCTAGTGGTGGGCATGTAAATTTGAATAATAGTAGTATTAACTAGCCTTTCTTGTAGACATATGGATACTATACTATCACGGACAGCATTGTACTGCTAGATACTGATACAATACAATACTGATATTGTACTGATAGATCTTGATACATTCTTTGTGATGATGAATGTCACACAATTCCTTTTCAACTTGTCATTCACAGCATACTAGATCATATGGTTGTCTGATTCAAAATGGCCAAAACTGGTCTATTTCAGCTCACTAATACCTAGGATATCAGTCTGCTTGCATTTCATTTCATTTTTGAAAACTTCCAATTTTCCTAGGTTCATACGTCGTACATTCTATGTTCTGATTATTAATGGATGTTTGCAGCTGTTTCTTCTCATTTTGAGTTGTGCCACATCAGCAAATGGAGTTCCCAAAAGGTCTACTTTATCCATATCATTAAGGTTGGTTCTACTCTGATGAGGCAGCTCTTTCCCAGTCATATTTTAAGTGCCTTCTGACCTAAGGGGCTCATCTTCTGGCACTGTTGGACAATGTTACGGGGCTATTCATAAAGCTGTCCAGTAATATATCAGACAGTGTTTCACTGCTATTCATAAGGTTTTCCCTGGCCAATTCTTTGAGAAGTGAATGGTCTCTTCCTTCTTCTGAGTCTGTTGCAATCTGGAAGGTCTGCTAAAACCCATCCACCTTGAGCAACCCTGCTGGGGTTTGAAACACTGGTGGCACAGCCTCCAGCCTCACATCTACATGCAAGCCACCACAGTATGACAAATTGACAGGCAAGTTCATCTCCCGTAGCTGTTCCAAAACTGCTTTGTCCACTTTCTGGCCTTCCACTAACTGTTCCGGCTGTCTGCTCTGGCTTCCTGCTTCCTGTCTGGGTAGGGGTTCTCTTCCCCCTTACCTGTACCTGGCTGTCCACCTTGGCTTCCCACTTCCTGCCTGGTGGGAGCCTTCTCCCCACTTATCTGTATACAGCTGTCTGCCCTGGCTTCCTGCTTCCTGCCTGGCAGTTCTGGTGTAAGGGCTGAATATTTGCATTTCTAACAAGTTCTCTGATGATGATTATAGTGCTGCTCTAGGGACTACTCTTTGAGAACTATTATTTTAGAGTATACTGACTTTGTTAGCCAAAGCCCACCTAAATTCACTTCTGTTATGTATGTAAATAATCTTTCATTTAAAGCAGGAATTTTAGGTAAGTATTCTGATATACACTGCCCACAGATTTTTCCTGCATGGAGAGCAGCATCTCTTATGTGTTAAAGAAAAAAGCTCTGGAAATGACTGAAACTGAGAGATCATATAATTATGGGAAGATAAGAATGACACTTTCAGAGCTTCCTTCCATAGCATTAGACATATTGGATCTTGTTGTTAAAAATTCGTAAGGCTCTGATAGCATGGCATGCATCTAGAGAAAACCTGTCTACGTAACAAAAAAAGCTGAGGTCATCTCATTACCGATTGCATAAAATTCTTCAAGCAGGAACTCCTTAAGAAATAAAGCTGTAAAAGTAAAAATGGGCCAGTTGTGGGTTTGCTGCTGAATCCTCTTCTAGGAGATGGTCCAAGATGTTGTGTAGCCAGATGCAACATAATGCTTCCCTTACAATAAATACTTGAGAAAACAAATGAAATGGATACAGACGACAACTTTGGAACCCTGAGCATCAAATGGAAGACTGAAGAGTCAGACTGAGTGCTGAGTGGGAGGAGAGCTATAGAAAAACAGCAGACAAAGAGAATTACGGATTATCAGTGCCCTGCCAGCTGGACCTGCCCAGCATGGACATATTGAAACAAAACATGCAGTATTCCCAGGTGAGGAGCATAGGAAGGAAATTCCACAGAACTCACAAGAGGAGACAGAGATAATAGGTAAACAAATCTGGAAGGAAACAAAGTGAAAAGGACTGGAGCCAAATCAAAAAAGGAAAAGTACAGGAAGGCACACAAGACTCTCAGTGATCCTGGTGACCATAGGGAAGGGAGAGAGTCAGGAACAAGGGACTGGACTACTTATCAGTGGCAGTGCCTCACCATTTGAGCAGATAATGCCCACTGTAAATCAATAGACTAACACCTAGAGGTCCCCCACCCAGCCAGCCTCTGTGCAGCATCACCTTCACATCTCACCAGCCTAAGACCCCATCCCCTGGTGTTGTCAAGCAGGCATACACCCACACTCACATCCAGAATCAGTCAGGAGTACTCCCCACCCTGTGAAAATTAAGTGCATTCACAACACTCACTGCTGCCTCCTCCCTCTGACAGAGACCCATGAAATGGCAGCATCCCCTTACTCTCATGGGCACACGTGAATTGGTGGCCCCCCTCAGTGATCTAACCTCATACTGGGGGACTGTGGATTGGAGGTCTGTCCACAGCGCTGCATTTATGCAGACCAGCAGTGCTCCTTCACTAAGCTTCCCACACCAAAAGACCTCAGATTGGTGATGTGACCACCATGCTGCACACACACAAACTGTTGTTTGCCCCTCCCTCACCCTGCCTCCACTCTGTGGGCATGTAGATGAGCAGTGTACCTGCCCAACCTTGCAATCATGGACCTGAAGTAGCCCCTTTCCTGCACTGCATGCTTGGAGACCACTAGAGACATGCACCTGCAGACTGGCAGTGTCCCCTGCTCCAACCCCCATGCAACAAGCCAACTGAGAGTAGTACCCATCCTGACTAATGCTAAACAAATGACAGTAGTACTTCCCACAACTTTACACAGTGAAGGTATCCTAGCCCTGTCCCCAACCCATCCCATCCCATCCCACCCCACCAGGTGATTGGAAAGAAAACCCACTGTGGCCACCTCTGGACACTTGGAGGAAGCACTTCTCACACCTCTACACAGTGACTGGTGATGTGCCCCTACCCAAGGACAGGGCAGGTGACTCATTTTCCGCCCCCCATCTCTCCAACCCCTCTTGTCCAGAGCCTAGCAGGCACTGATACCCCTTAATCTCCCCCCACCTAATGATATGCTAATTTGAGCCTGCACAGAGGGCTTTCCCCATCCATTTCAGTAGCACCACCTCCCTAATGCTAAGAAGATGACCTGCCCTGATCTCCAGCAGACATATTAACTCATAACCCCAACAGAAAAGTACCATGCTGAACCACAAGAGCTGTGAAGGGACTCTGACCAACAATCAACTGCTGCCTAAAATCAGGGAAGATATCTGCTCTCATACCACAGCTCAATTTGGTAAGGGAATTCTGTGCCTATAAATTAATAAAATAACAGAAGTAAGGAATAACAAATCACATGATGAAAAAGGGTAAGATGACTTACACGAGTGAACATAATAAAGGGACAGAAAACCTTCTGGATCAAGAGCTTTAAAGACTATTTAGGCTCCTCAAAGAGATCAAGGAAAACACAGAAAAAAAAAACCTAGAAGAATTCAGGAAAACATTATAAGAACAAAATGCCAGACTCAATAGACAATTTGAAACCATACAAAAATAATAACTAGAAATTCAGATGTTTATCAATAAGATAACAGAAATAGAAAACTAAATGGAAGGACACAGAAGTAGAATTAATCAATGAGAGAAGGGATGAGAAAAATAGAAGACTATCCCTTTGATAATAATTTGTTTGAGGAAAAATCAGAAGAAAAGATAAATTAAGAAGGCCTAAGAATTATGTGAGACACTATCAAGAGGAATAGTTTACATGTAATAGGAATTCCAGAAGAAGAAGAGAATGAAAAAGCACGGAGAGAATTTTTGAAGATGTATCAGCAGAAAATATCACATATAGCATGAAAAATGAAGTTCCCATCCAAGAAAAGCCCAACAAACCCCATACAGGACAGACCATAAAATAAATTCACCGAGACATATCATAATCAAAGATTCCAAAACCAAAGACAAGGAAAGAGTTCTGAAAGCAGCTTGTGAAAAATGAAATATCACTTACAAAAGAACACCAATAAAACTAAGTGCTGATTTCTCATCAGAAAGCATGTAGGCAAGAAGGCAATGGGACAACATATATAAAATACTAAAAGAAAAAATTGCCCACTAAGAATCATTTATCTAACAAAACTGTCTTTCAAAGATGATGGTGAAACTAAGATATTTCTAGACAGGTAGAAATGAAAGGAATTTGTAAAAGCAGACCAGCCTTTTAAGAAATATCAAAAGGAGTTCTTCAGATAGAGAACTAATGACATCAGAAGACAACTTGAGATAAAGACACATTACAGCATCAACCACATGCCAACCCAGATGAAGACTTCACAAAAGTGAAATAAAGCTACAAAACCAACTACTGGGAACCAGAGATGTTAAGTTGTAAATGATGACAATTTCAAAACAAAAAGAGGAAGGAAAAAGTGTAATTCTAGGACTTCCATGTGGAGAGGAGAGCAAAGTTATTTCCAGATATAATAGACTATTTAAATCTAAGAAGATAAAGGTAAACTTCTAGGTAACCATAAAGAAAATTAATAAATTTATTCACTAAAATAAAGAAAAAAATTGGAAAGATTCAGTAAACACAAACACAAAAACAACAATTTATAGGAAAAAAAAATCCATATAAAAAAGAACTCAGCACCAAAAATTAAGAGAAACAGAGAAATAGTTAAAACCACAAAAAAGTATAATACAATAACAGCAATGAATTCTTACTACCATTTGTCACACAGAATGTAAATGGATTTAATGCATCAGTCAAGAGACAGAGAGTGACAGAATGGATTAAAAAATGTCATCTGCCCATATGTTGCCTACAAGAGACACAGTTTAGACACAAAGACTTAACTAAGTTAAAAATCTAAAGATGAAATAAAACAATAAATTAAGCAAACAGTAACCAAAGGAGAGTCAGACTAGCAGTAATGATTTCAGATGAAATAGGCTTTAAGTCATTGTGGTGTGGTAAATTACCTGGTATGGCTTTTCTAGCCATAAGTCTTTGTAAGTTCCACGGTGGAATTTGCTGTGAGCAACTGAGGAGCTCCTGATTGTAAAAGTGGTCCACCTGGGGTATTTCTGTTGGGAGTGGCAAAAACAATGTTCTGGGAGGTTGCTGCTCTCTCTCAGGTGCTTAGAATTCTGATGTTATGATTGGTTGGTTTGGCCACTCTGCTGGGCTCAAAAGGAGGCCTCTTAGAGGAAGAACTCTCTCTCTGACTGCTGGCTGAGGAAGGACCACTCCTGAAAGAGACACTCACTGCTGGGAAAGAGACACTCACTGCTGGGAAAGAGACCCAAGAGACATGCATTGCTGAGTGAGACACCCAGGGACATGCACTGCTGGGGGAGAGACTGTGAGAGACTGTTGACTGAGAGATGGTGGGCTAGGGGAGAGACTGAGCATTTTTCCTGAACTTGAATTATACCCTCGTGCTTCCCTAATAAACCCCATAATCTGTGAGTTCTGTGTGGCCACTGCAGTGAATTACTGAACCCAGGAGAGAGGTGGTGGGTACTTTGGGAGGAATGGTTGGTGAAAGGGATGGAGGGAGGCAGCATGTCCGGCTTTGCAGGAATAGGCCTTGGGCTACTGATAATGATTCTGTCTTCCTCTTGTGGGGTTAGAAGAGGTCAGAAGATGTGGCCTCCTTGCCCTTTTCACAGTCATAATCTATTACAAGGGACAGAGAACGGTATCACATAATGATTAAAGGGTGATTTCACCAAGATGACATAAGAACAATAAATATTTATGTACCCAGTGACAGAGCTCCAAAATACAGAGAGCCAACTAACAGAATTGAAAAGAGAAATAGACAGTTCTAAAATAATAGTGAGGGAACTTAACACACCACTTTTGATGATGGACAGAAAAACTAGAAAGAAACTCAACAGAGATATAGAAGATCTAAATAACACAATCAACCAGCGCAACCTTGTAGACATATACAGAACACACTGCCCAATGACATCACAGTACACAATGTTCTCCAATGCTCATGAGTCATTCCCCAGAATAGATGATATTCTACGTCACAAAGCAAGCCTCAATGCATTAAAAAACAATATAATACAAAGCATCTTCTTTGACCATAATGTTATAAAACTAGAAATCAATAACAAAAAGAGCAAGGGAAAAAAGTTAAATATGTGGAAACACCTTACTTAAAAACTGTTGAGTTCTAGAAGAAATTAGAAGACTCTTAGAATCACATGAGAATGAAGACACAACATACCAAAACCTTTGGGACACAGCAAAAGCATTGCTCAGAGGAAAATTGATAGCAATACATGAACACATCAAAAAAGAGAAAAGGTAAAAAATCAATAATTTAACCCCAAAACTTGAGCTAATAGAAATGGGATAGCAATAGAAGTCCATAGTCACAAAAGGAAGGGAAATAAAGATCAGAGTGGAAGTAAATGAAAAAGAAAATAGAAAAATAATAGGAAAAAAAAAACAAAACTAGAAGTTAGTTCTTTAAGAGAACAATAAAATGGACAAACCACTGGTCAAATTGACAAAGTTAAAAAATGAGAAGACATAAATACACAAAATAAGAATAGAAATGGGCAACATTATAAAAGAACTAGCCAAGATAAAGAGTATCTTAACAGAATATTATAAAAAAATTATACTGCAACAAATATGAAAACCTAGAAGGATTGGATGAATTTCTAGAATTACACTATCTACCTAAACTAACACAAATAAGGGTAGAATATCAAAATAAACCTAAAACAAAAGAAGAAATTAAAGATATCATTAAAAATAAATAAATAAACCTCTCAACTAAAAAAACCTTTGCCCACATGGCTTCACTGGATAATTCTATCAAACATTCTGAAAAAAGTTCACACCAATTTTATTCAAAGTATTATATTACATAGAAAAGGAAGGAACTCCCTAATTCATTCTATGAAGAAATACAACTCTGATACCAAAGCCAGGCAAATACACCACAAAAAAGAAAATTACAGACCAATATCCCTCATGAATATAGACAAAAATTCTCAACACCAATTCTAGCCAACAAAATACAATAATATATCAAAAAATAATCCACAAACAATGGGATTCATATCAGAATGCAGAGGTGGTTCAACATTAGAAAATCAATCAACGTAATTCACCACATAAATAAACAAAGGAAAAGAATCATATGACCACCTCAATCCATACAGAAAAGGCATTTGATAAGATCCGACACTCTTTCCTGATAAAACTCTCAGCAAAATTGGAATAGAAGGGAAATTCATCAACATAATTAAAGGCATAATATACAAAACCAACCTCACTGCCATCAAGTTGTTTCCAACTCATAGTGACCCCCACTTGGTTTCCAAGGCTGTCAATCTCTGTGGAACTAGATCACCCTATTTTCCTTCAGGAGCAGCTGGTGGGTTTGAACTGCTGACCTTCTGGTTGACAATCAAGTGTCTTATCCACTACACCACCAGACCTCCAACCAGAAAGACTGGGCTATCTACTTCCACAAAGATATCACCTCAGAAACTGAAGGAGGGGTCGCTATGAGTCAGAATCAACTTGACGGCAGTGATTTTATTTTTTTGGCAAACAGAACAAACAGCTAACATTCTCAAGAGAGACAGATTGAAAGAATCCCCCGTGAGAACAGGAATGAGGCATGGATGCCCATCATTGTTACCCTTATTCAATATTTTACTGGAAGTCCTTGCCAGAACGATAAAGAAAGAAAAGAAAAGAAAGTGTATCCAAATTGGGAAGGAAGAAGTAAAACTATCTCTATTCTTAGATGACATGATCATATATATAGGAAATTCCAGATATTTAATAAGTAAATTGTTGGAACTAATAGAAGTGTTTAGCAGATTGCCAAAGTAAAAACCAGCACACATCAGTTGGGTTCTTCTATACTAACAAGGAGAACTCTGAAAAGGAAATCAAGAAAACAATACCATTCATAATAGTCCCCCAAAGGATAAAATACATTGGAATTAATCTAACAGGGGAAATAAAAGATTTATACAGGGAAAAGTGTAAAACCTTACTACAAGAAACCAGGAGATCTACATATATGGAAAAACATTCCATGCTTATGAATTTGAAGTCTTAACGTTGTGCAAATGCCAATACTACCCAAAGTGACCTATAGATACAATGCAATCCTGATGCAAATCTCAACAATATTCTTTAACAGAATGGAAAAAAGCTAAGCTCCAATTTTATATGGAAAGGAAAGAGATTCAAAAAATCTAAAGCGATATTGAAAAGAACAAAATAAGAGGACTGACATTTCCTGATCTCAGAAATTATTATACAGCCACAGTAATCAAAACAACCTACTACTACTGGTACAATGACAGACACACTGACCAACAGAACAGAATTATGGATCTAGAAATAAATCTATCCATTTATAGACACCTAATCTTTGATCCTAACTGAGATGGATTGACACAGTGGCTGCAACAATGGGCTCGGGTATGGCGAGGATTGTGAGACTGGCACAGGACCTGGCAGTGTTTTGTTCTGATGTACATAGACAGGGTTGCTATGAGTTGGAGCCAACTTGATGTCACCCAACTACAACAACAACAGTCTTTGACAAAGAGTTGAAGTCCATTCAATGATGAAGGGATAGTGTCTTTAACAAACAGTACTGGCAAAACTGTATATCCATTTACAGAAACATGAAACAGGATCCATAACTCCCACCATACACAAAAACTAACGCAAAATGGAGCAAAGACCTAAACATTAAACCTAAAACTATAGAGTTCCTGGAAGATAACATAGGCAGAAAGCTGTTGCAGGTAGGTGCCTTTGAGCTAGTTTTGACTCATAGCAACTTCATGTACAAAACTGAAACACTGCCTGGTCCTGTCTCATCTTTAGAATCATTGCTATTCTTCAATCTATTGTTGTAGCCACTGTGCCAGCCTATCTCATTGAGGGTGTTCCCCTTTTTCGCTGATCATCTACTTTACCAACTGTGGTAGTTAAGTTTGTGTATCACCTTGGCTGGGCCTGGTTGAGTGGCTGGGCAGCTGGATGTAGTATTCCCCATGATGAGATTTGTAATCAACTTCATGTGAAATCTACTGTGAGCAGCTGAGTAGCAGCCTTAGGGATATGGTCTGCTTCCTGTATATTAGGAGAAGCCTTGGGGGATGGTCTCTAGTTCTTGGCACACTTGAACCCTGCATGTAGCTGTGTTGTTGTTCAGCAGCCTGCCATGCTCTGCTGACTTTGGGACTTTCATTGGACTTGAATGAATGGCCTGCCATGGGGTTTGGTAGCATTGGGATTGTGCTGCTGTATTTCCTGACCTTAGGCTTGTTAGCCTCAGAAGCCAGTAGCTGCCTGAGTGAAGAGATGCTTCCAGCTCCAGTGGGCTGGGAGCAGGAGGCAGAGCCCAAGGTTGAGGGGTTTTAACCCAGCCCCTAGAGACTGACACTTTGAACTTAGACTTAAAGTCTCCAGACTCTAAGAGAATAAACTCCAGTTTGTTCAAGCCATCCCCTTAGTGGTATTTTCTTGTCAGAGCGGCACTAGGTAACCAGAATATGGTACTGAGAGAGTGGGGTGCTGCTCTGACAGATACTTAAAATGTGGATACAGGAGTGGAGTGTGTCCCTGACCCAGGACACCACCAGAGAGACCTCAGCGTGTGACATGAGAGATGGCAGAACCAAGAGACTGGCAGAGAGATATTGGCAGAGAGACCAGTATGAGAAACAGCAGTAGCAGAGCCCAGAGACCAGCAATAAACAGCAACAGGCTTACCAGTCCATGGAGGAGAAAGCCAGGTGACATTGAGTAGGTAGCTTCCTGGCAGAGTGGGTTGCCTTCAGACATTAATTGGTAAAAGAGACTGGCATGAGATGTAGTAACAGGCTGGCTAGCCCATGGAGCAAGAAAGCTAAGTGTCCTTTGGTCAGGAAGATTTCCAGAGCAGAGTGGGTTGCCCTCAGGCATTAATCGGCAGAAGCGGAGAGACGAAGGATATGGGAAACAGAGCTACCTCAGCCTCAAGGGTAGGACCATGGCCTTTGAGAATGGAACCACCACAGCTCCGTAGGTTTCAAAGAGCCAGACTTTCACCAACTTGGTTCTGGAGTGTGGGGCTGCTCATTCATGTGAGCTAGTGAAATGGAGCCATAGCTGCTGCCCAAGAGATAGGGGACAGGACTACCATGCCCAAAAGGGAGAGGAATGGGGCCCACCAGGCCAAGGGGGTGAGGGCACCACTCAGGAACTAGGGGACTGGAGCCACCCAGTGAAGGAGATCCATACAGATGCCATCTATTGAAGATCTATACAGGTGCCAAGTTGACAAGGGGTGGAATTGTGGTAGTTAAGTTTGTGTGTCAACTTAGCTGGGCCTGGGTGAGTGGCTGGGCAGCTGAATATAGTATTCCCCATGATGAGATTGGTAATCAACTCCATGGTGGAATCTACTGTGAGCACCTGACTTGCTGCCTTAGGGATGTGGTCTTCTTCCTGTATATAAGGAGAAGCCTTAGGGAATGGTCTCTAGCTTATGGCACACTTGAACCCTGCATGTAGCCATGTCGTTGTTCAGCAGCCTCCCATGCTTTGCTGACCTTGCTCTTTCAATGGATTTGAATAAGTGGCCTGCCATGTGGTTTGGTAACATTGGGACTGTGCCACTTTATTTGTCAACCTTGGACTTGTTAGCCTCAACAACCAGTAGATGCTTGAGTGAAGAGATGCCTCAAGCTCCAGTGGGATGGGAGCAGGAGGCAGAGCTGAAGCCCAAGATTGAAGGGCTTTATCCCAGCCCCTAGAGCCTGGCACTTTGAACTTGGACTTAAAGCCTCGAAACTGTAAGAGACTAAATTCCTGTTTGTTCAAGCCATGCTATTTGTGATATATTCTTGTCAGAGCAGCACTAGGTAACCAGAATACCAACTACGATGTCCTTCTTCAGGGACTGGTCCCTGCTAATGACATC
>NW_006921745.1:6435179-6436065 GCF_000298275.1 Orycteropus afer afer | reverse complement strand
GTTTTCTTCATTCTTCTTTGCTCTGGATGAGGAGAGACCCAACGTTGCATCTAGATGGCTGTTTGCAAGCTTTTAAGATCCCAGTTGCTACTTGCCAAAGTAGAAGGTGGAACAATGTTTTGTGTACTATGTTATGCCACTTGAGCTTGATGTCCCCTGTGACTATGGTCCCAAGCCCACAGGTTCAACCACTCTCTCCCTCTGGGTAGCTGGCTGTGACCAAGAAGTGACTACAACCTTGTCCCTTGTCAGCTTTACTATACACCTGGGAATTCAGATCATATAAATACACTTATAGGACAATTGACTGCCAACCCTATATATGGTCTTGGGTACACTCCCCACTTCATAGATATACCTAATAGTTCAGCCTGTTGACCCATATATCCACCCATATACCCGTGTTTGCCTTTACTGACAACACGGTACTGTATGTGCAAAACGGTTCATCTTTGTTGTCTGTACCTCCCATGTACCTCTCTATGTCTTCCTTTTCCTCAATGCCATCATGTTGTTCATTCACAATTGGTACATTGACCTTCTCTTCACCAAATCAATACTTATCTCTACCTATCTAACAGTATTCCCTACCCTACCCTCTGACCCCTGGTAACCAACGAAGAAAATTTCCTTCCATAGATAAACCTTTCCTTGACTTTGACAGTATTTGCCCTTCTGATTGACTTATTTCACTCAGCATAATGTCCTCCAAGTTCATCCACCTTATGTGGTGTTTTTCAGATTCTAGGCTATTCTTTAGGGTTGCATAGTATTCCATTGTGTGTGTACCATAGTTGGGTTATCCATTCCTCAGTTGATGGACACCTAGGTTGTTTCCATCTTTTGGCTGTTGTAAATAGTACTGTGATGAACATGGGTGTGCATA
>NW_006921745.1:6432408-6433075 GCF_000298275.1 Orycteropus afer afer | reverse complement strand
TTTTGATCAGGAATGGGTGTTGGATTTTATCAAATGCCTTTTCTACATCAATCGATATGATCACGTGCTTCTTTTCCTTTGCTTTACTTATGTGGTAGATGATGTTGATTGTTTTTCTAATGTTGAACCATCCTTGCGTACCTGATATGAAACCCACTTGTTCATAATGAATGATTTTCTTAATATGTTGTTGGAGTCTATTGGCTAGGATTTTGTTAAAGGTTTTTTGCACCTATATTCATTATTGGTCTGTAGTTTTCCTTTTGAGTGATGTCTTTGGTTTTGGTATCAAGGTTATGCTTGCTTCATAAAATGAGTTAGGAAGGATTCCATCCTTTTCTATGTTTTAGAATAGTTTGAGAAGGGATGGTGTAAGTTCTTCTCTCAATGTTTTTTTAGAATTCTCCAGTGAAACCATCTGGGCCAGGACATTTTTTTTGTTGGTAATTTTTTAATGACCTGTTTAATTTCTTCTTTTGTTATGGATCTGTTTAAATTTTCCACCTCAGCCTGTGTTAGTTTAGGTAACTGGTGTGTTTTTCGAAATCTATCCATTTCATCCAGATTTTCAAATTTGTTGGAGTCCAGTTGGAGTCATAGTATCTGACATTATCCTTTTTATTTTAGTGGTACTGTTGTGATGTCACCCATTTCATTTCTTATTTGT
>NW_006921745.1:6430319-6431612 GCF_000298275.1 Orycteropus afer afer | reverse complement strand
TAGATATTTTCTATGGTTATATCTTCATGTTCAATGGATCCTTCAATCATTATATAATGTCCTTCCTTGTCTGGTATGGTGGTTTTTGTCTTAAAGTCAATTAGATCAGAGATTAATATTGCCACTCCTGCTCTTTTTTGATTGCCATTTGCTTGATATATCTTTTTCCAACCTTTGATTTTTAGTCTATTTTTGTCTTTGTCTCTAAAGTGTGTCTCTTGTAGACAGCATATTGATGGGTTTTGTTTAATTATCCAATCTGCAACTCTCCATCTCTTGAGTGGTATATTTAATCCATTAACATTCAGTGTAATTGTTGACATGTATGAATTGGTTGCTGACATTTTGTTATGTGTTTTTTTTCATGGTGTACCTGGTTTCTCTTTTCCATATCATTTTCCGTGCTGAGCTCATTATGTTTATGAATTGTGTTATCATTTCCTTTGTTGCTGTTGTTTTAATATTTGCTGAATAACTGTGCTTGTCCTCTTTTTTATTGTAATGTGATAGTTTATCATTTTTCTTTGAGGTTACCTCATGACTTATAATTTTCTCCCCAAGATTAGAACAGTCAGTTCTATCCTGCACTCTCTTGACTTCCTTACCATTTTGAAGTTCTGTAACTATACAGTATTTTCCCTCTCTTTGGTTTATAGTTTCCTCACTTGCCAATTGATGTCTCTGGTTCCCTGTTTACAATCTTTTAGGCTTATTTTACTTTGGATATATCCATAGCTGTGGTTTCTGTATTATGTCATTTAATGTATTAATGGTCAGTTATTATTTGCTATTTTTGTTTCTCTGTTCAAAGGACTCCCTTTTGCATCTCTTGTAAGGTTGGTCTGGTTTTAACAAATTCCCTTAGTTTCTGCTTATCTGGAATTCTCCTAATTTCACTATCATATTTGAGGGTTAATTTTGCTGGATATATAATTCTTGGTTTAAAATTTTTCTCTTTCAGGGTTTTACATATACCACCTCATTCCCTTCTTGCTCATGTGGTTTCTGCAGAGAAACCAGAGATTATTCTTACTGGTTGTCCTTTGTAAGTAACTTTTTTTTTTCCCCCGTGCTGCTTTCAGGATTTGCTTTGTCTTTGATTTTGATGAGTCTGATAATAATATGTCTTGGTGATTTTCTTTTGGGGTCTATCCTGTTTGGGGCTCATTGGACTTCCTGAATGGATATATTCTCATCTTTCATCATATCAGGGAAGTTCTCTTCCAATAAATCTTGGACAATTTTCTCAGTGGTTTTATTTTTCTCTTCCTGTTCTGTAACTCCAATGACATG
>NW_006921745.1:6426696-6430219 GCF_000298275.1 Orycteropus afer afer | reverse complement strand
AATTCTTCTGAATTCCTTATCAGAGAGTTCCAATGCTGCTTCTTCTTCAGGGATGTGTTCTGGGTCTGTATCCTGCTCCCTTGTTTCTACCACTTTATCTTGTTTCTTTGTGTGGACTGTAATGATCTGTTGTCTTTGAGACATCATGCCATTGTTGTATTTAGATCTTGTTAACTATTTGTGAAGAGCAGCCAAGGGTGAGTCAGGCTCTTCTTGGTTGTTTATTGTTGGCCAGTTGGTGGAGAAGGAAGTGGTGGCTCTCACTCAGTAAGTGAATCTGCAGGAGGTGTGAGTGTGTTTGTGTTGTATGGGGACTGTTGCTGTCTTCTACTCAGTTAGATAAAAATAAGAGTTGAATAACCATCAAAAAAGTAAAAGTACATGGACAAAAAATACACTGTGTAATCACACAGGAACAGTAACCATAAAAAGGAAAAAAGGGAAAAGAAGAAAAAAAAAGAAAAGAAAACCTGCAATTTCTTGGGAGAGGGCAATAAGAGAAAAAATGTAAAGAAGGAGAATAATGAAGAAAAAATGGGAAGACACAAAAAGAAAACCAAGGAACCAGTTACCATGAGCAAGAAAAAAAATAAAAATTCCAACCAGGAACAGGGAAAAGAAAAAAAGCTGAACACTAAACCTGAGAGGGGCAGAATAAAGAATAATAGTAAAGAGGACAAAAGTAATAATAATAGTAGTAGTTTTAAAACAGACAAAAACAAACAAATTACAAAACATAAAAAAAGAAAGAGAAAAAAATTAGGGCAGGGCGGGACAGGGCACCCAGGCTCTGTCTGAGCACACAGACTGGAATGGAGTTCCTGTGGGCCCAGAATGTGGGTGGAAATGAGGGATTGCTGCACCTCCATTTACCAAGGGGTTGTGGGGTTTAAGAATAATAAGGGGAATGTCACACTTTTCCAGTCATCTGGGTCCAGAATGTCCTTGAGGTTCCTGGCAAGTGGAGCCTGTCCTTAAGTCCCTGGAATCTGGGAGAACATTGTAACTTTAAATACCCAAAACTATCAAACTACTTGTAAGCATTCAAAATGGCTGCACCCTCCGGACAGACAAAAGTTCACAGCTCAGCCCTCCTTCCTCTTCGCTGCTTCCTCTTTTATTACATAGCCACCAGAACAGTTCTCCATGCAGTCCCTGGCTAGCAGGGCTTATTTTTAGGTTAATTCTTAGGTCCTACCACCTCTCAGCAATATCCAACCTGTCTTTGCTGTCAGGATCGCTGCTAGACCGCAGCTCTGTATGTCTCCTTTTTTGGTGTTTGTTCAAATTTGCAAATTCTTCTGCTAGTTGGAGTTTAGTCCAATTCTATATCTTTCCCTTCCAGGTTCAGGGGTCAAGGATTATCTTCTGTATCTGTGTTTATTGGTTACCTTTTTCTTTGTTGAAGAGGGATTGTGCAATCTTTCTGCCGATTCCGCCATCCTACCGGAACTTTCGTCATTTGATCTCTTGACTGCTGCTGCCATTGGTGTTGTTTGTGGATCCAAGTAAAATGAAATCCTTGATTCCAATGTTTTCTCCATTTATCATAAGCTTCTTATTAATGCAGTTGTAAAGATTTTTTTTTTCTTTATGTTCAGGTGTAATCCAAGCAGAAAGCTTAGTCTTTTATCTTCATCAGTAAGTACTTCAAGTTTTTCGTCACTTTTTGTAAGTAAGGTTGTATCATTGGCATGTCATATGTTGTTAATGACTCTTCTTCCAATCCCTATGCCACATTTTTCTTCATATAGTCCAACTTATCAGAGTATTTTCTTAGCATACAGATTGAAAACATATGGTGAAAGATACAATTCTAACACACACCTGGGCAGAAAGCTAGAGATCCTAATTTTGGCATATATACACTATCAAACACCGCTAAAAATAGCTAAAAATAGCACAAACAGCAGAAGATAAACTAGATAATGGGGACTCCTAAAAAGTTAAATACTTTTGCTCACCAAAAGACTTTACCAAAAAGTAAAGTAGAACCGATGGACTGGCAAACAACTTTTGTGATGACATATATGTCAAGAATCTAATCTCTAAAAGATATAGAAAACTTCAACAACAAAAATATGATCCAATAAAAAAAAAATGGACAAAGGGTATGAACAGATACTTCACCAAACAGGACATTCAGGTGGCTTACAAACACATGAAGAGATGCTCATCATCATTATCCCTCAGATAGATGCAAGTTTTGTTTTCATCCCTGCAGAAATGGCACTCATTGAAAAAGCAGAGAATAACAAATGCTTGCAAGCTTGTGGGGAGACTGGGACTTTAACACACTGCTAGTGGGGTTTTCAAGTGACACAACCACTTTAGAAATTGTATAGTGTTTCCTCAAAAAATTAGAAATAGAAATATCTTATGATTCAGGAACCCCACTGTTAGTCATATATCCTAGAGATATAAAAGAAATGACATGAATAGACATATGCATACCAATGTTTATTCCAGTGTTTTTAACAATAGCAAAAAGATGGAAACAACTTAAGTGCTCATCAATTGTTGAATGGATAAAAACATAAAAATGTCGTACATACTTACAATGGAATACTATGTATTGGTAAAGAATAGTGATGAGTCTATGAAGCATTTTATACAATGGATCAATCTGGAGGACATTATGCTGAGTGAAATAAGTCAAACACAAAAGAACAAATATCTCATGATATCACCTTTATAAAATGTCACCAATAGGTATACAGACAAAACAAACAAACAAACAATATTCTTTGATATTTCTCAGGGATGGAAAGGGAAGTTAGGGGAAAAGTTAGCAAGTGTGCTAGATGGTAGACACATGTTAATTCTGGTGACAGTAAAGGCAATGTCTAATATGGGGGAAGTTAACACAACTTGAACAAGGTAAATGAAGACAATGAGAGGTACACAAGCATATAGGACAACTACAGTAAATGTTAGGAAGAACATGCTCAACATTTCTCAAGCTGAAAGAATTGAAGAAAAAATTCAAGCCTTTAGTTGCAATTTTGAAAGATTCTATGGACAAAATATTGAATGGTGCAGGAAACATCAAAAGAAGATGGAAGGAATACACAGAGTCTTTGTACCAAAAGGATTTGGTTGATGTTCATCTATTTCAGGATGTAGCATATGATCAAGAACCAATGGTATTGAAGGAAGAAGTCAAAGCTGCACTGAAGGAATTGGTGAAACACAAGGGTCCAGGAATTGACAGAATACCCATTGAGATGTTTCAGCAAATGGATGCCACAGTAGGGGCACTTACTTGTCCATACCAAGAAATTTGGAAAACAGCTACCTGGCCAATTTCCTGGAAGAGATAAATATTTGTACCCATTCCAAAGAAAGATGATCAGACAGAATATGTGGAAATTACTGAATAATATCAATAATATCACATGCAAGTTAAATCTTGCTGAAGTGAATTCAAAAACAGTTGCAGCAGTATATTGACAGGGAACTTCCAGAAATCAAGCTAGATTCAGAAAAGGACATGTAAAAGGGGATATCATTGCTGATGTCA
>NW_006921745.1:6424121-6426296 GCF_000298275.1 Orycteropus afer afer | reverse complement strand
TTCCGTAGCGATAACACCTCGGAAACCCAAGGAGGGGTCTCTATGAGTCGGATCTGACTCCACGGCAGTGTGTTGCAGTTTGTTGTGTTTATACTGAGCAAATAATCTGAGAAGCTGGACAATATGAAAAAGAACATGGCATCAACATTGGAGGAAGACTCATTAACAACCTGCGATATGCAGATGGGACAACCTTGCTTGCTGAAAGTGAAGATGACTTGAAGTACTTACTGATGGAGTTTAAAGACTGCAATATGGATTACACCTCAACATAAAGAAAGCAAAAATTTTCACAACTGGACCAATAAGCAGAATCAAAATAAATAAATAAAATACTGAAGTTGTCAAAGAGTTCATATTACTTGGTTCCACAATGAACACCAATGGAAGCAGCTGTCAAGAAATGAGATGTCATATTGCACTGGGCAAATCTGCTGCAACAGACCCCTTTAAAGTACTGAAAAACAAATCTCTTTGAACACTAAGGTGCACCCAACCTAAGCCATAGTATTTTCAGTAGCATGATATTTTCACATGCATGTGAAAGCTGGAAAATTAATAAGAAGACCAAAGAAGAGTTGATGCTTTTGAGTTGTGGTGTTGGTGAAGAATACTTGAAGTACCATGGACTGCCAGAAGAATGAACAAATCTGTGCAGGAAGAAGTGCAGCCAGAATGCTCTTTGGAAGTGAGAATGGCCAGAATGTCTGTCTCACCTACTTTGGTCATGTTGTCAGAAGGGACAATTCCCTAGAGAAGGATATCATGCTTGGTAAAGTGGAAGGTCAGTGAAAGAGTGGAAGGTCAGTGAAAAAGTAGAAGGCTTTCAATGAAATGGATTGACACAGTGGCTGCAATGGTGGGCTCAGGTATAGCAAGGATTGTGAAGATGACACACGACTGGGCAGTGTTTCATTCTGCTGTACATAAGGTCGTTACGAGTTGGAGCCAACTTGATGTCATCCAACAATAGCAACAACAAAAGTAAATGTTATACCATATATCATTTTTCACTAACAGTAATAAGCAAAATACATGTGATTACATAGGAAGATATGTATGCTGTATGGGTGTGGGAAGCTTATGGGAGTCCATGAACATGAATATATAGGTGTATTTGTGGATACATATATACATATTGGTACATGCTGCATATATTATCATATAAACAATAAAGCACATGAGGGCACAGTTACAGATATTTACTAGACATATCCAAACATCTCATGAAATTTACTGGATTTGAAGACTTGGGACCATAGTTTCATGGGGCAACTAGGTCATTTGGTATAGCTTATCTTATAAAGATAATGTTCTACATTCTCATATGATAAATAGTGTCTGGGGTCTTAAAAGCTGGAGAGTGGCCAAATATGGTCTCTTCCTGTCTGGAAAAAGAAGAGTAAAGAAAACGAGACTCAGAGAAGAAATAGTCCAAGAATCGATGGCCCATATGAACCACACCCTTTTCTACCCTGATACCAGAAAACTAAATGATGGTCAGCTGCCACCACTCCTGACCAGTCTGACCAAGGGACACACTAGAAGGTCCCAGTTAGAAGGGGAGAAAAATGCAGAATAAAACTTAAATTCCTTAAAAAAAAAATCAGATTTATTAGACTGATAGAGACTAGAGGAACCCACAGGACTATTATTGCCCTAAGATACCCTTTTTAGCCTTATAGTGAAGCTTTCCCTGGTAGTCACCTTTCAGCCAAATAATAGATTGGCCTATAAAATAAACAATAACATTCATGAGGAAGGTGCTCCAAAAACAACCAACTATAAGAGACCAAACAGTCAACATTTACCTAAAGCAAAAATGGAAATGCATTGAGGGGCAGGGAAACTGGATGGATAGAAATAGGGGAGGTAGGGTAGACATGTTGAAAGTGCTGACACTTTGCGTGGACTGTAACCAATGTCATGAAATGATTTGCGTGTGGGTTGTTGAATGGACATCTAATTTGCTGTGTAAACTTTCAACTAAAACACAACAAAATATTAACAAAAAAAAAGCAAAATGTGTATTTATGTGTGTTTTGTGTATGCACATGTGTATTGGAATGTCCCTGGTCCTTTGGCTTGAAAAAAACAACATTCTTTCCATTCACTTTAATTTCACCCATCTGGTACAAAATATTTGGGCTGATTTAAAAAAAAAATAGGAAGACA
>NW_006921745.1:6417579-6422086 GCF_000298275.1 Orycteropus afer afer | reverse complement strand
TATGCCTATAGATACATACATCTCTGTGTGCACAAATGTACCCACATATTCAGACTCACATACATATATGCTTATATACATATTTGTGTAGGAGCTCTGGTAGCATGGTGCCTAAGGCACTTAACTGCTAACCAGAAGGTTGGCGGTTCAAACCCATCAGACACTCCTCGGAAGGAAGGTTGGGCAATCTACTTCCGTAGTGTTACTGCCTCGGTAACCCAAGGAGGGGTCACTATGAGTCGGGTCTGACTTGATGGCAAACAACAACAACAATATATTTGTGTAACTGTACATATCACTTATATTTGTTAGTTGTTGTTGTATAATTATATTTGTCATATCCTTTTTTAAAATTACCCTTTTCTCTTGTACACTTTTAAGTGACATCATTTTCCTTTGTCAAATGTGTATATATCACCCGTATTTTTTGCTACATTAACCATTACCAAAAGTAACTAGTATGTGATATCTTGAGAGTACTTCTCTGCCCCACTCTCCATGCCTGGTAACCATCAATTAACATTGGTCTCTATATTTATACATATTCTTGTTTTCTTATGAAAGTGAAGTCATATAATATTTGTTCTTTTGTGATTGACTTATTACTCAGCATAATGTCCTTCAGATTCATCTGCATTATAAGCGGTTTCAAAGATTCATCATTATTTTTTTGTGGCTGCATAGTATTCCATTGTATGTATGTACCAAATCTTGTTTATTCATTGTTGGGCACTTAAGAGGTTTCCATATTTTTGCTATTGTGAATAATGCTGCAGTGAACAAAGGTGGACATATGTTCTTCAGTGTTTATATTATTAGGTTTCAAGGGTGTTGTTGTTGTAGGTAGGTGCTGTTGAGTTGGCTCCCACTCATAGTGACCCTATGTACAACAGAATGAAACACTGCCCAGTCCTGTGCCAGCCTTACAATCATTGCTATACCTGAGCCCATCACTGCAGCCACTGTGTCAGTCCATCTCATTGAGGTCCTTCCGCTTCTTCACTGACTCTCCACTTTACCAAGCATGATATCCTTCTCCAGGGAATGGTTCCTTCTGACAACATGACCAAAGTAGGTCAGATGAAGTCTTGCTTCCAAGGAGCATTCCAGCTACACTTTTTCCAGGACAGATTTGTTAGTCCTTATAGCAGTCCATGGTACTCTTAGCATTCTTCTCCAACACCATAACTCAAAAGCATCAACTCTTCTTCAATCTTCCTTGTTCATTGTCCAACTTTCACATGAATATGAGGCGATTGAAAATACTATGGGTGGGGTTAGGTACACCTTAGTCTTCAAGGAGACATCTTTGCTCTTCAGCACTTTAAACATGTATTTTGCAACAGATTTGCCCAATGCAGTGTGTCATCTGATGTCTTGACTGATGTTTCCATTGGTGTTGATTGTGGAACCAAGTAATATGAAATCTTTAACAACTTCAATCTTTTCTCCATTTATTTCGATGCTGCTATCGGTCCAGTTGTGAAGATTTTTGTTTTCTTTATGTTGAGATGTAATCCATATGGCAGACGGAAGTCTTTAATCTTCATCACTAAGTGCTTCAAGTCATCTTCACTTTCAGCAAGCAAAGTTGTGTTGTCTGTGTGTCACAGGTTGTTAATGAGTCTTCCTCCAATCCTCATGCCACATTCTTCATATAGTCCAGCTTCTTGGATATATTTGTTCAGCATACAGATTGAATAAGTATGGTGAAGAGCTACAACTCTGACACACTCTCTTCTTGATTTTAAATCATGCAGTATCCCATTGCTCTGTTCAAATGACAGCCTCCTGGTCTATGTACAGGTTCCTGCTGAGCACAATCAAGTGTTCTGGAATTCTCATTCTTCTCAATGTTATCCATAATTTGTTATGATCTACACAACTGCATGCTTTTGCATCATCAATAAAACACAAATAAAGATCTTTTTGGGGTTTCAAGGGTACATACCTAGTATTGGGATCACTGGAATTTGTGGTTGTAGCATTTTACAATTCACCAGCAGTGGATAAGGGGCCCAATCTTTCTACGTCCTCACCAGTATTTCTTGTTTTCTTTCTTTCTTTTTTAAAATCACTGTCAGTCTTGCATGGATAAGATGGTATCTCCTTATAGTTTTGATTTGTAACTCTATAATGGCTAATGATTGTAAACATATTTTCAGGCATTTGTTGGCTGTTTGAATGTCTTCCTTGGTGAAGTGTTTATTCATGATCTTTGCACATTTTTAGTTGGACACTTTGTGTTTTTGTTGTTGAGTTGTTGAAGTTATCTATATGTTTTAGAGTTTAGACCAGTATAAAATATGTCATTCCCCAAAATTTGTTCCCATTGTGTAGGTTTTCTTTTTATTATTTTGATAAATATTTTTGCTGTGTATAAAATATTTAATTTTTTAAGAAGTCCCAATTACCTAATAGGTTTTCTGTTGTACACATATTTATAGTTATGTTTTATAATCAATTGTTTTTAAAAAATTAGGTCACCTAGTTTTGTCCCTGTGTTACCTTCCAGGAATTTTAAAGTATTAACTGTAACTGGAAATTTTTTAAGTCACACTTAAAGCATGACATTTTTTTTAAAAAAAATCTAACTTTAATGTACATCTGACTCCAATGAACATTAGTGGTTGAGAATTACTGAACTAGTCTAAAAATTTCCAAGAAAAATAGGTTGCATGCAGTTAGTACGTGTATGTACTAGGTTTATTCCAATTGACAGAAGTATTGGGTTTTGTGGAAATATTCTAAAAAGTTATCCTGAATATTTCTTATACTAATTAAGAAGCAAATATCCAGGTCAGAAAAAAATTGTAATCTGAGATTAACACATTTTTAGAAGCAAAAGTTTTCAGAAACATTATCGAATGTGAGTGACAGATGTTATGATTTTAATTTGTAGGCAGAAAAGACTTCCTCACTTCAGATAGTATGAATGTGCATATTGGCCTTCCTGTTGTAATCTTATTATAGCTGATTGTCCTGCCTGCTATCACTCTCAATTGCATACTGTTTTGAAAATATGTGATTATTTTACTATTAGGTGAAGATGACAGATTTTTTCTAAAATATGAATACATAGCCCTTCTGTTCTAGGTCTTTATTCTTATTCTTTATGTTCTATAGTCTTTATTCTTAAAGGTAAAAAGAATGTATGGAAGCAACAAATGTCTGTACAGATGTCTGGCATTTAAACCAGGCTATCCCAGCCACTCCTCAGAAGGAAGATTGGGCAATCTACTTCCATAGAGATACTGGCTCAGAAACCTGAGGAGAGGTCACTATGAGTCAAAATCAACTTGACGGCAGTGAGTTTGGTTTTGTTTTTGGACCCAGCTATCAAATCCTATTATTGAATGGGGGCTAGATGGTGGATTCTGAAGCATTCCTGCTTGCCTGTAGCAATTGATTTTTAATATTTAACTGGTACATACCAGAATAATGCACCAGAGGATATTTATGTTGATTGGCCAGGACCTATGGGGTATCTGTTTTGAAACATTTTGAATATCATATGTGCTTAAGTCTCTCTAACCTTAATACATCTCAATATATTTATTGATTTGGTGAGAATTAAATGAAATATGGGAAGATTGTAAAGCCAGGAGATAAATTTAATAAGAATAATCATCCAAAAATATTGTAGCTGAGAGGGCAAGATTACACAAGAAAGGAGGACACAGGGAAAAGGGAACCACAGGGAAAAAGTGGGAAGAGCCGTTACATTACGGGGGGTTGCAGTCAATGTCACGAAACAAAATGTGTATGAACTTTTGTATGGAAAATGAATTTGCTCTGTAAACTTTCACCCAAATCACAATAAAAAATAAACTTAAAAAATATTATTGCCAGCACATGTTGAAATTTAATCTGTATGAGAGGCCATTGTAAGTACTTTAAATATATTAATTATTTCATATTTTACAGCTTCATCATATAAATACTAGTACAATCCCCATTGTACAGAACAGAAAATTGATGCACAAGCTAAGAAAATTACAAAGATCACACAGTAGTGATGATGTGAATCAAAAATAAATCGAGGTTTATAATTGCCTCATGATTGGCCCCAAAGATCTCAAAGAATTAGGCAAATAAAATTGAAAACAGATCACAAGGATGCTTTTGTAAATTTAGGAAGAAAATAGTGTGTTGGACAAACCTGTTGCAAACCCACTCATATAATCCCCATGTACTAGCCTGTGATGATTTTGTTTCTCAGGACTCACACACTAGATTTTTAGATATGTGTCCAAGAAATCAGATCACTAAATCTCAAATGCCTGTGAGAACTGGAAAATGACTAAGGAAGATTGCAGAATAATTGATGCATTTGCATTGTGCTGTTGGCAAAGAATATTGAATATACCATATTCAATAATAGAATGAACCATGCAGTATCACCTTGTTCTGTTTGAATGACAGCCTCCTGATCTATGTACAGGTTCCTCATGAGTACAACCAAGTGTTCAGGAATTCTGATTCTTCTCAAAGTTATCTATAATTT
>NW_006921745.1:6415472-6416474 GCF_000298275.1 Orycteropus afer afer | reverse complement strand
GATGGCACAGGATTGGGCAACGTATTGCTCTTTTGTACTACATAGGGTTGCTATGAGTTGAAACTGACTTGATGGCACCTAACAACAACAACATAGGGTAAGAATATTCAGGTCTCAATGTGAGCAAAAAGGGAAGTCTGTGATTGAATTTACATTTGTGTTTCTGTACCATGGCATATTTGGGAACATTCACTTCTGAAATAGAATTCTGAAAAGCAATCTCCCTTATTAGGATAAATATTTTTGGAAAGCATCTATGATGTTAGGAGAATTAGGAGAGGCCTGTTTCTATGATAGGTTCTATTTCCAATTCTCCAGCCAATTTTCATGGAAAAAATTTCAGATAATTTCTTATCCATATTTTCTCAAGTTATGTGGAGTCTCTAATTTAATGCAGGGCTCTCAAATTCTCCAAAAAGCTGTTAATTTATCAATATTATATTGATATGGCATTAGCCACAATATTGAAAAAACAAACAAATAGTTGATGGTGTGTTGATTTCAACTCATGGTGACCCCATGTGTGTAGAAGAGAACTGTGTTCCATATGGTTTTCAATGGCTTATTTTTTGGAAGTGATTGGCAGGCTTTTCTTTCAAGGCATCAATAGGTGGACTCAAACCACCAAATTTTAGTTAGCCAATAAGCATTTTAACTGGTTTGTACCAACTGGGGACTCTAGCCATTAAAATACATTAGTTTTTTTTTTTTTTTTTTAATTAGAGTACACAAATATTGAGTATTAACTTTGAACAAATCACTGTGTTGGGCTCTGCAGAGAACATGGAAACAAATGATGTTTGGTCTCTGCTCTTGAGATATTTATGTCCTGCTAGGTTAGATATCTCATGCATATAAATAGTATTGAAACAAAGCACCTAACAGTTTTTGAATTTTACAGATTTCTGGGAAACAGTATAAGAGACAGATTACTACAGTATGGGGGTGGGGGAATACAATGAGGAGGGAGAAATCAGGGCAGGTAAAAATATGTGTATCCTG
>NW_006921745.1:6412135-6413427 GCF_000298275.1 Orycteropus afer afer | reverse complement strand
ACTCATATCGACCCCTCCTTGGGTTTCTGAGGTGGTATCACTATGGAAGTAGATTGCCCAACTGCCAGCCTTCTGGTTAGCAGTCAAGTAAGTGCCTTAGGCACTATGCTACCAGAGCTCCCAATAGTTATCTTAGGATTTCTTTGTTATAAATTTCTTATACGTGCCTGCATTATTTGATTTTTTTTAATAATGGATATATATTATGTAGGGAATCAGAAAAAAGGAATACATTATATTCATTATAGAAAAAAATGTTAATATGCTTTCCCATTTATTAGAATTGTCTTAGAGAACAGTTCATGAACATTTACAAGGTTAAAAGGATGTTTAGACTAGTACAGAATTTAAAACTGAAAACATGGAAATGATTCCAAATTCAGGACTGGCTTAATAAATAAATAATTCATTCAATAGAATATACAAATAAATGATATTACACTATTGAAAGAATATGGAGGGAATATACAATCAATGCTCCAAAAAGAATTGGTTCATATTCAACCATTTGAGGAGGTAGCATATGATCAACACCTAATGGTACCAAAGGAAGAGGTCCAAGTTGGACTGAAAGCATGGGCAAAAAACAAGGCTCCAGGAATTGACGGAATACCAATTGAGATGGTTCAATTAACAGATGCAATGATGGAAGTGCTCATTCATCTATATCAAGAAATTTGGTAGACAGTTAGCTGGCCAACTGATAAGAAGAGATTCATATTTGTGTCCATTCCAAAGAAAGGTAATCCTACAGAGTGTGGAAGTTATTGAGCAACAATTAACATCACATGCAAGCAAAATTTTGTTGAAGATAATCCAAAACTGGCTACAGCTATTCATCGACGGGGAACTGCCAGAAATTCAAGTCAGATTCAAAGAGGTCATTGAATGAGGGAAATCATTGCTGAAATAAGATGGATCTTGGCTGACCACAGAAAATACCAGAAAAAAAATTTTCCTTGTTTTTTATTAACAACTCAAAGGGATTCAACAGTGTGGATCATAAAAAAAATTATGGATGACATTTCAAATAATGGGAATTCCAGAACACATAATTATGCTCATGCAGAACATATTCATAGACTATGGTCATTAAGGTTGTGTGTCAACTTACCTGAGTCTTGGTTTTGAGTGGCTGGGCAGCTGGATGTAGTTATTCCCCATGATGAGATTGTAATCACCTCCTAGGAGGAATCTTCTGTGAACAGCCAAGTAGTTGCCTTTGAGTTGTGGCCTGCTTCTAGTATATATGTAGAGACTTGGAGGAAGTTCTCTATCTTCTTGGCACATTT
>NW_006921745.1:6402923-6411175 GCF_000298275.1 Orycteropus afer afer | reverse complement strand
TGGCTGGTGGGTTTGAACTGCCAGCCTTCTGGTTAGCAGTCAAGTGCCTTAGGCACTATGCTACCAGAGCTCCTATAGTAGAACATACAGGGGGAAAAAAATCATAAAAACTTTTTTGCCACAAACAAATACCTTGAGGGAATGAGTGATTAGGCATGGGAGCTCAGGACCATAGTCTCAGGGACACTGTATCAATTGACACAATATAATACACAAATACAATGTTCTATAGCCTATTTTGTTGAGTAGCAACTGGTCTTAAAAGCTTGTGAGCAGCCATCTAAGGTGCAATTATTGGTCTCTCTAGGTCTGGATCAAAGAAGAAAGAAGAAAATCAAAGATGCAAGTTAACAATTAGTCTAAAGGACTAATGGACCAT
The DNA here is from genome assembly GCF_000298275.1 of Orycteropus afer afer. NCBI lineage: Eukaryota > Metazoa > Chordata > Mammalia > Tubulidentata > Orycteropodidae > Orycteropus > Orycteropus afer. The sequence continues at coordinate 6,410,796 of NW_006921745.1, read as the reverse complement.
GTGAACCCCAGGCTGCATGATTCTGAGACCAGAAAAACTAGATGGTTCTCTGCTACCACTGCTAACTGCTTTGAAAGGGGTCACAGCAGGAGATGCTGGATAGAATGGGTAAAAAATGTGGAATAAAACTGAAAATCATAAACACCAGGACTATTGGACTGATAATGAATGAATGATAATGATAATGGAAACCCTGAAACTATGGCCCTTAGATACCCTCCAAGCTGGCAACTGAACTCACACACTTGACTCAACTTTCAGCCAATCTATAGACAGGCTTATAATGATTGTTCTAATGAGGACAATTGATCTCATGTGGTTGATTGTTCTAATGAGAACAATTAGAACAATGTTCTCATTAGAACAATCATACCAGATCAAAAGAGCTGTATTTGCCCAGGGATAACTCTAAGAAGGCAGGAAAGGATAGGAAAGAAAGATGAAGGAAAATAGTAAATACAGGAAGTGGGAAGAGTCCAGTTACATTGTGGGGATTGCAATGAATGTCACAAAACTAAATGTGTATATATTGTTGAATGGCAAACCAATTTACTCTGTAAACTTTTACTCAAAAGAGAAAGAAAGAAAACAGCATGTTACATTGAGCAAATCTTCTGCAAAAGACATCTTTAAAGTGTTAAAAAAGCTCAGAAGTCACTTTGATGACTAAGGTGTGCTTAACTGAAGCCATGCATTTTCAGTTGCTTAATAGCATGGGAAAGCTGGACAGCGAATAAAGGAGACTGTAGAAGAGTTGAGGAGTTTGAATTATTGTACTGGGGAGGAATATTGAATATACCATGACAGAAGAACAAACAAATCAGTCTTGGAAGAAATACAGTAAGAATGTCCCTTAGAAGTGACAATGGCAAGATTTTGTTTCACTTACTGTGTACAAGTTATCAGGAGGGACCAATCCCTGGAAGACATATGACTTAATGAAATGGAGTGTCAGTGAAAAAGCAGATGATCCTCAAAGAGATGGATTGACACAGTGGTTGCAACGATGGGCTCAAACAGATCTACTATTGTGAGAATGGCACAGGATAAAGCACCATTTTGTTCTATTATACACAGGGTCGCTATGAGTCAGAGCCAACTCAATGGCACTTAACAACAGAGTATCAGAAAGCATGGAAAGAATTTCACAATCTACTGCTAAATTTAAAAAGAGTTTTCAATCTGGTATGCATTGCAGAATGCCCCAAAAAAAGCTCCTTATGTGTATATGCCTGCAGAGAAAAAGGCTGGAAGCTTATGTGTGAGCATATTACATATGCATATTTCTAGGAACTGAGATTATGGTGATATTTTTATTTCTCTATTTTTCTACAATAAACACACATTACTTTTAAAATAAGAAAATAGATGTAAGCAATAAAAATGTTTTAATCTTTTACCTAGTAAATCAACTTTTTGGAATTTATCCTCAGGACCTGATCATATATACATACAAAGATTTATCTAAAATGTATGCATTGAATTTGCTTATTATTGATAACAGAGAGAAAACTGTATATAAGTAAGTAATCCAACATAGGACATTGCTACATAAATTGTAGGACAACCATATGATGAAATATTATGCCTCTAATGAAATTCATGCCTTTGAGAAATATTTAAAGAGATGGGAAAAATAGTTATGGTATGCTATTAACTGGAGAGAGAAAAAAAAAGAATAAAACACATTTTTAAGGGAAACACAATCTTTAAAGGAAAAATGATTATTTTCTTATAGTTTTAATATTTTTCTGGATTTAAAATAGTTTACAATAGACATATTATTCTTACACTTGGAAAACTAAATTAAAATTAAATGTTATCTTTTTTGATGATGATGTAAGCTCATGCAAGGGGGAGTTAACACTAATAATGGAGTCCCCATCCCCAATATCACTCTTTAAGCACATCTTTCCCTTTTTCCTTCTCTGAATCTCAGTTTACCCTTTTATGCAATGAAGAATACATTATATATAAAGGCAAAGTATTGAGTACACGAAAATGTCCACACATCTTAGTTATTTCCTCTTCGTTGAAATTCCAGATAGCAGCAGTTTCCATTTCACACTGAAAACTTTTAAAATCCAAGTTTTAAAATCAAGAGTGATAACTCAGGTGTGCTAACGTGTGTTCAGACACCCTATCAAATGCAGGACCTGGATTGAGGACAGCTTTGTCACACCTTTTGTGGGTAAAGAAGTGAGGACACTAAATGGTGGGATGGTTGATATCAAGAATAGAAAAGAAATTAAGAAAAATTAGACAGAAAAAGCCTAATTTTATGGATGGCCCAATAGTTTCTCTTTCCTTCAATGACCCAGACAAGGAATAGAAATAGAGGTCTTAGCCATGTTGAACCAACATCACTCGCCTAGGCTTGCCACGATCAATTAGGAGCACATAATGTTCACCTCCTCCAGGAATGTTGCTTGTCCTCCAACGTCTTCACAAATGCCAGCAGGTTTGACTCCATCATTTTAGTTATTGTGCCAATCCGTTCCACCAAAGGACTCTCATGCCATCATTTTCCCTCTACTTCACCAAATGAGGTATCTTCCTATAGCAATTGATTCCTCCTTATGACATGTCCAAAGCAAGGGGGTCAGACAATATTTTTTTCTATGAGGTTTTCATTGGCTAATTGGAAGCAGATTGCCAGGCTCTTCCGCCAAGCCTTAGTCTGGAGGCTCTACTGAAATGCATTCCTCAGAGAAAACCTGCTGGTATTTGACATACTAGTAGCATATCTTGCAGCATCAGGCATACAAGCAATCCACCATGGTATGACAAACTGACAGACAGATTAAAAATCTTGTCAGGTGATACCTCATTTCATAAATATCAAACAAGAATGGCATGATTCACTCAGCATACCAAAGAAATACACGCTTGTTTGTGTACCTGTGTGATAATTGATTTGATTTTAATATTAATGAGCATATGACTTGGTCTAGTTGACTTTCAAATTCAAATTCCAAAAACCAGTGTCATCTGGTCAGTTTTGACTCATAGTGGCCCTCTAAAACCAAACCAAACCCACTGCCATCCAGTTGATTCTGACTCATAGTGACCCCCATCGGGTTTCTGAGGCAGTACATCTTTACAGAATTAGATTGTTCAGTCTTCTTTCCGTGGAGTGGTTGGTGGGTTTGAACCACTAACCTTCTGGTTAGCAGTCAAATGCCTTAGGCACTGTGCCACCAGAGCTCCTGAGTAGCCTTATACCTTATAGGACAGGATAAAACTCGCATAAGGTTTCCAAAGCTGCAAACTCTTATGGAAGAAGACTGTCCCATCTTTCTTCCACAAAGTGGCTGGTTTCAAACTGCTGACCTTTTCGTTAGCAGCCAAGCACTTAACCACTGAGCCACCAGGGCTACTAGATTCAAATGAATTACTGATTAAATAAGTCACGAGCATCCATCTGTGTTTAAACAGCACTCCTCCTCCTCCCCCAGTTAAATGCTTTGACCTTGGCTGTGGATGGATATGAGCTATTACCAATGTCAAGACAACTAGAACAAGAGTTCTCTTTGACTTATGGTGATTAACTGTATCTTAAATAAAAACAATAATCTTAACAATTTTGTGACAGTTTCATCCAGAGCTCATCATATTTGCAATAAGAATTTTGCCATTGTTTTTTTGTTTCCTGTGTCTGATTGCCTATATATCTGTTACCTTAAATGGCCTTAACATTTATACTCCTGGATTGCTTTTTTTTTAATTATTTATTTAATTTCTTTCATGCCTGATCTCGTCTGGATTGCTTTTTAAGGATGAAAAGTGGAAACCCCTAATAAGTCAATAACTATGTTATTTTCACTAGTAGAGGACAAAATCCCTCAATAATTATCTACATGTCCTATTTTACAAACAACCTACAAACTCCTATCAACTCACAGATATTTTTCCAGGCCAGGTTTACTTTAGAGATACTTTTAATTCAGTCCTGCTGCCTTCTTGGTTTGTACCACACATGGATAAATTATTCATCAGCATTCCTCCTCCTCCTCCTCACATCACATCCTCCCAACTCAACTCCTGCCCACCCATCGGCTGTTCTGAGTCATTGGGAACAGGTGTCTGCAGCCAGTAGATCACAGTCTAGCTCTTGATGCATATAAGTCAATCGGTTGTATCTCCTTCTGCTAGCAACTTGCACTGTTAGCAGTTCCATGGAGTAAGTTAGCCACAAACTCTTATTCTTGGTTCCTCGTGAAAAATATGTGTAGACAATTTGAACAAGATCAGTGGCACATAAGACATCCCAGGTTATGAAACTTCCTCTTAAAATTAATCACAGAACTTTTTAATATGCTTACATCTTATATACTAAACAAAGTAACATTAACCAGCTTGTCTTTTGTTGGTTTGTTTTTAATACTTGCACTCTAGACCTTTCAGCAATTTCCTGAGGAAACCAAAATTAGGACAAATGTAAAGCTACCTAACTAACAAGTAAAGCTGTAAATAACTGTAAAAATCTTTGGAAATTACATAGGAAAGTGAGAAAAATGCCAGGCTTTAGAATTAGTGATTTCAAATCTCAAAAAAGATGCTGGATCTAGATCAAAGACTGAAAACAAAGGCAAAAAAGAGCAAAGACTTTGTCAGGACCTTTGATCAGCAAAAATGTCCTGCTACTTACACTGCTGTGTGTGATAAGCACCCTATAAGTGATCATGTAATGCAGAGCTTATAAATAGCACAGATGTCACTGCAAAAGATATTTCTGTATGGAAGCGAATAATAGAGAATATTTGAAATGAATTGTCAACATTTATGACTGTTATAACTTCAACCTGACCTCAATCTTGGAGAATTTCAATGGCATTTGACTATTTTTTTCACCCTAAACTACGTATCTATCACTCAAGATGGCATTTCCATAAGCATTAGACATTTGGTCTCAGCTTTGAACTGATAATCAATTAAAGACAGCATACTATTTCAGAAGGAAAAGGCAAAAATCATATCCTATATGTTCTATTTTTAATCAAAACTGGATAGCATACTAATGTGGATTTAAAAAACTTATTTTCCCCAAATAGAAAAGCTTAATAGATATTAATAATTTATTTCTGTAAAGTCCTTAGAATTTTACATTCAGTCTTATGATGAAATTGTATTTGTGATACGTGACAGCACTCCTCATTGGAGTTACCACCATGAAAATTTGATTTTAAAAAAGAAAAGAAACCTAAAAGAATTCCAAGAATTGATCCAGGCATAAGCAATTAATAGTGTGAGATCCTAAAAGCATCAAGAAACATTACAAAGAGTGTATTTCTGTAAAGGTGTGATAGCTCCAAAGCAAACAACTCAACAGGAAAAATCTGAGCTTGAAATACTTAAATTAGATGATCTTTCACTTTTGTTTCCTAAACTCGGCTATTTCACTTCATGACACTTTCACATTTTCATCACAATCTAAATGATTGGAATTTACAAAATATTCTGCTTAAGCTAAACACCACTTTATGTCTTTTCACTCTAACTTTATCAGGTTTATTTCTCTCTCTAAATGATCTTAGGATCTCTTATCAGAAGCTATGTTAGTATCTGACATCAGTTACATTTTTAGATATATTAAGTTGTTTCAAAACTAGGGATGTCAGAACATGTATCTGTGTAGTATGACTGGAAGTGCCAAATGATACATTAAAAGTAGCAACGGACAAGAAAATAACCCCAATGGTAATAAAAGTGTGGTGGATGCTGTGTTGGGCCATTCAGATCCTCCTTCAGGAAAAAAAGTATTTATTATCCTAGCTACAAATGAGATGATCCTTATCCATCTAGGATGAGAATCCTAGCTTCTAGGATTGCCTCAATGGAATAGAGTTGCCTTACCCAAGACCACATCCCTTCCCAGGCCAGTTGATGTCAAATGACTTACCTATGGAGAGATTAATGGCCAAGTTTCCTACCCCATCCAGCACAGCTGGGAAGCATCCTATCATCTTCAGACTTCCCACAAGATCATCTTGAGGCTTCCATTGGGAAGACATTGCAGCTCCTTCCATTCAGTCCTTTTACCTTACCATTTTCCTTTCACAGGTGTTTGTTTAAGATCCCTCCTGGGTTGGTTAAGGTTAGGTATCAACTTGGCTAGGCCATGGTTCTCAGTGGTTTGGTACATATTACACAATCTTCTTCCATTTTGTGAGCAGCCAATCAGTTGAAAGGAGAGTTTCTTTGGGTGTGCGGCCTGCATCCAATATGTATGGATATTCTGGCAAAGTTCTCTGTCTCTTGATTTTGCATCTAACTCATCATCTTATGACTTTCAGTTCTTGGAATAGGAGCTAGCAGCCTGATGTCTTTCCTGCTGATTTTAGGTCCCTGCAACCAAGTCAATCAGGAAAAGTCTCCAACCTGATACCTGACCCAGAGATTTGGGACTTCCCAGCCTCCACAATAGTATGAGCCATTTCCTTGCCATCAATCAATCTCTCTCTCTGTCACTGTTTCTCTCTCTCTCATTTCTCTATATATTTACTCATGCTTCTCTGGTTTTGCTTCTCTAGAGAACCCAGCCTAAGACACCTCCCTAATAAATGTCTGCCCCCTAATCTGCAACTCAGATTCTGTTTTCTGGGAAATCTAATCTCTACATGAGCCAGGAAATTAGTCTAAGCAATTTATGTGCATTATTGAATTCTGTGAGATGAATATTTGTTGTTGTTATGTGCCGTCGAGTCAGCCCTGACTCATAGCGACCCCTTCTTGGGTTTCCGAGGCAGTATCACTACGGAAGTAGGATTGCCCAACCTTCCTTCCTGATGAATATTATGATCCCCATTTTAGAGAGGAGAAAACTGAAACAGTAAGAACGCTTCATTGCTACTTACCATTACTTGCTAATTCTTTGTTAATTACTTCAATTCCCTGTCAAAGATCATATAAATTGTGAATGACAGAGCCAGGATTTAAATCCCAACTAGCCTCAGAGCTTATATTTTGAAGCATCTATCCTCATTATAGGAGCTCTGGTGGCATAGTGCCTAAGGCATTTGACTGCTAACCAGAAGATAGCAGTTCAAACCCACTAGCCACTCCTTGAAGGAAGGTGGGACAATCTGCTTCCATGGTTATACCTCCTCAGTAACCCAAGGAGGGGTCACTATGAGTTGGATCTGACTAGATGGCAGTGTGTTTGATTTAGTTTTTTATCCTCATTACACAGAACACACCATTTACAAAAATCCATTGACCAGGTAAAGCAATGTTAAGTAGAATTAACATTCAAATAATGGAACATTACAATTCCAAATCTACTTTGGTTGTTTAACCACCAATTCAAAAAGTAGTAAATATCATGGCTTAAAACTTACTTGCATATCATTTCAAACTATAGAAATGTATTCAATATATTTTTCCAAAAGTTTCAAGTATATTTCATGGTGTATAAGATATCCATTTATACAAATACAACAATCTAGTTTGTTACCAATGATAGATAAAATGCTATCTAAAATATTAACAGCTTTTTGTGTGGACACTTGATGTTTAATTGGGATGGAAAGAAAAGGAAGGGTTATTTTTTTTTTTTCAGATAGTATCTTTTTTAAGCCCTAACTTCCTCAAAGTAATGCTCTTAGTATTTCTTCCTTGAATTTTCTCATGAAAAGTAAAATTTTCTTTTATGCTTTTCTTCTTCTGGGGAGCAACATTTTCTCTTAGTGACTGTCCACAGAATGGGGAATGATGCTATCACCAAGGATATGTTTTGAAGGATATCTTTCAAACATTTCTTTCTTCTTGTTGTGTCTTAGTCAATTTGAAATGGTAACAATTGGAGATCTCTAGTAGGTGATCCCCAAATGTTACCATTTCAAATTGACTCCTCCTGATAGGTAGGTACATA
>NW_006921745.1:6398339-6399708 GCF_000298275.1 Orycteropus afer afer | reverse complement strand
GAATGCCACACCATTCCTCTTCAAACTGTCATTCCCAGCACAGTAGATCACATCGTTGTCTGATTCAAAATGGCCAAAACCAGTCCATTTCAGTTCACTAATGCTGAGGATATCAATCTTTATGCGTTCCATTTCATTTTTGACAACTTCCAATTTTCCTAGATTCACACTTCGTGCATTCCATGTTCTGATGATTAATGGATGTCTGTAGCTGTTTCTCTTCAATTTGAGTGGTGCCATATCAGCAAATGGAGGTCTCAAAAGCTTTACCTTATCCATAGGGGTAAGGCTGGGTTTACTCAGATGATCCAGCTCTTTCCCAGTCCTATTTTGAGAGCCTTCTAACCTAACCAGACTATTCATAAAGTTGCATGACAATGTATCAAACAATATTTCTTTGCTATTCATAAGGTTTTCCCTGGCCAATTCTTTGAGAAGTGGATGGCCTCCTCCTTCTTCCTAGTCTGTCTTAGTCTGTATGCTGGGCTGATACCTGTGTACCATGTGCATCCCGCTGGGTTAGAAACACCAGTGGCTCAACCTCAAAACTCACATTAACATGTCACCACAGTAGGACAAATGGGCAGAAAAGTTTGTCTCTCTGTTGGAAACCTCTCTAATTGAAATTACCCTTTTAATACCTGACTATTGGAAGAGAATATATATTTGCATTCAATAGCAGGGTCATGAGACTCAAGAGAATTAATACATGAATGATAGCTGACACACATTTAGAGACAAATAACATTTTCTAGCCTAGATTTTGTTTGTAATGTGTATGATTTACTTTTAGGTCATTGTTTACTGGAACAAAGAATAAAATTGTTGATGGAGGGATAATAGACAATGTATTACTTTCTTTTGTTAGGTGACAATCTCCTCTTAAAAGAACTAACAAACTATTAAACTTCCCTTGATGTCACAATATCTTCCCATTTCTCTACTTTGTTTCACAGAAAAACTCCTTAAAAGAGTAATCCATTGTTATACACTTCCTTGCTTCACAGTTTCTCCATTCATCAGTCCAACTGGCTTCTCTTCCAACACTCCTTTGAAAATTCTTTTATCAAAGGTGCCAATGATCTCCTTGTGCTAAATCCAAAGGTCACTTCTGGGTTCTTACCAGATTTGACTTGTCAGCAGCATTTGGCAGTCATTATCCTCTTCTTTTTTAAACACTTTGTTGTCTGGCTGCTCCTTCTTTCACATTGCTCTATATGTAGATATTATGGTGTCCCAGGACTCTTTCTGTCCAGGCCCCATTGTCTTCTCTGTTTCCATATTGCCTTAGTGAATGTCATCCAGAACTATGGTTGTAATATTACTTATATACCAGTGACCCTCAAACCTGCATCTCTAGTTTACATCA
>NW_006921745.1:6392388-6398239 GCF_000298275.1 Orycteropus afer afer | reverse complement strand
TGGCTAAAACTGAGCTTTTAACTTTACCCATAAAAACGCTACCCTATGGCCAGTCTTCCACATATCAGTAAATGGCACCATCATCTACATAGTAACTGAAGTTGATATAACCTAGAACTTATCCTCCATACACCGTATTCAATTTATCAGCAAATCCTGTTGTCTTCATTTCCAGAAACCACTATAATTGCTTCTAATTGGTTTTAGTTTTGTATTTTTTGATCCATTTTCACACAGAGGCAAAGTGAACTCATTAAAACAAATATAATACTACTCCATTACTTAAAACTTCACATTGACTCACTATTATACCTATTATAAAACCAAATCTTATACAACCAGACATGATCTGGTCCTAAATTCTCTGACCACATCTCAAATCATGTTCCCTCTAGTCTACCATGCTATAGCAACATTGACTTTCTTTCTATAAAATGCAAAACTCAAATGGGGCTTGAGACATTTTCATTATCTGTTCCCTTAATCTAGAATGGTCTTCTGTCATCTCATCATTCATATCTCATTTTATTTATCACTTCTTCAGGAGGCCTCCCCTGAATCCATCCAATGGACAAATTCTGTTCTGGTTCTCAAGTGCTGCTCTAACAAAAATATCACAAGTGGGTGACTTGAACAAAAAGGGATTTATCTATTTATTTATTTATTATTTATTCTCTTACACTTTAGGAAGCTAGAAGTCCCAGTTCAAAATGCCAGCTCTAGGGGCTGGTGAAGGCCCCTCTACCTTGGGCATCAGCTTTGCCTCTTGCTTCTGGCACACTGAAGCTGAAGCCTTCTCTTAACTCAGGCAGCTGCTGGCTGCTGTGTCTGACAAACTCAAAGTCAACAAGGCAGATGGCACAATTCCAAGCTTATTAAGCAACATGGCAGGCCACTAGTTTAAGTCCAGAAACAATCTCAAGATCGTCAGACATGGCAGGCCAGTGAGATGCAAACTCAGATAAATGCAGGATCCAGATGTGTCAAGAAGCTCAAGACCTTTCTCAAAGCTTTTTCTTATATACTGGAAACAGACCACATCCATATGGCAGGTACTAAGCCCCTCACAGTAGATTCCACCATGTGGCTGATTACCAGTCTCATCACAGGGAATAAACACATTCTGCTGCCCAGCTACTCAAAACTAGGCCCAGCCAAGTTGACATATAACCTTAACTACCACAATTCCACCCCTTGTCAACTTGGCACCTATACAAGTCTCTTTCTTTGGGTGGCCTGAGTCTCCTAGATTATCTGAGTTGTGATCTCACCCCTGTGGCCTGGCAGGCCCCGTTCCTCTGGTCCTTGGGAATGGCAGCCCTGCCTCCTCACTTTGGGGCAGCAGCTATGACCCCATCCCACTGGCTGTCATGAATGGCAGCCCTACCGTCTAGAACCAAGTTGGTGAAAATCTGACTCTGAAACCTAGGAGGCTGTGGTGGTTCTCCCCCCAGAGACCATGGTCCTAGCCTTTGAGGCTGAGGCAGCTCTGCTTCCCATTTCCTTGGTCTCTCAGCTTCTGCCAGTTAATGCCTGAAGCCAATCCTCTCTGCCAGGAAGCTTCCTGCCCAAACCCTTTCAGCTTTCTGCTCCATGAGCTGACAAACCTGCTATTCAATCTCATACCTGTATCTTGTACCAATTAATGCCCAAAGGCAACCCACTCTGCCAGGAAGCCACCTGCCCAATGGCATCCAGCTTTTTCCTTTGCGGGCTGATAAGCCTGTTGCTCTCATACCAATTTCTTGGCTCTGCTGCTGCAATCTCTCTGCACAGGGATTTCAGGTCTAAGGATGCACTCCACTCCTGTTTCCACATTTTAAGTATCTGTCAGAGATGCACCCCACTCTTTCCATACCAATTTCTGTATTGGTTTTCTAGTGTGACTCTAACAGAAACACTACAAATGGGTGGTTTGAACAAGCAGGGATTTATTCCCTTACAGTTTAGAAGGCTAGAAGTCTGAGTTCAAGGTGCCAGCTCTAGGAGCTGGGTGAAAGCGCCTTGACCTAGTGCTTCAGCCCTGCCTCTTGCTCCCCACCCACTGAAGCTGGAAGCTTCTCTTAACTCAGGCAGCTTCTGGCTGCTGAAACTGACAAACCCAAGGTCGACAAGTAAAATGACACAGGCCCAAAACTATCAAGCAACATGGCAGGTCACTAGTTCAAGTCCAGAAACAGTCTCAAGATCAGCAAACAACATGGTAGGTCACTGAGATGAAGATTTAGATAAATGCAGGATCCAGATACTCCAAAAATCTTAAGATCTTTCTCAAAGTTGCTTCTTATATAGGAAGCTGACTACACCCCTATTGCAACTACTCAGCTTCTTACAGTAGATTCCACGATGGAGTTGATGACCAGTCTCATCATGGGGAAAAACAACATCCAGCTGCTCAGCCACTCAAAACCAGGCCCAGCCAAGTTGACACATAACCTTAACTACCACAGAATCCTTATGAGTATTCCTTCTACATCACCTTATTTCTCAGCAGGGCCCATATCCCTATGGGATATTTTTATGTGTTTATCATTTGGATCCCCCCAGCAGAATATAAGCTCCAAGGAAGCAGGATCACTGTCATTGTTGTTTGCTGTTATATTGCTAGTGCTCAGAACAGTCTCCAGGACATAGTAAGCCCTTGATAAGTATTTGTTAAATTACTATTTCAGAAATATCATCCATAACTTTGATTTACTTTGGTCATAGCTGCAGTCAAAACTGGTAGATGATACTGTTTTGAGATTGTGTCATTTTCCTGATGTGGAAGAGGCTTGCAAAGTTGTATAATCAAAATTAAAGCTGGAAATTATTTTGAGTAAGAATATATTTTTACTTTAGAAAAGTAGTAGCAGGTGAAAAGGGCTTTAATAACCAGACCAAGGCATCAATTTCTCTGCACGTAAATTAGGGAGGCTATGAACTGAACAGAACATGACAACATATGTGGAAATGGGCCAGGATCCTAGAGAAATCCTGCTCTGGACTCCATATCAACCCATTGACTTACATGGAAGAACAAGAAAAAGCTTCAGGGAGGCATTTAAAACTTCTTTACATTGCAAGCAGCTGCAGTCAAGTCAACTCTGACTCATGGTGAATCCATGTGTTTCAGAGTAGAACTGTGCTTCACCCAGTGTTCAATGGTGATTTTTTGGAAGTAGATCTCCAGACCTTTTTTCCAAGGCACCTCTGGGTGAACTTGAACCTCCAACCTTTCAGTTAGCAGCTGAGTATGTTAAACATTTGCACCCTACCCCCAGCAATTCTTCTTTACATTGAGATGTATCCATATTATAGTGGCATTACTACTGGGTTCAAGAGGTAGCAATGCAAACCAATGCAACCATTGCCATGGAGTTGAACCCGACCCATAGAGACCCCTCCTTGGGTTTCCGAGGCAGTATCACTATGGAAGTAGATTGCCCAACCTTCCTTCCAGGGAGTGGCTGGTGGATTTGAACTGCCAGCAATCTGGTTAGCAGTCAAGTGCCTTAGGCACTATGCTACCGGAACGCCTTCAAGAGGTAGAGAAAATGCTTATTTCTTATGACCCGTTGCTAACAGATGAGATGTTGATGTCAAATCCTAAAAAAAAAAGCCTTCCTACTCTCAACTGACTAAAGGGGAAAGATGAATAAACTAAACATAGGCAAATATGTGTGTGTGTGTGTAAAGACAGGGATAGAAAAAGTCATGCTGATAAAGACAGTTTAGGATAGAGCAAGGAGTGAATAAAACCTGTTGAAATCTAATATTCAGAGAATGGCATCAGCTGTCAGTAGTTAGTTGGCTAATACTTTTCAGTCCCAAACAATAAAAACAGTGACAGCTTTTCACATAAGATTCATTTTCTATCGAGCAGAGCAAGGGGGAACAAGGTGGATACCAATAATTTGCTGTATGAGAAACTCATTTCACTGCAAGGACCACATTTCAGCCAAGGGAGCCAGCTGACCCAGTAACAAGTACACAAGGTCTTTGCTGCCTTGCTTCAGTGCTTTCTCTGATTGGCCTTCTTCAATTCCATCTTCCAGGTTAATAATAAAATCTTCCAAATCCCTAGCAAAAGTTCCAAGGTTAATGTAGGAAGTTTTCAGTGCAAAACTTAACACACTACCTGGTTGAATTCCAAGAGCTTAGCATATGGCCTAGGATGTGCCTGGCACATATTTTCTGAGGTGGTATCACTACAGAAATAGATTGCCCAAACTTCCTTCCGAGGAGTGGCTGGTGGGGTTGAACCGCCCGCCTTCTGGTTAGCAGTCAGATGCCTTAGGCACTATGCCACCAGAACTCCCACACATTTGATAGACCTGACTGTTTCAAACATGCCATTCATGGGCCTCCTTAGAAATGGGAGGGTGACTTGGAAACTAAGGAGAAGAAGTGTGTTTTTATGTTTGTGGTTATGCTGACAGCTACATGGTTATGCCTGTTATTCTTTTAAAGAAGAGCATGCCTGAATACAAAAAATTGGCCAGAGGAGATGATAAATTGAAAGTAATGGTAATCTCTTTTGAGCTGTGCTATTTTCTTTAAAAATATTTATAATCTATGATGTAGAATCTACTAGCATTCACCTGATATGTCTGTCCTATGCAGAACAAGGTTAGATAGAGACAATGTTAGGACAGTTTGGGGTCTCATTTATAGCTCTGTATAGGGTAGACAGCTTCAGTGAGACACCTTCAACAACATGTAAACAACTAACCAGAAGCACAATTCTTCAGAGTGAATACAATGGAAAACAGGAAAGGACCTCCACTGACTGTGGTACAAAGCCTCTTCTTCGTTTCTCATAAACATTTTTTTAAAAATTTCATCCATTCCCGAAGTAATCAATTTAGGCCTGAGGTAAATCTGCCCAGCTCTGCCTTGGCACTTTCAGCCTTCTCCCCTTCCCACTTAGAGCATTCATTACCAAGCAAATAGTTATTACAAAGGACAAAAATGGAAATGGCAAATATGACATGAGAATCTGCATTCGGATTTGAAGCACTGCTGTTCATAGTCACTAAAGTCTATAGAACCCTGAGTTAACCTGGTGAAAACATATAAGCATTTTCTGACAATAGCAGTGAGTAAAGTCATTGTTCTCTTCTATGGATGAGGTCTAGGAGATTCCTCAAAAGAAATCTGAGCCCACCTGCTTCTTGGCTCTGCCCTTCCATTTCTTCTGTACGTTGCTTCTCTTCGGATCCATTTTCATCTTTCATGAAAATCATAGAGAAAAAAAAAAATCAAGTCAATTTGTGAAATATCTCTTTATGGCTAATATGCAGCCCTAAAATTAATTGTAACCAATGTAGCATGTCTGCCTATAAAGTAAAGCAGAAAGATGAATCAGAAGCATGAAACAGAAAAATTACCTACATAAATAGGTGCATTTATACTTGTCCCTTCTCACATGATTTGCTAGATGAAACGTGGAACTATAGTAAACAAAATTCACTCAGCGGTCCCAGTAACATCTTTCCTAGCATAACATTTTCCAAAATGCAATACAGATTTCAATTACAATCCACTTTTCTCCCCTGACATAAAGAATGTGCACTGTGTAACAAGAACTGGGTGATTAAATTTCAATGCCCTTTATATTCCAATTGGATATATATTTTTTAGAAAAGACCTATTTTTACTTAACTTGCAGTTGACGATCTAACATATCTGTTGTATGAAATATTTTGTGTTCAACAGATTATATTGGACAAGTTTGTACCATAGTATACAACTCCTTGAAAGAGGAGTGGTAGAGGCTATATACAAAAATCTATTTACAATTCTCTTTTGGCTTTAAAATATATTAAAACAAATATCTGCAGATTTATATGTAGGGAAAAAAAAAAAA
>NW_006921745.1:6390365-6392088 GCF_000298275.1 Orycteropus afer afer | reverse complement strand
CCTAAAGAATAACGTAGTATCTGTGAAACACCACGTAATGTGGATGAACTTGGAGGACATTATGCTGAGTGAAATAAGTCAATCACAGAAGGGCAAATATTGCATTAGTTCACTATTGTAAAAAGTCAAGGAAAGGTTTATACATGGAATGAAGCTTTCTTTGTTGGTTACCAGAAATGGGAGGGGAGGGAAGTGATCACTGCTAGATTGTTGTTGTTGTTGTTGTTACATGCCATCGAGTCAGACCCAACTCATAGTGAGCCCTCCTTGGATTTCTGAGGCAGTATCACTACAGAAGTAGATTGCCCAAACTTCCTTCCAAGGAGTGGCTGGTGGGTTTGAACCACCCGCCTTCTGGTTAGCAGTGAAGTGCCTTAGGCCCTATGCTACCAGAGCTCTACATAGGTAGGCACAAGTATTGATTTGGGTGAGGGGAAGGGCAATATACCAAAAGTGAGTGATCAACATGGTGGCATTAAGGGAAGGAAGCCATTGAGAGGTAAATGAGAGTTACAGACAAGAAAGATGAACCCTTTTGGATGTACAGTACTGCATTGTCAGCATTGATCCACAGTAGATAGATGGGTGGACAGGCTGAACCATCAGGTATGTCTTGGCAGAGGGGAGTATGCCCATGACCATGTCTAGGGTTAGCAGACAATGTTTCTACATGTGTATTGTATGTGCTGTAAGAATGCCTGGGTGTATAGTAGAGCTAACAAGGGGCAAGGTTGTGGTGGCTTTTTGGCCACAGCCAGCAAACATGAGGGAGTGAGAAGTTGGACCTGTGGGCTCAGGACCATGGTCACAGGGGACATCAAGCTCAATTGGCACAACATCTACACGAAAACATTGTTCTACATCCTACTTTGGTGAATAGCAACTAGGGTTTACAAGATTGCAAACGGCCATCTAGAGGCAACGATGGATCTCTCCTAGTCCAGAGCAAAGAATGAAGAAAACAAAAGATACATGGAAACAATTAGTCCAAGAGACTGGTAGATCATGCAATCCTCAGCCTATATGACCATGAGACCAGAAGAACTAGATAGTGCCTGGCTACCACTCTCAACCACTTGGAGGGAGATCTATGTAGGAGATCCTGAATAGAGTGGGAGAACAATGTGGAACAAAACTTAAAATCATAAGAAAAAAAAAAAAAAAACAGGTTTGCTGGTCTAATAGAACCTGGTGAGACCCCTGAGACTATGACCCCTAGTTACCCTTCAGGTCTGGAACTGAACTCACTCCTGTGGCTTCCAGGCAAACAATAGACAGACATATGGGGTGGACATGTACATCAGGTAGATATACTCCTTGGAGTGATCAATCATGGGAAAATAGAAAAGTAGTATTTGCACAGGGACACTGCTCAGGGGGCAGGATTGCATGAGAGGGAAGGATACAGGCAAGAGGTAACTACAAGGAGGAAGTGCAAAGAGAACTGTTACATAATAAGGAATTAAAGTCAAGGTCATGGAATAAAATGTTATGAACTGTTGTATGGAAAATGATTTGCTCTGAAAACTTTCACCCAAATTACAATAAAAATTTTTTTAAAAACAAGATAAATAAAGCATGATTTTATAACTCATTGCTGGGATGGTCTCTATACCTCTTTTTCCTTGAAATATAAAATAAAAAATAAAGTTGTCAATTTATCTAAAGGCACAGGAAAAAATATGAAACATTTAGTTAAAGTATAGAAAACAGAGAAGCAGAA
>NW_006921745.1:6388147-6389075 GCF_000298275.1 Orycteropus afer afer | reverse complement strand
AAATAAAGGGTAGAAGATAAAAAGTGAAAGAAAAACATTAGGGATATGAGGAATTGGTTCCAACAATTCTAAATGCATAAAAAGGAAATTCAGTCACACCCTAAATCCAGCTTCATGATTAAAAAAAGCCTGACTGTTTACCTATTCTACAGTGAGGGTTTTTGCCCCTAATCTACACACATGCCTTCTTACTCCCTAACATCCACATATGAATGGCATAGTTTTGTTTTCTACTTTGAGTCTTGGCTGCACAGTTTCCTAGTTGGAGTATTTCTGTTCATGGGAAGCAAACTCAAGAAACACTTGGTATGTTTATCATGGAGTAAATGAATTCTAGAAGAATGCTGGGTTACCATTTGAGTAACATGCTTGCAAATGAAAAGGTTCAGAGATTTTTTTCATCAAATTCCAAAAGGCAGTGCCTCTTCAAATCCAGCAGGGGGAACCAGTGTAGAAGTCTTTCATTTCAAAGTTGCACATATGTGTTCTTGGGCAATTAAATTAGCATTCATTTCACTCTATTGGAAGAACATTTTGGGTGGCTTATAACTTTCTAGACCATTTCAACAGCCTTAAATGGCTGAGCTCTTAGTGAAACAGTAGGCTTCCACTGTGAGGGTAGGAAAATTACGTTACACAGTTTCCTATGATAATTTCTTTTTATCAGACTTGTCTATCCAACTATTTCCTCAGAAAGAACATAAACTGTAAAAAGTTAAGTAAAGTGGGGCACATAAACTTGTAGTTTTTAAAGCGATTTAAAGAGCTTACAATAAATGAAGAAATATAGAGAATTGCTAGGCTATTTCGGTAGCTCAAAAGAAAGTCACACAGAAGCTGTTATCTTGGTTAATACACCTTCAAGATCATGTCTTTATTTCAGATAATAAATTTCCATACCATTCATGCCGATTGTCAGATAACACTT
>NW_006921745.1:6381139-6384447 GCF_000298275.1 Orycteropus afer afer | reverse complement strand
CTGTAAATCTTCACCCAAATCAAATTAAAAAAAAAAAAAAATGCATAGGAACCTGTGAGAATTCTAGTGGTTATAGCATTCTTCTTTCTACACTATTAGCTGTGACTCCTTAATTTTAGTCCATATTTATTGAGTATATACTACATGCAGTGGTATTTCAGAGTTCCACAAGTTTTATAGAAATAGAATTAAAAGATGCATCTGCAAAGTGGCTTCATGTTAAGTAGAAGGAATGCATTGTTTGTTGGACTATGATGAGAATGTAGTTCATGTTTAATTCCGTATGAGTGAGTTTTACAAGGGCAAAAATCTCAACTTCATGGCCACAAGTTGCTATCCTGATATCAATAGCTTCTCTTGTGAACTGTCCATGGGGATTGGAAGACAGAGGGGAAGTAAATCAGAGCATAGCCACACTTGCTGCTAGGAAAATAACTTGATGACCACTGCCTGCTGGTGTACTAGTACCTTTTTTTTTTAGTAATTAAAATATTTTGTTGTGTTTTCAGTGAAAGCTCACACAGCAAATTGTATACCATTTACTAATTTCTACACAATTTATTCAGTGACACTAGTTACATTTTTCACAGTGTGTCAACATTCTCCTTATTTCTGTTCTGATTGTTCCATTTCCAGTAATCTAGTTTCCCTCCCCCTTTCCTTCTTGTCTTTGCTTTTGAAGAAGTATTGACTCTTTGACCTCATATGGATGATTTTTTAAAGGAGCCCAATACTCATGGATGATATTGTTTATTTTATGAACCAATTTATTATTTAGCTAAAAGATGACCTCACAGAATAGTTTTAGTTCCTGGTGTAAAGAATATCTCGGGGCAATAGTCTCAGGGAGTCCTCTAGTTTCTACCAGTCCAGTAAGTCTAGACATTTTAAGAATTTTAGTTCTCTTACACATTTTGCTCTGGTAGCGTAGTGCCTAAGGCACTTGACTGCTAGCCAGAAGGCTGGAGGTTCAAACCCACCAGCCACTCCTCAGAAGGAAGGTTGGGCAATCTACTTCCGTAGTGATGCTTCCTTGGAAACCCAAGGAGGGGTCACTATGAGTCAGGTCCGACTCAATGGCACATAACAACAACAACAACAACACATTTGGCTTAATTTTATCAGGATCCATCTATTGTGATCCTGATCAGAACAGTCAGTAGTGGCAGCTGGACACCACCTACTTTTTTGGCCTCAGGGTAGATAAGGTCTTAGTTTGTAGACTATTAGTCCTGTGGACTGGCTTCTTCTCTGAGTCTTGTTTTTTTTCTTTCTCTTTTTACTTTGGATGTGTTGAGACCAACAGTTGTATCTCTTATGGTCACTGGCAAGCTTTTTAGACCAAAGACACTATTCACCAAGCTAGGATATAGAACATAAACTTTGTGTAGAATACTATGACAATTCACTGAGTTGTCCCGTGAGACTATAGTCCTAACCTTCAGATCCCATAAACCAGTCCTGTGATGAATTAGGTTAAATCTCAGAAGTATTCACGTTTGTGCCCCTTATGTACTTTATTGTATATACGAATATATATGGATACATAGTTACACCTGCATGTAGATACATTTATATATGCCCATATTTATATGCACATATAGATCTATGCAGTTGTATATATACATACATACATACACATGTAACCATACTCCCATAGCTGTTGCTGTACAGTTGTATTTGTCATAGCATTTACCAAAAATGACCTCTTTTTCTTGTGTACTTAGTGACATCAAATTGTGCACACTGCACCCACATTTGGTGTTATCTTTCCCATCACCAGAAATAACAAATGTCTACTATCTGGAGAGTGATATTCTCCAACACCTGTCCCTGGTAACTAACAGCAATTCTTGGTTTCAATCTGTATTCTTGTTTTTGTATAATAGTGAGATTATACAGTATTTGTCCTTTTGTGATTGACTTACTTCACTCAGCATAAAGTTCTCCAGATTTATCCATGTTATGCTTTGAAAACTCATTATTATTCTTTACAATTGAATAGTATTCCATTGTGCACATATATCACATTTTGTTTATCCATTTATCTGCTTGTGGGCACTTAGGTTATTTCCATCTTTTCAATATTGTGAGTAGTGCTGCAATGAAGATTGGTATGCACATGTCTGACTGTGCTTTAGTATTTGTTCTCTAGGGTATATACCTAGAAGTGGGATTGATGGGTCATAAAGTAGTTCTATTTCTAGGTTTTTAAAAAGGGCCATATGGTTTTCCATAGTGGTTGCATCATTTGACATCTCACCAGCAATGCATAAGGATAATCTTCTTACATCCTTGCCAGCATTTTTTTGTTTTCTGTATTTTTGAACAATGCCAATTTAGCAGGGATGAGACAGTATTTAATTGTAGTTTTTATTTGCATCTTTTCTACTGGTAAACGATCTTAAACATCTTTTCATATGTTTGTTGGCTACTTAAATGTCTTCTTGCGAAGTATCTGTCCATGTCCAATTTTTAAATTGGTTTGTCTCTTTGTTGTCGAGTTGTTAAAGTTTTCTGTATATTTTAGACATTAAATTCTTATCAGCTGTGGTAGTTAAGTTTGTGTGTCAACCTGGCTAGGCCTGGTTGAGTGGCTAAGCAGCTTGATGTAGTATTCCCCATGGTTAGGCTGGTAATCAACTCCATGGTGGAATCTACTGTGGGCAACTGAGTAGCTGCCTTAGGGAATGTGGTCTGCTTCATGTATGTAAGCAGAAGCCTTGGGAAATGGTCTCTAGCATATGGCATGCTTGAACTCTGTGCGGAGCCATGTTGTTGCTCAGCAGTCTGCCATGCTCTGCCGATCTTGGGACTTTCCATGGACTTGAATTAATGGCTTGCCTTGTGGTTTGGTAACATCAGGACTGTGCCATTTTATTTGTCAACTTAGGACTTATTAGCCTCAGCAGCCAATAGCTGCCTGAGTGAAGAGATGCTTCTAGCTTCAGTGAGCTGGGAGCAGGAGACAGAGCTGAAGCCCAAAGTCGAAGGGCTTTCACACAGCCCTTAGTGCCTGACACTTTGAACTCAGACTTAAAGCCTCCAAACTGTAAGAGAATAAACTCCTGTTTGTTAAAATCATACCATTTGAGGTATATTCTTGTCAGAGCAGCACTAGGTAACCAGAACATCAGACACGCCATTCTCAAAGAATTTTTCCAAGTCTGTGGGTTGTCCTTTTACTCTTTTGATAAAGTCTTTCGATGTGCATAAGTATTTAATTTTTATGAAGTTCCAATTATTTAATTTAATATCTGCTGTTTATGTATTAATAGTTGCATTTGATAATATATATATATATATTT
>NW_006921745.1:6376066-6381039 GCF_000298275.1 Orycteropus afer afer | reverse complement strand
TGTTTTATTTTCTGCATCTGGATATCCAATTTTGCCAGTGCATTTTCGTTTTGTTTTATTTTCTCTTTTACTTCTCACTAACTGCGCAACCTGGGGAAAGTTACCTAGCCACTCAGAACCTCTGTTTTCTCATCTGTAAAATGGGGTCAATATCTACCTCATATGGTTATTGTGAGGATTAGATGTAATAAACAATAGACGTAGTGTAAGTTCACCAAGGCCATATGGTAATCAAAAGAAGATGGAAGGAACACACAGATTCACTGTACCAAAAAGAATTGGTTGATGCTCTGTCATTTCAGGAGGTAGCATATGATCAATAACTGATGGTATTGAAGGAAGAAGTCTAAATTACATTGAAAGAATTGGTGAAAACAAGGCTTTATGAATTGGCAATACCCACTGAGATATTTCAACAAATGGATACAGCACCAGAGGTGCTCACTCATTTATGCCAAGGAATTTGGAAGAAAGTTACCTGGACAACTGACTGAAACAGATCCATATTTGTGCTCATTACAAAGAATGGTGATCCCACAGAATATGGAAATTATTGAACAATATCATTACTATCACACATAAGTAAAATTTTGTTGAAAATTATTAAAAAATGGTTGCAGCAATACATTGACAGAAATTCAAGCTGGATTCAGAAGAGAATGTGGGATGAGGAACATCATTGCTGATGTCAGATAGATCTTGACTGAAAACAAAGAGTACCAGAAAGATGCTTACCTGTGTTTTATTAACTATGTAAGAGCATTTGACTGTGTGGGTCATAATAAATTATGGATAACATTGTGAAGAATGGGAATTCTAGAACACTTAAGAGTGCTAATGAAGAACCTGTACATAGACCAAGAGGGTGCTGCTTGAACAGAACAAGGGGATACTGAATGTTTTAAGTAAGAAAGGATGTGCATCAGGGTCATATCCTTTCACCATACCTATTCAATCTATATTCTGAGAGAGAGAAATAATCTGAGAGCCTGGACCTTATGAAGAAGAAAGCACATCAGAATTGGAGGAAGCCTCATTAACAACCTATGATATACAGATGACACAATTTTGTTTGTTGAAAGTGAAAAGGATTTGTATAGTCATTGGTGAAGCTAAAAGACTACAGCCTTCAGTATGGATTATACTTCAATATAAAGAGAACAAAAACCTTCACAAATGGACTGATAAGTAACATCACAATAAATGGAGAAAATTTTGAAGTGGTTAAGGGTTCCGTTTTACTTTGATCCACAATCCTGGATCCTATGGAAACAGCAGTCAGGAACTCAAATGACTCATTGCATTGGGGAAATCTGCTGCAAAAGACCTCTTTAAAGTGTTTGAGAGGAAAGATATCATTTTGAAGACGAAGGTGCACCTGACCCAAGCCATGGTATTTTTAATAACCTCATATGCATGTAAGAGCTGCACAATGAATAAGGAAGATCTAAAAAGAATTGATGCATTTGAATTGTGTTGGTAAAGAATATTGAGCATATCATGGACTAGTAGAAGAATGAATATATCTTTCTTGAAGGAAGTACAGCTGGAATGCTTCCTAGAAGTGAGAATGGCCAGACTTTGTCTCTCATGCTTTGGTCATGTTGTCAGAAAGGATCAGTCCCTGGAGAGGGATATCATCCTGGGTAAAGTAGAGGGTCAGTGAAAAAGGGGAAGACCTTTGACAATATGCACTGATACGGTGGCTGTTATGATGGGCTCAAGCATGGCAATGATTGTAAGGATGACACAAAACTGGGCAATTTTTTGTTCTGTTGTACATAGTGTCACTGTGAGTAGAAACCACCTTGACTGCACCTAACAACAATAACAGCAACAGTGGGGATTAGGGGTGCTTGGAATGGTTAATTTTATGTGTCAACTTGCCTAGGCTATGGGTCTTAGTTTTTGGTCAAACATTAATCTTGGTGTTGCCACAGGTATTTTGTAGATGTGGTTCACTTTAAGTAAAGACTACTCTCCGTAATGTGGGTGGTCATCCAATCAAGTGTAAACTTTAAAAGCGAAACTTGAGACTTCCTGAAGAAGAAAGAACTGCATTTCAAAACTGCAGCATCAAATCCTGCCTGAGTTTTCAGCCTAATGGACTGCCCTCCGGATTTTAAACTCAAAACTCCAGAACAATTTGTTAAACAGACTGTTTCTTCCTCAATGAATGGACTTTGACCCCTTGTCAAAACTCAATTGCCCATAGGTGGATGGATTTTTTTATGGTCTTCTTTTGCTCTTCCTTTTCTCTTTGTTCTAGATTTCTGGGTCCTCAACTATATTCCATTTATTTGTATGTCTATCACTAAACCAGTACCAGGCCATTTTGACTAATGGGACTATACAGTATATATGAGATCAGGGATTGTGAAGCTTCCTACTTTGCTGTTCTTCAATAATGGTTTGGCTATTTGGGGCCTCATTTCTTTCCATAATATTGATCATTAGTTTTTCTTTTCCAGTGAAGGCAAATTTAGAGGCCCTAAATGTATATGTGTATATATACACACAGGGGTTCTGGTAGCATAGTGCCTAAAGCACTTGACTACTAACCAGAAGGCTGGCAGTTCAAAACCACTAGCCACTCCTCAGAAGGAAGATTGGGCAATCTACTTCCGTAGTGACACCGCCTCAGAAACCTAAGGAGGGGTCACTATGACTCAGGTCCAACTTGATGGCACATAACAACAACAACAACAATATATGGGATAAATAGACTATTGAGCAAAAAGCAGAAGAGAAACTAGATGAATGGGACTTCTCAAAATTAAATTTTTATGTGCTTCCAAAGATGTCTCCAAAGGAGCCAAAAGAGAACCTATAGATTGGGAAAAAATATTTGGCAATGACATATCTGACAAGGGACTTATCTCTAGAATTCATAGAAAACTCCAACACCTTAATAACAAAAAGACAAATAATCCATTTAAAAATGGGTAGAAGACATGAATAGACACTTCACCAAGGAGGATGTTCAGGCACCCAAAAAGATAGGAGGAAATGCTCACGATCATTAGCCATTAGAGAGATGCAAATCAAAACAACAATGAGATACTATCTTGCTCTAGCACTAGTAGCAAAGTTCAACAAGACAGAAAATAACAAATGCTGGCAAGGATGTGGAGAGATTGGGGCTCTCATACACTGCTGGTGGGACTGTAAAATGATACAACCACTGTGGAAAGCAGTATGGTGATTCCTTAAAAAGTTGGTATTAAAAATACCATTTGACCCAGCCATTGCATTACTAGGTATATATCCTGAAGAAGTGAGAACCATGACAAGAACAGACATATGCACCCCCATATTCATTGCAGCACTATTTGCAATAGCCAAAAGATGGAAATAAACTTGATGTCCATCAACTGAGCAATGAATAACCAAAGTATGGTACATACACACAATGGAATACTATGCAACCCTAAAGAATAACATAGAATCTGCAATACACTGCATAACGTAGATGAAGCTGGAGGATATTATGCTGAGTGAAAAAAGTCAATCACAGAAGGACAAATATTGTATTAGTCCATTATTGTAAAAGTCAAGGAAAGGTTTATCTGTGGAAGGAAATTTTCTTTGTTGATTACCAGGGGTGGGAGGGAAGGGTATGGAACACTGTTAGATAGGTAGAGATAAATATCGATTTGGGTGAAGAGAAGGGCAATGTACCAAATGTAAGTGATCAACATGGTGGCATTGAGGAAGAAGTCAAAGAGAAGTACATGGGAGGTGCAGACAACAAGGATGAACCCTTTTGCACATTCAGTACTGCACTGTCAGTGAAGGCAAACATGGGTATATGGGTGGATAGAAGGGTGGACAGGCTGAACTATTAGGTATGTCTATGAAGCAGGGAGTGTACCCAAGACCATGTATAGAGCTGACAGACAATGTTTCAGTGTATTTCAGACAATGTATTGTATGTTCTGTAAGAATTCCCATATATATAGTAGAGTTGACAAGGGACAAGGGTGCAGTCACTTCTTGGCAACAGCCAGCTACCCAGAGGTAGCAAGTAGTTGGACCTGTGTCCTTGGGATCATTATCACAGGGGACATTCAAGCTCAATTGATATAACATTCTACACAAAACATTGTTCCATCTCCTACTTTGGCAAGTAGCAACTGGGATCTTAAAAGCTTTCAAGCAAGCATCTAGATGCAACGATTGTCTCTCCTCATCCAGAGCAAAGAAGAATGAAGAAAACCAAAGATTCATGGAAACAATTAGTCCTAACAACCAGTACACCATGCGATCTGCAACCTATATGACTATAAGACCTGAAGAACTAGATGGTGCCCAGCTACCAGTTTCAACAACTTGAAGGGGCATCTACTTAGGAAATCCTGAATAGAGGGAGAACAATGTGCAACAAAACTCAAAATCATTTGGGAAAAAAAAGGGGGTGGGTGGGGACCAGGTTTGCTGGTCTGAAAGAGCCTGGTAGAACCACTGAGACTATGGCCCCTAGCTGCCCTTCAGGTCTGGAATTGAACCCAGCCAAACAAAAGACAGGCATATGAGTTGAATATTTACCTGAGATAGATATATTCCTTGGAAAGAACAATCATAGGAGAAAGAAGGGCTGTTTATGCACAGGGAGACAGCTCTGGGGGCAGGAGTGCATGCCGGGGTGGGGGGGATGGATACAGGGAAAAGGAAACTATCGGCAGGAAGTGAGAGGGGAGCTGTTGCATTGTGGTAAATTGTAGGTAGTCAATGTCATGAGACAAAGTGTATGTGAACTGCTGTATGGAAAGTGAATTTGCTCTGTAAATTTAAAAAAAAAAAAGGAGTGCTGATAATAGACATCCTTTTCTCATTCTCATTTTCAAGGGGAAGTGTTTCTGTCTTTCTGCAAAGAGAATAAAGTTGACAGCTGGTTTTGCATATATGCCCTTAATTATGTTGAAGAATTTCCCTTCTATTCATATTTTGCTGAGGATTTTTACCAGGAAATG
>NW_006921745.1:6360914-6375031 GCF_000298275.1 Orycteropus afer afer | reverse complement strand
TTTCTTTTGGTAGCTTTGGTCTTCTTTTGCTCTTCCTTTTCTCTTTGTTCATGTTTTTGGGTTCAGTTATTAATTTTAGATCTTTTCTTCTTTTTTAATGTAAACATTTATTGTGATGAATTTCCCTTTTAGCATAGGTTTTGGTGTTTTCATTATTGCCTGATGCTAGAAATTTTTAAATTTCAATTTTGATTTCTTTTATGACCCAAGAGATTTTTAGTAGTGTGCTGTTTATTATACATTGTTATTTCTTCTGTTGTTGATATGTAGCATCATACCATTATGGTCAGAGAATATGCTTGTTACTATTTTCATGTTTTAAAATTTGTTTGTGACCTATGATCTATTCTGGAGACTATTCCACATTCATTGGAAAAGAATGTGTGTTATGCTGTTATTGGATGGCATGTTCTATGTATGCATGTTAGTATGCATGTTAGGTCTAGATGGTTAACTGTGTTATTCATGTCTTCTATATATGTATTTATTTTCTTCCTAGTTGTTCTGTCAGCTGTTGCCAGTGGTATATTAAAATCTCCTGATATTATTGTCAAACTATATGTATTTTTTATTTCTTTTAGAGGTTGCTTTATAAACTATGGTGCATTGTCATTGGTTGCATAAATATTTGTACTTGTGTCGTCTTGGTGAATTAACACTTTTATAATTTTGTAGTGTCTCTCTTTGTCTTCTATAATAAATTTTGACTTAAAGTCTATTTTATCAGATACTAATTGTGCCCTTCATGCTATCTTCTGAATGCTATTTGCTTGGTATGCTGGTTTTTTGTTTGTTTGTTTGTTTTGTTTTCTTCTTTCCTTTGATTTTTAACTCATTCATGTCTTTGTGCCTAAAGTACATCCCTTGTAGCCAACACATTGATGGTTTGTGTTTTTTGTTTGTTCTGCCATTCTCCATGTCTCAGCTAATGCATTTAATCAATTTACATTCAGTGTGATTATCAATAGGGGTGGATTTAGTGCAGCCATTTTGTTTTACTTTTCTCTGTTGTCACAAGTTTCTTTGCTCTTATTTACTTTTTATGTTGAGTTCTTTTTGTGTGTTCTTCACTTTCATTTATTATTGTTGATTGTTTTGTATGTTCGTATGTTGAGTCTTTTTGTATTTCTTCTATATTTTGATGAATAGATTTATTCATTTTCTTTGTGATTATCATTATGTTCACATTTGTCATCTTACAATTAAAGCAATATGTTTTATCTTTAAATCTCTTTAACTCCCTCATCATATGGAAGTTCTGTAACTACATGACTCATTCCTCCTTTGTTTTAATGTTGTCATCAATTACAATTTTTTATATAGGATTCCATGTATGTATTTTTAAACTTAATTTTACTGTTCTTATGTCTTCTCCTAGCATCAGGATGTTTCTGTCACTGCCTTTAACTCAGGTCTGTTGTTGATGGTTTTCTATCTGAAGGACTCTCTTTAATATTTGTTTCAGGGATGGTCTAGTGGTTACAAATTCTCTTAATTTCTGCTTGTTTTACAATGTCCTAATAGCTCTCTCATTTTTGAATGATAATTGTACTGGGTATATAGTTTTTGGTTGACAGTTCTTTTTTTTTTTTTTCAGGGCTTTGTATATGTGATTCTATTGTCTTCTTGCCTGTATAGTGTCTAACAAGAAGTCAGCATTTAATCTTATTAGGGTATCTTTCTAGGTGATATTTTGCTTTTCATTTGCTTTTCCGAAATTCTTTCTTTGTCTTTGGATCTGTAAAGTTGCATTATGATGTGTCTTCATGACTTCCTCTTGAAGTCTCCCCTATATGGTGTTTGTTGAGCTCCTTGGATGATATATTTTTTTTTTTCTCATGATATTTAGGATGTTTTCTTCAATAGATAGATAGATAGATAGATAGGTAGATAGATAGATAGATAGATCATAGATTTGTTGGACTTTTTGTTTGATATATCAGGAGTTAGGCATCTTTCTTTTTTCTTGGGGTTTCTTTCTTTTATTTGTATTCTTTGTTGTTTCATGTTATTTGTGTATGTACCACATTGCTGCTATTGGTTTTCAGGATGTGCTTTCCTTTACCTTATGAGTGCAGTGTGTCACATCTTGCATGTATCCTATGTCATTAGGTACAAATGATATTCCCTTAAAGGATTGCATGGAGGTCCTTTCACCAACATGAGGCTTCAGGAGTCAGGTAGTCAGGGTCTCTTCAATGATCTTGAGGGATAGTAAGGTCTTTCCGTTTTAGTGAGAATGGACAGTGCAGCCTTTGTGGAGCAAGATAGGTCTTGGGCTGAACAGAGATGGCTGGTGTTTAGACTGGGGCAGGAAGGTGCAACCCTAGGGTGTACATGTTTGGGCATGGTTGTGCCAAGGTCTAGCCAATGGAGGGGTTGGAGTGCTCATGTCCCCAGGCTGGGTAGGTGCAGGTAGAGTTTGGGTTAGGGAAGTGGGATGAAATGTCAAGGCACATATGATCAGGGCAGGCAGGGGCAGTTGAAGTTTGGTCCAAGGTCAGGGACAATGTTCCAAGACCTGTGTGAACAAGTTAAGGAGGGCTGGGTGGGTGAGAGTTGACTGGGTCAGGGAGTGCAGAGTTCTGTGGCATGCATACTCAGTCCAGGGAAGGGATGGTGTTGGTCAAGCTAGGGTAGGGTAGGAGAGAAGTACAGTGCTGAGGCACATGTAAATGGCTTGGTAGAGGTGGGTGGAGCATTGTGACAAGTGTAATTGGGCCCTGAAGGGTGATTGGGGGTTGATTAAGGTCAGGGTATGGGACAAGAAAAAATGGGCTGGACAGTGGCAAGTAGGGATTGAGCAAGGCATGGGTCTCTGGGTTCTGTGTGAACAGCTTAGGTATGGGTGGCAAGGTGGGAGAAGTGTGGAGACCTGTACAGGGGGACTACTCAAAAGGAGGGGTCATTTATGGTGGCTTCTAGTTGTTACTCTTCAGTCTTCTACTCAAAAGGCATCTCTGTCCAAATGGATGGGCTCCTCTACTGATCAGCAATCCCATCCCTAGTTCCTTCTCATCTCTGCACTCACTAGGCACACTGGACCTTTCCTTTGTCATTCTTTTGCTTCTTTTTGCCCTTCTGAAGAACTGTGCTGCTTGTCCTACCTGTCCCCTGTCCTAAGGCACTGATAATTCAGACTACCTTAGTTTGCTCTAGGAACACATCCCTCTGTTTCCCTAATTTCAAAGATATGGTGTGCCCATGTATCACCTTCTCTGACTTGGTCAGACCCAAGACTAGTTCAGTCTACCTCACTTCCTTCCAAATTTGCTTACCCAGTGTCTCTCCCTCTAGTTGTTCTTTCCATGCAGTTGTTTTCCTGGATTCCTCACCTGGAATGACACTTGCTGCTTTGTAATGCAGAATGTTGTTTCTCTACTGGGATAACAGGCAGGTCACAGATGATCCATGGTTCTCTGTATTGCCACTGGTTTTCTTTCCTTTTCTTCTTACAATCAGTACTCCATCAAATTCTTTAGCCCTTCATTTGTGGTTCAGAAATTTGGGAGGTCATTATTTGTGACTCTTTACTTAGTTTCTCAAGTCTAACAAAGCTGTCATCTTAACTGGCACTCTGTACTATTACCTTGTATAAAGATCCCAAGATTTCTGAATTATGTGGACAGAGTAGAGGCAATTCAAGTACAGCTGTTGGTAGGTTGGAATATTGTTCACAATTCTTTAGTCCTTTGTAATGGGATTATAAATAAATACACACGTTTTGCCATGGAACTCTTCAGTGTCTTCCCACTGTGAGTAGAAAATTCTTTTTTACCCCATTATTGTTGGACTTGTCTATGTTACTTGATTTGAAACATAATAATGAAATATTAGTAGATATGACATGAGCAAGGGACTTAAGTGTGCTGCATAATTTGACTAGGAAATTGTGCTGCTAACATTTTCCATGACAAGAAGATATCCTTAGTAGATGGTGGTATTCATAAAATGAGAGATGCATGGAGAAGACTTGAATTCAAGCCACAGTCAAGCCCAGACAACTCACAGTTTGAAATATAACTGTCCAGCTAGCCCAGCCTAGATCAACTTAATCACAGTCAACCTTCAGACCTGTAAGCTTGAGAACAAATATTTTTGTCTTTAAGTACTGAGGTTTGAGGTGATGTGTTACACAATGCTATTGTGGCAATAACTGAGTTTTACAAGTGATATGTTTATTTTTCTCAAGTCAAGAAGGCTTGAAATTGTATTTTTCATAAGTGAATTCTTTTTTTAATTTATACAGAATACAGTTTTCAATATTTATGTACACAGCTACATTTTAATCCTAAATAGTCTAAAACTTTCTAGAAGGTACACATTAAAAAAAAAAAAAAAGTAGCTTATATAAGAAAGGAATGCTCTTAAAGAAAGTACATTGCCCTCAGTAAAAGGCTGTTTATATTTTATTTAACGGAGCTATGTG
This sequence comes from Orycteropus afer afer, assembly GCF_000298275.1. Lineage (NCBI taxonomy): Eukaryota > Metazoa > Chordata > Mammalia > Tubulidentata > Orycteropodidae > Orycteropus > Orycteropus afer. Next base: position 6,370,602 of record NW_006921745.1, on the reverse strand, counting down.
GAAAGCAGGACAATACTGGTACCAGCTAACACTTATTGGATACTTACCATGTTTCATTCAGTGTACTAAATGAATTATCACATTTAATTCTCATAAAGCCTTATGAAGTAGGTACAATTATTACCCATGTTTTATGTATGGGAAATTGAAATATTAAGTAATTTGCCCAAGGACTCATAGCTAGCAAGTGGTGCCAGCAGGGTTCCAACCCAGTCAGGCAAAGAAAACAGAATTAGTATTCTTTATCTAAATAAGAAACTTAAATTCTAGGCCAGCAAAAATCTATAAAGCTAATATTTTATAAAATAATAACTAAAGCACTAAACTATAATCTGATACAGATTCATTGAGTTAACATAGACATAAAGAACATTGAGAATCCAGCCAACTGACACCTAAGTCATCTGGGTGTGAGACTAGAACTCTCAATTTGTATATATATTTTTTTCTTTAAAGCTAGAGATACCTTTATTTTGAAACAATTTTAACCAACAGAAATTTGCAAGAACAGTACAAGATTTTTTTTTTTTCTGAATCATTTGAGAGTAATCTGTCCTAATTATCCCTAGCAGCCCAGAATACATTAGTATATATATTTTACAAGAACCAAAATTCTCCTTAACCACAATAGAGCCATCAAGATCAAGAGATTAACATTATGACATTCCTACCATCTAAGGCACAAGCTACATTCAAGTTGTGCCAATTTTCAATAATATACTCTATAGCAATCTAGTATCATATACTGTACTTAATTGTCTTGTTTGCTTGATCTCCTTCAGTTTAAAACAGAAATTAAAGGAAGGAAAAAGGAAAGCAGGGAGGAAAGTTAGCTCCTTCTGACCATGACTGAACTCTGTGCTGGATGTTTGCTACTTCATCCTACTTCCACTCAGGGTAGGTGTCTACCTTTCTCAGCTCCACTTAATAGCTTTAGGAGGGTAAGAAGAAAGGGTGGTAGGAAGGCAGGCAGGCATGCAGGAAGGAAGAAGCAGCCAGTCTCTGTTCTACACATAGTAAATTCAAATGGTTTGACATTTTCAGAGAGTGTGTAGGAACCATGGGTGAATCTTTGATTATAGGACAGGAAGACAATCATCTCTGCCTTATCTCTTTAAATCACATCCCCTCACAGTGTAACTGTCCATGCAGAGAAAACAGAAAATGATTGAGTCCATTACTTTTAAGGGAGACTTCAGTGTGACACAAGTTCAAGGAAAGAAAACACATGAAAATGTAGAATGCAACCATCACTTTCATGTATTTTGTATGATGGTAAGTAAAATGCCAAGTATTCAATACAGAGTTCAACAAATACCTCTTGAGAGACTGAAATTTGTAGCATGTACATACTGAAGGTACGGCCCTGGCATACCAAGAACTCGCTGCAGAATATGTTGGTATAAAAATAGTACAAGGCAATGCACCAGAGAGCTATTTTCAATATCACACATATGCTCTTAATAGATAACATATGGTTCTCCCATATGGCATTTCAATATAAATATTTTACCCTAATACAGTTAGTTTTTAATCCAAGGATTTCCAAGTACTTTGCAAACACTATTCATTAGAGCAATCCTCCTTTGGGAAGATGCAGTGCCTCACAGAGATACAAGGCATCCTCTGCCCATTCAATAACCATTAAGTAATGATTAAAAATATATTAGGAAACAAGCAAAATGGAAATAAACAGATTTCCCAAGGTTATTCAGTGACTTTATGGTGAAACTAGAGTTAGAAATCAACCTCTACTGATGTCTATGGTTATTCTATTAGTTGATCTATGCTGATGAATCGACCATAAGTTACACTAGCTCTCAGGTGTGTGTATAGCCTGTGTCTTCTCCATAACTGAGCAATTTAAGGACATAATGAGATTAGCATAATGACATTACAGTGAAATTTCATCATTTTCTCTGTTATACAAAACAACAATTATAATTTCCAATGAACTCTACCACCATTACTCTGTCAGTTTCTTATACTGTGATGGTTTGGTGTTGCCGTGATGCTGGGAGCTATGCCACCAGTATTTCAAATACCAGCAGGATCACTCATGGTGGACAGGTTTCAATGGATCTTCCAGACTAAGATAGACTGGGAAGAAGGATAGGACCATCCACTTCTGAAAAAATTGGCCACTGAAAACCTCATGAATAGCAGTGAAACAATGTCTGATATATTACTGGAAAACTTTATGAATAGTAGTGAAATATTGTCTGATATATTGTCAGAAGATAAGCCCCTCAGGTGAGAAGGCACTCAAAATATGACTAGGATGGAATGAAGTTTTTGGGTCCTTCATTTGCTTATGAGACAAGACTCAAAATGGGAAGAAACAGCTGCAAATATCAACTAATAATCAGAATTTGGAATGTACAAAGTATGAATCTAGGAAAATTGGAAGTTGTCAAAAATGAAATTGAACACATAAAGATTGATATCCTAGGCATTAGTGAGCTGCAATGAACTGGTATTGACCATTTTGAATCAGAAAAATCCCAGACTATGTTGGGAATGACAAATTGAAGAGGAATGGAATCAAATTCATCATAAAAAAAGACATTTCAAGATCTATCCTGAAGTACAGTCCTGACAGGAATAGGATAATGTCTGTGCCCTACAAGGAAGACCAATTAATACTACTACCAATTAATACTCCTATTCAAATTTACACACCAACCACCAAAGCCAACTATGAGGAAATGGAAGATTTCTACCAAGTTCTGCAGTCTGAAATTGACTGAACATGGAATCAAGATGTGTTCATTATTACTGGTGACTGGAATGCAAAAGTTGGAAACAAAGAAGAAGCATTGGTAGTTGGACAACATAGCCTTGGTGACAGAAATGACACCAGAGATCACATGAGAGAATTTTGCAAGACCAATGACTTATTCATTGCAAATACCTTTTCTAACAACATAAATGGCAATATAAATGTGGACATCACCAAAGAGAATACACAGGAATCAACTGAATTACATCTGTAGAAAGAGATGATGGACAATCTCTATATCATCAGTAAAATCAAGGCCTGGGGCCAAATGTAAAACAGATCATCAATTGCTCATATGGAAGTTTAAGCTGAAGCTGAAGAAAATTAAGACAAGTCAACAAGAGCTAAAATACGACCTTCTTTATAGTCCACCTGAATTTAGAGACCATCTGCAGAGTAGATTTGATGTATAGAACACCAAGGACTGAAAACCATGTGAGTTGCAGGATGACATCAAGAACATCACATATGAAGAAAGAAAAAGATCATTAAAAAGGAAAGGAAGAAAAGAGCAAGTTGGATGCCAGAAGAGACTCTGAAACATGCTCTGTAACAGAGGGTAGCTAAAGCGAATGGAAGATATGATAAAATAAAAGAGCTGAACAGAAGATTTCAAAGGGCAGCTCAAGAGGACAAAGTATTATAAGGATATGTACAAAAACCTGGAGTTAGAAAACAAAAATGGAAGAACACACTCAACATTTCTCATGTTTTAAGTACTGAAGAAAAAAGTCAAGTCTCAAGTTACAGTATTGAAGGATTCTATGGGCAAAATATTAAAGAATAGGGGAAACATCAAAAGAACATGGAATGAATACATAGTCACTGTACCAAAAAGAACTGGTATTACATTCAACTATTTCAGGAAGTTGCATATGATCTGGAACCAATGGTATTGAGGAAAGTAGTCCAAGTTACACTGAAGGAATTGACAAAAAACAAAGCTTTAGGAATTTACAGAAAACCCATTGAGATGTTTCGACAAACACATGCGTCTCTGGAGGCGGTTACTTGTTTATGCCAAGAAATTTGGAAGACAGGTACCGGGCCAATAGACTGGAAGAGATAGAAATTTGCACCCATTCCAAAGAAAGGTGATCCAACAGAATGTGGACATTATCAAACAATATTATTAATATCAAACACAAGAAAAATTTTGCTGACGATAATTCAATAATATTTACAAGTGTGTATTGACAGGAAACTTCCAGAAATTCAAGTTGGATTCAGAAGAAAGAGTGGAACCATGAAATCATTGCTGATATCAGATGGATCTTGGCTGAAAGCAAAGAATACCGGAAAGATGTTTACCTCTGTTTCATTGACTATGCAAAGGCATTTGACTGTGTGGTTCATAATAAATTTTGGATAACATTGTAAACAATAAGAATTCCAGAACACTTAATGGTACATGTGAGGACCTATACATAGACCAAGAGGCTGCTGTTTGAACAGAATAAGGAGATACTTCATGGTTTAAAATCAGGAAGGATCTGTGACAGGATTGTATATTTTCACCATATTTAATCCATCTGTATGCTGACTAAATAATCTAAGATGCTGGACTATATGATTAAGAATATGGCATCAGGATTGGAGTAAGACTCATTACAACCTGTGATATGAAGATGATATAACCTTGCTTACTCAAAGTGAAGATGAGTTGAAGAACACGTACTGATGAAGATCAAAAACTATAGTCTTTAGTAAGGATTACACCTCACCATAAAAAAACAAAAATCCTCACAACTGGACAAATAAACAAAATCACAATAAATGGAGAAATTATTGAAATAGAGATTTCATTTTACTTGTATCCACAATAAACATCCATGGAAGCAGCTGTTAAGCAATCAGACATGGGGTTAAACTGGGAAAATCTGCTACAAACGACTTCTTTAAACTGTTGAGGAACAGAGACATTACTTCGAAGACTAAGATGCACCTGAGTTAAGCCATAGTATTTCCAATTGCCTCATATGCAATGGGAAAGCTGGACAATGAATAAGGAAGACTGATAAAAGTTGATGTGTTTGAATTGTGGTACACCATGGACTGAAAATACTGAACAAATTTGTACTGGAAGAAGTGCAGCTGAAATTTCTTAGAAGCGAGAATGGCCAGACTTTGTCTCAATTACTTTGGTCATGTTGTAAAAAGAGACCAGTTCCTGGAGAAGGTCATTATGCTTGGTGAAGCAGAGGGTCAGCGAAAAAGGGGAGGGCCCTCAACAAGATGGATTGACACAGTGGCTGTAACAATAGGCTGAACTGTAGCAAGGATTATGAGGATGGCACAGGACTAGGAAGTGATTCATTCTGTTGTACATAGGGTCACTATGAGTCAGAGCCAACTCAACAGCACCTAACAACACCAATAACATTAACTCTAAGCCCTAAGTTTATATTTTCTTCTAAAACCTACATTTTTCCTGTATTGTCATTTGTGTTTCTGAACCAAGATTACCATTGTGCCTACACATTTATTTAAAACAGGCTCACATTGTGCTCTGTGCAGATGTTAAATACAGAACTGGCAAGATCAGACAATTTTTTGCTTTTTTGCTGAAAAATGGAGAGTATATAAAGATGTTCTTAAAATAGAAGAACCAGCCCATGAATAAATTCAAAAGCTGTAAGATCTCTTTCTCATCAATTAATATTTTTTTGGGTAACTTTAAGATTCAAAGTGATGGAGAGAATAAATTAGAACACTCAGAAGGCAAAAGCCTTTCCCTCTAGTAGTTGACAAAAAGAGAGGAATGAAGTGGTTTCATATGTGTCTGACTACACAAATTTAAATTGAGGCTAGAAACAATTATCCAGAGACAAATATAAAAATTTATCTCATATATGTACATCTAAATAAATGTTAGGTATTTGAGCTGAATTAAATTAATACAATCTGAACAAGTGCTTCAGTTTTTCACATGGTTCTTTGAGAACTCACTGACTGAAAATGTACTTGTGCTGAACTCAAGTGCCTCTCAAGGTGTGTACAATTTTATACATATATATCTGAAATTATAGGCAGTCGCACAACACTATGGGAAGTTAAAACCCTTTATTTTCGTGTTTCTCTTATTTTCTCCCTTTAATATGTGTTTCTTCAGTGTTGAGACATGTTATTAAATGGTGACAAAAAATTAAGATGCTGATTTAAAATTTTTGAAGTTTAGGATGAAAGGAAATGTGTAGGTTTTGTACAATTCAACAGAAACTTTTTTACAAAAATGTGCTCTTGTCCAAATTACAATTCTATATGTAATACAATTTGACAACAACTCCTCAGCTGACCATTAACCATAAAAGCAACACTCCTCTTTATATATGCTAAAATTCAGGATTTAAGTGATAGTTTTGTCTCACCAAATATTTACTTAAGCGTTCTTTGTCATTGTACTGGAATATATTTCAACATATTATTTTCTTAGGTCACATGAAAAAAATTTGTAAGTGGAAAAAACACCACCAATAACATTAACTCTCCTCTCCTCTAATTATCACTCTTTTAAGCAGATAGAGCAGATGTTCTGTTTCTGTGGGTTTTTAGTTACAGAACTTGGGCTTTCTTAGGGTTTTGTGCTTTTCTTCTGCACAACTAACTTAGAAGTCACTATATCTGGAGCAGGGATTCTCCATCTTCACTGTGCATCAGAATTTCCAGGAGGGCCTGTAAAAACAGATTGCTTGGATTTTAGTTGAATATAGCTAGAGTGAGGGACAGAGAGTTTGCATTTCAAGCAAGTTTCCAGGTGCTGCTGTTGCTGTAGGTTTGGACACTAGGTTGGGAACCATTGATCTAAGCTCTCAAACACTAACTGGTAACAACAGGAAGTACAGATCCGGTTTAAGATAGCAACCTAGTCAAATACACCACAATTTCTTTCTACAACAAGACCTGAGAAACTAAGTGAAACATACACAGATGGTAATTCTGAAATGCTGAGCATCAAATGAAAGGATAAAGAATTAGGTTAAACATTGATTGGAAGAAGAAACTTAATGAGAAAATTGAATGAGGAGCAATACTGAGCAGAAGTCCTCTGTCAGTGAGCCTGGCAAAGTGTGGCCATCTTCAGACAAAGTAAACAGCAATCCTGGATGAGGAGCACAAGAAGGTAACTTCACAGAATCCCCAATAGAACAGAAACACAATGTAGACAAATCTCGAGTGAAGCAAGGTGAACAGAACATGAATAGATTTAAGGAAGGAGAGTACAGGAAGGTGGGTGAGAGCTCAGGACCCAGACAACCACAGAGCAGAGACAGCCAGAAAATTGGAATATAACTACTCATCAGCAGTGGTCCCTCGTCATTTGGGTTGAATACTCACACAGAGGGAAGGGTCTGTGGAGTGGCAGTAGGAGACACTGGACACTGGAGAGCAATCCCTTCATGTTGGATCAGGCAGGGACTTGAGAGCAAGCTACACTCACCTAGGAGTGCACTGCTGCCCACACTGGAGACCAATAACTGGAGGAGTACACTCTCTCCCCTCCTACCCACCTTTCCAGTGACCAGAAGTATGGCACCTGCACAACCACCCACCTAGCAATCAGTGGCACACCCCTACCATCTCTCCCCCAGCTGGCAGGCTGTGGCATGGCTCCCCAGACAAATAAACAGTAGGCAGGTGATACCCATGCTCAGCCCACCTCTCTCACTTCCTGGCCCCTGCCACCCCATTTGCCTAGAGTCTGCTGGTGCATGTGCCCAGGGATTGTAATTTGCATGTCTCCACCTCCCAGGAGACTGGTGGAATGTAATTGCACCTGCAGCCACACTACATTACCAGTATACAGAGGTACATGCTCCTGTGGATAAGGTGGCACATGCGTGCTTCCTCTGCAGTAGGTGGCATGCACTTGTATCTGCCATCTATCTGCTTCTCTGGTGACTGGCAGTGCATGCCAAGTAACTCTCCTGCTGACCTGGTGATTGGTGCCCTCCTGCCCACCACCACTCTGCTCTTCTGGTGGCTGAGAGTGTAGCTCCCATGGATCACAGGTCACATCCATCACCTCAACAGTTTGTGACATGCACTTTCATTCACTGCCACTCCACTACCCTGGTGCCTGGGGACACAAGCTCCCAGAGATTGTCTATAATGTACCCACCAGAGTGGTGATTGTTGACACACTCATACACTGGCAGAGCACTGTTTTGCCACTGGGTTATGTATGTCAATCATCACCCATATCCTGCACCTTCACCTGATGAGTGGCAGTGACTGTGTGACCAAGCACACCTCTGCCCACTACTCACATCTCTCTAACCTAGTAAGTGGTGGCAAGCACACATTCACTCAATTCAATCTAATGAGTGGCAGTGACTCAGTACCCCAGTCACCTGCTACACCCACTACACAAGTTGCCCCACTCAGTCAGTGAATGCCACCTACTTTCACACCACTAGATTGATGGCATATAATGGCCAATGCCTGCCCAGCCTGCCCTCAGCTGCCCTACACAGCTAATGAACAGATACCTGTGCTTACACTTGAAGCCAATATCCCACCAACTTTAAGATAGGTGGTGAGTGTCCCACTGCTGCAAAACTAGCGATCAGAGTAGCATGCCCACTTCATTCACCTGGATATATCAAAAGAAAACTAAGGTGAAATAAACAAACATATAATCAATAAATGAGTACAATAACACCTCAGTGTCTCAGAGGCAACAGACAACATCAAATTGCACAAAGAAGCAAGACAAAATGGCTTAAGTAAGTGACCAAAATAAAGGACCAGAAAACCTCCCCAATGAATAAATGGTAATGAAATTATCTGATAAGGAATTTAAAAGAATTATATTTAGAACCTTTTAAGAGGTCAAGGAAAACAGACAAAACAGAAAACACAGACAAAAAAGAAAATGCAGACAAAATTCTAAAATGATCCACAAAAACAATACAAGAACAAAATGACAAAATGAAAAGACAATTAGAAACCATACAAAAGTAGCAAACAGAAACCCAAAAGATTACCAATAAAATTTCAGAAATGGATAACTCACTGAAAGTATATAGGAATAGAACTGAATCAGTGGATGACACAATCAGTGAAATAGAGGACTCATACTTTAGTAGTAACTTGTTTGAGGAATATTCATGAAAAAAAAAATGAAGAAAACCTAAAGTTATGTGAGACATTATCAAGAGAAATAACCTAAGTGTGATAGGAATCCCAGAACAAGAGGAAACAAAAAAATTAGAGAAAATTTTTGAAGAATTCACTGGCAGAAAACTTCCCTAATATCAAGAAATATGAGAAGATAATCATCCAAGAAGCTCAACAAACCCTACATATAATAGGCTCAAAAAAAAAGTCACTAGGAGATGTCATAATCAAACTTTCCAAAACCAAAGACAAAAAATTATCCTCAGATAAGCTCAGGAAAAAAGAATCATCAAGTTCCAGTAAGATGACGGAATAGCAAACAAACTACACAGACACTCTTCAGAAAAAGGGGGGGGGGACCTCACTGCCATTGAGTCAGATCTGACTCATAGTGACTCCTCCTTGATTTCCCAAGGCTGTATTACTACTTACTGAATAGATTGCCCAATCTTCCATCTGAGGAGTGGCTGGTGTGTTTGAACCACCAGCGTTCTGGTTAGCAGACAAATGCCCAAAGACACAGAAGATAATCCTGGAGCCCTGAGCTTTGAAAGGAAGGATAGAGAAGTGGACTAAATGCCTACTAGTAGAAGAACCTGTATGAAAACACCAAAAAAAAGAGACATACAAAGCTGCAGTCTGCCAGTAATCCTGATGGCATGGATAGCTTGGATATTGCCAAGTGGGGTTAGCATCTAAGAATTAACCTAACAATCAGGCATGCTAGCAAGAGGCTGCACAGAGGATCGCACCAGTGGCTTATGAATAAAAGGGGAAGCAGTGAAG